>NC_085878.1:32625499-32707999 GCF_034702125.1 Engraulis encrasicolus
GCAACAACAACAGAAAGAAAGAAAGCAAACGAGGAGAAACAGCCAGAACAGAGATAAAACTGAGAGTAAAACATTAACATGGTCCGTCTGGCACAGACGGAAAATACTCAAAGCGACATTTCGTTGATCTGCAGAGGCGGGTCTTAATTACGGGGCTGGAGCGTGCGGTGTGCAGAGACTGTGAACTTTAACCCCCTCGCGTGGCCGGGAGAGAGCGAGAGTGTTGGAGACAGGGTTGCCAGATGAGACCGACTTTCCAGCCCCCCCCGAAATTCTCAAAATCTGCCTGGAAGCACCAAATCCTGCCCAATTTAAACTAAATTCTATTGACTTCTATGGCCATAAATTTGCAGAAAAACCCGCCCAAATGCCCTTTTTTGCCCATTTTCACCTGCAGACAGCCGTCCTAAGCGCAGCCCAATTGGGAGGGAAACCGCCAAATCTGGCAACATTGGTTAGAGATCACCGTTTCTGCTCCTCTCCTCTCTATCCCCCTGTCCTCCTGGCTCCACAGGGGTAGTGGGCGAGTACAGGTAAGGGCTGGAGGTGGAGGAGGAGGGTGAAGGTAGGGGTTAAACAATACATTATTTTTGTTTATTTTTTCCCACTTTTGGTAAACAAAAGCCCGGGGCTACCGACCGACAAACGGCAAACGGCTGTTGTACTTCGAGAGAGAACCATGGCAACAACAGACACAGCTCGACGCCTCCTGCAGAGACACCTGAGAAAGACACTCAGGCAGCCAGCCAGGCTCTCCTACACTACACTACACAGCACAGCACAACGAGGTAGAGAGGGGGAGGTGGAGGAAAAAGAGGGAGGTGGAGGAGAAAGAGGAGGTGGACGAGGAGGATGAAGGTGGAGGAAGCGAAAGATAAGAAAGAGGTTAAGGTGGAGGAGGAGGAGGAGGAAGAAAGAGGAGGAGGAGGAGGAGAAGGAGGAAGTGCAGCTAGTGGTGATCTGGCTGGGGTAACGACGACACTAGTAAACAAATAGAAATGCGCACAAACAAACCAGAGAGGGCCAACGGTCGTGGTCACTGAGCACAGCAGCCACACGCATACACAAATATACCACAATGGAAAAAAAAATATACAGACGCTCAACTACACACGTAGTCGTCCTTGAACACCCACGACATTGGAAAAAAAGCATGATCCGGTACACAGCAAAACACACACACACACACATTACATTACATTTGGCGTTACATTTGACCATTTTATTAACCAAAGCGACTTACAATCAAGGCCATAACTGCAATGTAATGTAGTGTGTTTGTGTGTGTGTGTGTTGCTGTGTACCGGATCATGATTTTGTTCCAATGTCGTGGGTGTTCAAGGACAACTAACTTACGTGTACACACACACACACACACACACACACACACACACACACACACACACACACACGCACACGCACACGCACACGCACACGCACACGCACACGCACACGCACACATACGCACACACACACACACACACACACACACACACACACACACACACACACACGAGCAGAGAAGCAGCCTTGCGACACACTTAGTCACAGACGCTTCCTTCCTGTCTGAATCCCATCTGCGGAGATGGAGGTGGTGGTGGTGGGGGACCATTGCCTGCAATTTCCCCCTTGGCCCATGCAGGAAGACACAGGACAGCCAGCAAACAGCACAGATAACCTAGATAGACTGGGAAGAGCCTTCCTCGTGTGTGTGTGCGTGTGCGCGTTGAAAGAGTAGCTTGAGGGCACGGGGGGAGAGTGTTGGAGGAGGCCTCACTGAGGGAAAAAAAGCCTGCCATTCCAGTTACACACATGGCCTCTACACACACACACACACACACACACACACACACACACACACACACACACACACACACACACACACACACACACACACACACACACACACACACACACACACACACACACACACACACACAGTGACAAGGCAAACGTCGGCTCACTCAGCAGCGCCTCAGCCTAGCACCAACGTTTTTCATCTCCACGCGAAAACACCCGAGAAAGTGAAGAGTGGGGGAGAGAGAGAGAGCGAGAGAGAGAGAGCGAGAGAGAGCGAGAGAGAAAGACGGGTGGGGGGAGGCGGGGGGTGAGGGAAAAAAAGAAAAATTTGTGATTGCGACCTACTGTTCAGTTGGGGCTGGCGGCATTCCCACATGCTCCTCACCGTCCAAATCCAAGAGGAGGGTGATAGGCCCCTCCCTCTACCGCGAGGCCTCTCTCTTACCTCCCCTTCCGCTCTCTCTACTCCTCCACCACCCTTCCCCCTCTCTCTCTAGCTTTCCCTCTCACACACACACACACACACACACACACACACACACACACACACACACACACACACACACACACACGCAAGGGCAGCCTGTTCCACAGACAGGGAGAAAAAAAAAAACGAAAGAAAAAAAAAAGAAAAAACAGAGCACTTCCTGTTCACCTTTGACCCCCTATTAAGCCCCACCCCTTTTTACTCTGTGCAGCAGCGGCATGGCAGACAGACAGGGAAGAGGGAAGGTAGACAGACAGACAGACAGACGGCCAGGCACGCAGACAGACAGACAGACAGGCATGTGAGGCACACACACACTTTACACACTGCACGCCGCACGCCACACGCACGCACACACACACACACACACACACACACACACACACACACACACACACACACTCTCTCACTGCCAAGTTCAGAAGCCATCTGCCTGAGGGGGTGTGCAAGACTGACGGAGCCGGTTGGTTGGTTGGTTGGTTGCATGGCTGCTTGACTGGTGGTGGCTGCCTATCGTAACACACACGGTTGTACTCCACACACACACAAATAAATACACACATACACACGAGGAAGGCTGCCACTCATAACGCATACGGTTGTACTCCACACACACACACACACACACACACACACACACACACACACACACACACACACACACAGATGTAGCAACCCTTTCAAGTATGCATGCGTGTGTGTGTGTGGTGGAGGAGATTGGGGGTCGAGTGAGTGTGCATGTTTGAATGAAATGTGTGTGTGTGTGTGTGTGTGTGTGTGTGTGTGTGTGTGTGTGTGTGTGTGTGTGTGTGTGTGTGTGTGTGTGTGTGTGTGTTGAATGTGTGTGTGCGCTCACGCCTCAGTATAGGCAATGTGGGTGGGATTATGGGTTTAGATGAAAGGGCTGAGGGTGGTGGGTGGAGGTCGGCTGTGCTCCCTTGAGTGGCAGGGTGTCATGTGTCAGGGCTGCTGCAGGCTGGAGGCTGCTGGCTCCTCCTGCCTCGCTAACTAGCTAGCTAGCCTAGCCGAGCTACTCTGGCCTAGCCTAAGAAGCAGCTACAGGAGTGTAACAGGTTAAATTAAGAGGTGCATCATCTAATAGAAGAGCCTGGAGTACTCATTTTCTTAAATGACTGAGGACTCCAGGCTCTTATATTAGATGATTTACATTTTTAACTTAATCTGGTTTACTCCTGAACCAGCTTCTTGGTATACCCCCCTGCTCTATGGAGGGGAGTTAGCTAGCCTAGCCTAGCCTTGCCTTGCCTAGCTGGCCTAGCCTGGTCCGCTCCAGCTCCAGTGGAGTGGAGGGGAGTTATATAAACCCTCTCTCAGGGAAGGTCAGGGAACAACAAAGCCAGCGATTCAGCAGGGGCCCGCCGTGCGCACACACACACACGCTCACGCACACAAACACACACACACACAGAGTGTGAGGCGCAGACACTAAGCACGCATACACAAACACAGTGTGAAACTAAGCACACCAACACACACATACAAAGTTAGGCAGACAGCAAGCACACACACAATGAGACACAGACACTGAGCGCGCGCGCGCACGCACGCACGCACACACATACACACGCACACACACACACAGATGTGAGCGGGGGAGGGAGCAAAAAGTAGATCTGAGCCACTGAAGCAGAATGGAGGCACCTGCATCCCCCTCTGCCTCCCTCCCTCTCTCTCTCTCTCTCTCTACACCCCCTCACTCACTCACAGGCGCACACACACACACAGACACAGAGGGGGAACCAACCGCTGCTGCCACACTTGTGAAATCTCATGTTACTACAGAGGGCAAGAAATTACTAAGCAGAGTAACGTGCATTTCCAGCAACAGGAGAGGACAGAAGAGAGAGAGAGAGAGAGAGAGAGAGAGAGAGAGAGAGAGAGAGAGAGAGAGAGAGAGAGAGAGAGAGAGAGAGAGAGAGAGAATGACACGCTTCACTATGCACCTGCTACTACTACCAACAGCACTGAAGACAAGGAGCCTGACTGCACAACCCTGCGCGCGCACGCACACACACACACACACACGCGCACGCACACTTAAAAAAAAGCCACATGTACAGATGGCCAACTGGAAAGCAGTAGACTGGAGTCCACAGGTGAGCGTGTGGATGACCAGTGATCAGCTTATGGCAGCTCAGGGTAAAGCTAAAGGATACGGCAGAGCAAGTGGGGGGATGGGATGGGATGTGCAGAGCTCCTGTCTTCAGGCTTAGGAGCAGGCTGAGAGACTGTAGTCCTTAGATTATTTATTTATCTCTTAACACCCCCTCCCTGCCTTCATATGTGTTTTTAAAATGTGTTTTTATGCATGTGCAAGTGTGTGTGTGTGTGTGTGAGATAGAGAGAGAATACTGGGACAAATAAAGGCTAATATTACTACTACTAGTGCAGTGTTTCTCAATGGGGGCTCTAGAGTCCCCCAGGGAGTGTTAGAGAGTCTTTGGGGAGCGGTGAGAACTAAAGCAAGGCTGGATTATACACAAGGGCCAGTGGCCAGTGGCCAGGGGCACCAACCATTTACAGCCAGTTAGGGGGAACTGCATGACACAGAGTTTAAAAATGTTGTTCATAAAGGTGGCATCTGCCAGGAATTAGTGCTAGGGGCCACCATAGTGTCTTAATAATGTACTGCTAAGGAGACAGGTGAGAGAAGCAGGAAGCAGTTGTAAATGGGGGCCAATAGTGTGTAATTTTTTAATATTAAGGGGGACGTTGTTAGGCTTATGATGTGGTGCAAGGGGGGCATTTGTTCCAAGCAGGCATTAGTTCCAAAAAGGTTGAGAACCACTGCTGTGGATCCTCCCACCTCTCCTCCTCCTCCTCCTCCTCCTCCTGCTGCTGCTGCTGCTCATCCTTCTCCTCCACCACCACCACCTCCTCCTCCTCCTCCTCCTCCTCCTCCTCCTCCTCACTCTGCCTCTCCCTCTTCACGGCGTGTGCTGTGGTGACTGCCACAGGAAGCTTTTACACTGACGGGGGTGTGGGAGTGAAGGGCAGAGGAGGGATGTGTGTATGTGTGCGCGCGTGTGTGCCTGTGTAAGCGTGTGTGTATGTGTGTGTGCCTGTGTAAGCGTGTGTGTATGTGTGTGTGTGTGTGTGTGTGTGTGTGTGTGTGTGTGTGCCTGAATGTGCGTGTGTGTATATGTGTGTGTGCCTGTGTAAGCGTGTGTGTGTGTGTGTGTGTGTATATAAGGTGGGGGTGGGGGCAGCGCTCTCTCTCTCTCTCCCCGGAGTGTCTTTTAGAAGCCTGAGTGGGAAACGTGGAAGAGGAGAGGAGAGGAGAGGAGAGGAGAGGAGAGGAGAGGGCTCAGCAGCCTGAGGGGAAGAGAAAGGAGGAGGAATAGGAGAGGTAAGGAGGAGAGGAAAGGAAAGGAGAAGAGAGGAGAGAACAGAGCTGAGCAAAGCGCTCAGCAGCCGGGGGTGGGGGGTGGGAGAGAAGAGGAGGGATAAGAGGAAGAGGAGGAAAGAGGAGAGGAGTGTAGAGAAGAGGAGAGCAGCCCATTCATCACTGGCTCTGTGGGGGGTTCAGCGCTGTGGGCGTTGAGGGGGCTGGGGGGTGGAGTGGAGTGTGTGGGGATGTGTGTAGAGTGTGGGTGTGTGTGTAGTGCATGTGTGAGTAGAGTGAGTGAGCGAGCGAGCGAGACAGAGAGAGAGAGGGAGAAAAACGAGGTTGAACATGAGCATACATGTTTGTGTGCTGCCTTTCCATGAAAAGCGTGTGTGTTTTTCTGTGTTTCTGTGTGTTTATGCCGGGGAAATAAAGAGCGCATGTGTTTGGAGTATCAGTGTGCATGCATGCACACACGCTTATTTGTGTACGCACGCTTATGTGCATGTGCGTGTGTGTATTGGTTGCGCATATTCGTGTGTGTGTTGTTTCTATGCATTTCTATCTGTCTGAATGAAAGCGTGAAAAGCATAGAGAGAGAGAGAGAGAGAGAGAGAGAGAGAGAGAGAGAGAGAGAGAGAGAGAGAGAGAGACAGAGAGAGACAGAGAGAGACACAGAGAGAGACAGTGAGACCGAGAGAGACACAGAGAGAGAAAGAGAGAGAGAGAAAGAGAGAGAAAGAGAGAGTGAGTGAGAGAAAGAGTGAGAGAGAGAGAAAAAGAGTGTTCAGTGGGAGTGGCGATGCCTTTGCTTTGCCTCCATGCTTACTGACCATCCAGTAGCCAGCCACACTGCTGGGAGACAATGCCCCACTGTTGGCCAGGGGTGAGGGGTGCTAATGCTGGCTGTGCTGTGAAAGCATGGGGTGTGTGTGTGTAGGGGTGTGTGTGTGTGGCAGTGTGTGTGTGTGGCAGTGTGTGTGTGTGGCAGTGTGTGCGTGTGTTGGGATGGGGGAGTGGGGAGGTCATTGGCTCCCTTTTCCCCTTTGCATAGGCCACTGCCAAGCACAAGCCTATGATGCGTGCCACTGACTACTGTGTGTGTGTGTGTGTGTGTGTGTGTGTGTGTCTATGATGCGTCCCACTGACTACCGTGTGTGTGTGTGTGTGTGTGTGTGTGTCTATGATGCGTCCCACTGACTACCGTGTGTGTGTGTGTGTGTGTGTGTCTATGATGCATCCCACTGACTACCGTGTGTGTGTGTGTGTGTGTGTGTGTGTGTGTGTGTCTATGATGCGTCCCACTTGTGTGTGTGTGTGTGTGTGTGTGTGTGTGTGTGTGTGTGTGTGTGTGTGTGTGTGTGTGTGTGTGTGTGTGTGTGTGTGTGTGTGTGTGTGTGTGTGTGTGTGTGTGTCTACGATGTGTGCCACTGACTGGCCCTCGTAGCCCCTGGAGTACGCCAGTACGCCACTGACTCACCAGATTACACAAACCCCACTATTCCAATGGGACATACAGACACACATACACAAACAAACAGAGACACACACAAACACTGAAAAAAACACACACACACACACACACACACACACACACACACACACACACACACACACACACACACACACACACACACACACACACGTCTTTCTTTTCCCACTCTCATTCTGTGAATGGGTGGTTCGGCTCAATGGTGGTGGTGTGTGTGTGTGTGTGTGTGTGTGTTTGACTGTGCGTGTCACTGAAGGGGATAATGACACTGCACTGTAGTGTAGTGTAGTGCGCTGTAGCAGTGGCGAGCCCCCACTGATGGGTCCTCCGATATCGCGCCCAAATGTACGATAACTCGATAATGACTAGCTACCGCTAGGGCTGTCTGTCAGCGCCAAAATGATACTTATTAGCACAGAGGTGGGGAAGCACCAGAGGCAGGAAATCCACTGAGAGGCTCTCCCTCTCCCTCCCTCCCTCTCCATCACTCCCTCGTTCTCTCTCTCCCCCAACTCCCCATTTCACTCCCTCGTTTTCCTATCCGTCTCTCTACCTTTCCGTCTCTCCCCCTCTCGGTCTCTCCCTCGACACTCCATTTCACTCTGTCGTTTCCCCCTCGTTCTCTCCCCCCTTCCTCTCTCTTCGTGCTCTCTCAACACAACTCTCTCGCTCCATTTTTTCCTCTCCTTCCTCCGAGAGGTCCATCCTCAAGAGCTGTTTAACAGCCTCACTTTTACTTACCAAAGCAAGATAAAGCCATGAGGGGCAATATCGCTTTATGATGGAAAAGAATTTGACAAGTCGGTCTCCCACTCTAAAAAAATGTGCCTTCACTTCTATGCAATAATAATGGCATGAGTGTCTTTATAGTAAAAATCCCACCTGAAATGAGTTGTCTTTTTACTTAAAAGCCACCACCTTTTACTAAAAAAAAAAAAAAAAAAAAAATCCTGCAATTCTTTGATCGCATTGTAGAGAGACTTTCTGAGACACGCACAGAATAATGAGCACACAGACCCAAACGAGTGGTTCAGAGAGCTAGTTCTCTAATGCCCCTTTTCCACTGTCGGTTTTCTGGTTTTCTGGCCTACAGCTCGAAAACATCGCAACCTGACCGCCACTTTTTGCTTTTCAAATAGGCACGACGCCGCTCAATCGTAAAGCAAAAAGCGGCGGCCGAGTCGAGCTCTAGGTCTACCAGAAAACAGACAGTGTAAGAGGCATAACAGGCGAGTCCATGGCGGCTGGCGGTGGGGGTGGCTGATTCACCTGCTCAGGCTTATTCATGCAGGAATAGCAGTCAGCATAACAAATGAAGTCACACGGCCCAGGAGCCTCATCTCCAGGGAATCATCAGACAGCCATCAGTCAACTGCACAGCTTTGGTTAAGCATGTCATTGGCCACTGCTGTGTGTGTGTGTGTGTGTGTGTGTGTGTGTGTGTGTGTGTGTGTGTGTGTGTGTGTGTGTGTGTGTGTGTGTGTGTGTGTGTGTGTGTGTGTGTGTTGGGCCCAGGAAGGGTAGGGAGGTGAGGTGAGGTAGGGTGGTGATAGAGAGGGTGGAAGTGATGGAAAGGCTTCACAGGGAGACAGATAGAGCTAGTTAAAAAGAGTGTTAGGGCTGGGTGAATTGCTCACGTGCATACAGAACACCATTTGAACCATAGGTAAGCATTAGATGATTTGCTTTTAAGCTTAATATTCTCATCAGCTTTGATTGGTGATAAATGCATACCCACCAACTAGAAGACACAGACGCAGCTACATTAAACCCCAAAAACAGTTTTTAGAAAAAGGATAAACTATGACCTGACAATTCTGAAAAAGTCTGGTTGATGTCCGTTTTTCTTAATTAGTCATTAACCCAAATGAAAGGCTAATAGGAAAACTTTGAGCAAAAAGTGACACAAGTAACACCCGTACATCGCGCTCGCTGAAGCCCCCAAATATTACATGCATAAACACTGTACCGTGACTAAACGCTTCCGCCAATTCAATCAACACGGCTGCCACTGGGGCCAACAGCGTAGCGGTAAAACAATGACTGACAAGTAAAGACCAAAAGCTAACCATCCGGAGCAAGGCAGTAAGCTTATGAAGATTAGCTTATCAACCCAAAATAAGCACCCAAAGCCAATCAGTGTAACCCCCTAAATGAACCATTCAGTATCAAACCACAGGAATTTGTTCGCCAGAGTCCTGCCTGTGCATTTTAATTGCCTTTCAGTCCTGCCAGTGAATGCTAATAAGCTAAATGATGTTACTGTGCCACCTCAGACGGTTATGTCCAAGGCAAGCACGTTAGGTCTTCTGCACCAGCGGTTGTCAAAGTGGGGGACGGGAACCCCTGGGGGACCACCAGAGGGTACTGGCGGTGGGCGCAGCAAGGAACAGTAAAACAAAATCTAATTGTTGAGTACATTAAATAACTACAGTCAAGTTCAACTAATTGGAATATTATTTGCCTTTTTGTTTATTTTGGTTAAGAACCACTGTTTCTAGCCTACTCTTTGAAACCGTCTCATTCACACTCAACCCAATTTACTGGTCTATGGGGTTCCCGGTCATGGAAAAGTTTGGGAATCCCTGATCCACACCACTGAGCAGCAATATTATCATACTGCAGGACACCAGCTTAACTTAACCTTCACTTTCTACGACTACACACCTCAATAAATTTGAATAACACTGGAAAAGGATATTAAATTCAGTGCAATGTGAAACCCAAAAGGCAGCCAACCCAGTTACTTTGGGCTCTAGACAGCTAACTTTCTGGAGTCTGATATAAAAAAGTATCAACTTTTTTTAAAAATGTGCTTGTAGTTTGTAGCTTGCCAGTAGTCATCCTGACCAGATTGCCACTAGTCTTTTGCTATAACTTTCGGTGACGTTTTGGTTGTGACTGAGCCAATGTTGATTTTAGCAATCAGCCAGATAGTTATAGTTAGTGTTATGGCACACCCACCAGGCTTATAAAGGTTGTTATTTATAGCCATGCTAAGTAAATATGCAGTTCTGAAGGATAGAACAAGAGGAAAAACTTTTAAGTTCAGGAACTTTTTTAACAGACAAACTGAAAATAGTACATTTACCTTTGTTATACTGCCCAGCGAAAAAGTAGTCTTGTAACTATTTAATTAACTACTTTTAAAATTAGATAATTCAAATTTAAAACTCCATGGTACTAAAAAAAGCTACTTATAGCCACACTTATAGCCCAAGTGTTATTTTCAATAATCAAGCCCTGTGCAATCCCAAGTTACATTGTGCAATTGTAAACCCCCTCACCCCCAAAAAAACTCCACTTCATGGCCAGTTCTGACAGGTGCATGTTTCTCTTTGTCCAGCCACTGTTCTCCAGACTGGACCAGGGGGGCCACTCCACAAAAGGCACGGCCCCACGCTAGAAATCGATGCCTTCACAAAGCAAGGCCGTGCCGTGCGGACTCTCTATCGGGGGGGTGAGGGAGGGAGGTGCATGGCAGGGGAGAAGGGAGAAGGGAGAGGGGGGGTAGTGGAGGGGAAGCAGGATAAGGGAGTAGGGTGGAATGTGTGTGTGTACGTGTGTGTGTGGGGAGAGGGGGGGAGAGGGAGGGAGGGAGGTGGGGTGGAGGTGGTGGTGGTGGGTGTTACGAGAGGAGGAGGAGGGTAAGGGAATAGGGTGGAGTGTGTGTGTGAGGGGGGGGGTGTTAGTGGAGGGGAAGCATTGTAAGGGAGTAGGGTGGAGTGGGCGGTGGGTGTTCGGGTGCCGAGATTCCAGCCCCTTTTGTTGGAGACGCTAAATCCTCCATTAGTGCAGGGAGGGAGGTGCGGCGAGCAGAGCGAGAGCGAGTGGCAGAGGACACACAAAGCAAAGCCCTCTCCTCTCCTCTCTGCCAGCCATGGTGATTGGCACACAGTGCATCTGCTGGCTTTCCACAGCCCACTGCACATGAATGGCCCAGTCTGCCCTTCAGCATCTATGTGTCTATGCCACCGCCACTGCTGCTGCTGCTAGTAGCACTACCACCACCACCACTACTGCTGCCACTATGCTCTGGGTGCTGACACAGGCGGGGGTGAAGGGCGAGAGCGAGGGCGAGTAGGGGGTTTGGTGGGGCTGGTTGGCTGGTGTGGTGTGGTGTGGGATGGGATGGGCTTAGCTGGGTGGGTATGTGGCTGGGTGGGGGTGCTGATGGCATAAAGCCAGCCACTGGTGCCACATTTTCATTTTAACTAAGGGTCTCTGGAAAGGGATCAAAATGTTTCCCCCCCTTCCCATCCCATCCCTACCCTTCCCTTACCCCACACCAAAGGCAGGAGCAGGTGGATACTAAGGAGTAGGGAAAAAAAGACATACCATGTGTGTGGGAGTGGGAGTAGGAGTGTGTGTGTGAGAGAGAGAGAGAGCGAGAGAGAGAGAGAGATAGAAAGAGAGAGCGAGAGAAAGTGTGTGTGTGTGTGTTTCCATTCTGGCTCCCTTTCACATTTCTCTTCTCCATGGCAAAATGGAGAACAGAGAGAGAGAGAGAGAGAGAGAGAGAGAGAGAGAGAGAGAGAGAGAGAGAGAGAGAGAGAGAGAGAGAGAGCGCAATAGAGCGATAGAGGGAGAGAGGGAGAGAGAGAAAGGCCCTGAGCCGATTCAGAGGATACAAACGCACACAAATCACTCTGCACTGGTGAGGCCCAGCGGCGTAAGAGCAGGGCTGCCTGGCCGCCTCTCAACAGCACGGCTGCACTGAGGGCTGCTGATTACCACTGTCCCTGCCAGGCCCTGCCGCGTGTGTGTGTGTGTGAGCGCGCGCTGTGTGTGTGTGTGTGTGTGTGTGTGTGTGTGTGTGTGTGTGTGTGTGTGTGTGTGTGTGTGTGTGTGTGTGTGTGTGTGTGTGTGTGTGTGCATGTCTGAGTGGTGTGTGCGTGTGTCTCTTTGTGCTTGTTTATCTCTTATGTGTGCAGCAAGTCTTTGTGTGTGTGTGTTTCTGCTTCATTTGCTGCTGCTGCAGGCTGAGGCGCTGGCTTCCCTGTGGCGAAGTGGGAGGCTTACCGCCAGCCTGACCAGGTCTCAGCAGCAGCAGAGCCTGAGGACAGGGGACGGAGATAGGGAGAAAGGGGGACAGAGACCGGGAGACAGAGAGACTGATAGGGAGACATAGAGGCAGGGGACAGAGACAGAGGGAGACAGAGAGGAGGGACACGGAGGGGTAGAGAGAAAGAAAGAGGCAGGGAAACAGAGGGGTAGAGAGAAAGAAAGAGGCAGGGAAACAGAGGGGTAGAGAGAAAGAAAGAGGCAGGGAAACAGAGGGGTAGAGAGAAAGACGGAGACAGGGAGACAGGGAGACAGGGAGACAAGGAGACAGGGAGACAGGGAGACAGGGAGACAGGCCCTAGTCCACTTCAGAGCTGAGTAGGGCAAAGGAGAGCAGACCCCTACTGGCCCTTATTATACACCGGGCTCCTCCTCGGACTTAGCCTCTGCTCTGCCACTATCTTTATCTCCCACACACACACACACACACACACACACACACACAGGAACGCAAACTCAACACCCGCCACAAACATCACAGTGCAACACACTCACATGCACGCGCGCATACACACACATACACACACACAGGACAGCAGCCACCCCCACAGTGCAGGCCAAGTCAGTCACCGGCAGCTCAGTCTCTCCTCTCTGCTCTCCTTTCCCCTCCTCCTCCTCCTCCTCCTCGGCCTGACCCACATCTTGTTATAGCCTTAAGTACGCTTACGGTTAAGTCCTGCAGACACTGCTGCCACTCCTAATCAGCCCCTGGCCGTACAGTACGGTACGTAAGTAAGTTGCCTACCTGGCTGCCGCCTGGCCTGCACTGAGCAGGGTCAGGAAAGGCTGAATCATTAGCGGTTAACCTATAAAGGTGTATCGTCACAACAGTGTGACGGGAATGTTTGGACAGTGAAAGTTCTATAGAATTCTGGGTGCTATTACCAAAGATTCTCTATTCTAATAGATCATCTCTGCTATTACTATACAATTTGGAATTTAAGAATCTTGCATTCTTATAGAATGTTCAAAAACCCACACTTTTCAAAGGTTAGTGGAGCCTGTCGGTACCTTACCTGTCGCTTCTGCCTTATCTGTCGCTTTGGGGTCCTAGCTGCGTTGCCCTGGTAACAACTGTAAACAAACGGCTGCAGTTAACTGCTCCGCTCCCTGACAGGATTTTTCATTCATTCGTGCCAATGAAACAGGAGGCCTCGATTCGTGCAGAAGATAAGGTACGTAACTGAGATATATATGTAAGAAAACTATTTAACCTCATAGACTAACCTTGTATACGGTACATTCTAACAATATATTTCTAAAGTTTTGAGTCATTCCCGTTCATTTGAAGCGTAATTTCCCCCTTACTGTGGCTAGTTTGGATGAGATGACTTGACCCTAGCTAGCATAACATAAATGGCAGCTAGCTCTACACTATTTCGGGCATTCGCTAACAATCAGTGTTCAGATAACTAGCGCAAACGTGCCGAGATATCTTGTTTATTATCAAAAAAACGCTTGTGTTGTGCCATGGCTTATATGGTGATGACGTTTGAGATTGTAAATTTACGGGCCACAGATGTGTCTATGGTAAGGCCGACCTGACGAGATAGCTGCCTACTGAGGTTTGATTGGATATGGACATTGTTTATTTCAGAAGGAAAATGTTTGGAGTGGAATTGTTTGGAAGACAATCTTGGGACAATTTTGCTCTTTGGGTCTTTGTGCCAACCATGCCAGCTATCGTAGGGTGCTCTGGGAACTTCTTAGATCTGTTTACTGTATGTACACTTACTGAAATAAGCATTTTGTTTACATAAAATCCCTTGTCATTTCACCACTAGGTTTGAAACCCAGACAGCACGAAGCATCTTGCCGACGTCAAAATCAGATCAACAGACTGGGACATCAGCCTTCTCTTGGGAATAGGCCAGATATGCCATAACAAGAAATGGTAAGTCTATCACTACATAAGATCCATAACAAAATACTCCTAGTTAAATCTTAAATGTGACCTGGTGGCATTATTGCGTGAATGCTTATGTTGCACACTCAATGCATAAGGTCCTCAAGTGTGTTGAGTTTTGCTGAGTTCGTTGTTTATTTACATTTTCCTCAGCATAACTGTACAGCTGACACTGCTGCCTTCTGTATCATAACAAAGCCTGTCACTTCCACGTTTCGTTCTTTATGTGACCGAAGTCACTGGCTACTGCACCATAGAGGGTCTCTGCACTCATTGCTGGTCCTATGATGCCATCTATTGGCGAGAACGTGCAACAGCATAATTAAACTAAAAGACAACTTCTGACAGGACAACAAAAAGACAGGGAGTGAGAATAAGGGAATAACAAAAAGACAAAAATGGGGGGGTCCACTACACTTGCATACCTGATTGTGATGCTGTCACTCATTTTCTAGTCTATATCTTGGACTGAAAAAGGATTACATTATTATGTTTTCAGGTGTTTTGCCCCTGCGGTTGTGAAGAGGATGCTGTGGAGGTGGCAGCATGAACGTGTCACA
Source organism: Engraulis encrasicolus (assembly GCF_034702125.1). Taxonomy (NCBI): domain Eukaryota; kingdom Metazoa; phylum Chordata; class Actinopteri; order Clupeiformes; family Engraulidae; genus Engraulis; species Engraulis encrasicolus. The sequence goes on from NC_085878.1 coordinate 32,640,158, forward strand.
CAGACATTGGCTAAACTACTCGGTAGGTACAACGAAATAAAAGAAACCACCCCCTCAACCCTGTTTATGCTGCACTGTACCTATTATAACCCGTTTTTATATAGACCATTATTTGAAATACTATGAGAGCCTTTCTGTTAGGATACTGTACAGCAGGGATGGGCAACTGGAGGCTCGGGCGCCACATGCAGCCCAACTTCTCACTTTTTAAAAAAAGAAAAAGGACAGTTTTTAACCCCCTATAAATCAATAGTGTAAGCATTCAGGTATAAATAAAGAAAAAGTGAAGTATCCTTTTGTAAATTCTCTCAAGTGCGTGCCACTGATTGTGGTAATTAAAAATGTTGGCCCACCTTATAATGAAAGTTGCCCACCCCTGCTGTACAGCCTACAGTGATACTGAGACTTATTCCTGTCTTTATTTGCCAGGCTTCTACACTTGCCCTCAGAGTTCACATATGGTGACGTGCACAGGTGTCCAGTCAGGTTCAGACTGATGCTGGTAACAAGAGGAGAACATGCTAATTGGTAAGTGAGATCCCTGCTTAACAAAAATCCACACAGCACAACAAGTAAGCCTAGTTTGTGGTATCAAATGTAAAATGGAAGTTTCATCAAAAAGTTGTAGAACACATCTGAATAAATTGCAGGCCATCAAAGTTGTGAATGGGCAGGGAAAACACAACCAGTAGGCTTATGAATTACTTTGACTCAGCACAGCAGAGCAGATGCGATGCTACCATTCCTTGGGAATATGACACAGAGGGAAAAAATAAATGTCAAAACGTCTATGATTCCCAAAGTCCACATGGGGTATATTCTACAAGAGGAGTATTATATTAAAATTCAGATGAGACACAACAGATACAGCTTACTTTCTTGTAGACTGAAGACAGAGGCCACTTAGATAAACAGAGTGAACCCAGAAGCACAATAATAAGCCTGCAACTGGGGTGTGTTGTAACACCTCATAACTGCATTACCACAAAATGTAATGCAAGACTGTAATCTAATATTTTTGTACTGCAATGTCGCCTTGGATTTTGTCTGTTCAGATGCTGTGTTGCTGCCAGTCCACGGATGTACACGAATGGCTCACCTGGAGGAGGAGGGCGGTCAACGACATTACTCAAGTATTGACAACAAATGTGCTCTACGGTAGGTTGGTTATTACAACCCATATACAGTCCCTGGCAAAAAGTATGGAATCACCTGTCGTGGAGGACGTTCATTCAGTCGTTTTTATTTTTTAGAAATATGATGGATCACAGACCCGACTCAGAACTGAACTCATTTCAGCTGGCGGCTAACTGGTCTCATAGGAGTCCATGTTAACTGCTAGCTCGGAGGTAAAATTTGCACTGCCGTTCTCAGAGAACGGTTGAAAGTACAGGAGAAAGGTAAAAGTCAGTTATTTAACTCAAGGGGATGTGTAATATGAGCTTATTTCCAAAAATGGGACAGTATCACTTTTAAATGGTCAATGGCAAGGTCCCAAGATGTTCTGTCACTGTAATCAGAGACATTTGAAGCCAAATTGATAAAGGATACCGTTTTTTTCTCATTAATACTATTACTCCGAGGCTGTACGTTGTTCCAAAATCCAGAAAAAGTTTTTGAAGTGCTTGTTTGTGTGTTTGTTTTTCATGATTCCATATTTTTTTCCTCAGAGCTGAGTCATTCCATATTTTTTTTCCCTATGCATGCTCTAAAAAAGTAACTCTTACTTACTAATGGAATTACTTTTCATGATTTCTGCATATTGGAATGCACCCATGTCACTTTAGGCGCCTTGGACAATGCATCGTGTATGCAGCATCAGGCTAAAATGGGTTAATAACACACACGCACGCACGCACGCACGCACTCTCCTCTAATCTTCTCTCTTTGCCAAACTTTAGATGACATTTCCAGCATGTCCAACTCATCAGCATCAGGGGAGATTCAGTGGAGGTGGTGCACCATCCAGGACCAGTCATGGGCCACCAAAACCTCTGCAAAATCTACACTTCTTGTGAACCCTGTAGAAGACACTACAACCACAAAACTGCTAATAAACCATCACATACTGCGTCACATCATGGTTCTCCATGTGTTACTGCACCCTCGGCACAAGTTCTTTGCTAGATTGCCATCTGGCAGATGCATCAGGACAGGAATGTAGCTACTATTTGTGATTATATCTTCCCACACTCTTACTTGCTTTGCATGGCAGTGTGTCTCAATGTGTGTCAGAATGGAAGGTGTCGCACCATTGAAGTCAATGGGCAGTGGCATTGCATCAGGGTTATAGAAGCCCAGATATCCTTGATGCTTTGATGCCAGCTGTTTTTTTTTGTGATCTGGTCACCCACACTTCCCTCTTCATTGTCCCATAGATTTCCATACCACGCTTTGGTGCTTTGGTGGTATGGACATTCTAACTCACCAGAAGAAAAAAAACCATTGAAAATGAATGGAAGGTTATGTCTGGTGATTTCTGGTAAATTAGAATGCCCATAACATCAAAGTGGCACTGGATTACTCAACCATTTGTCTCTTAAAAGATAGTTTCTGCCAATTTCAAGCTGTTGTATAGCTCATGCTACCCTTGACTTGTCAGTAGGCTACCCAGTGATGATGGCATTCTTTTGACTCAGCTCTTTCTGAGATCTGAGCTATTCTAATGGGGGCAGACTTTGATTGTATTAAAAACCTTCTTAACATAGGCCTAATCCAAATACCATCCCAAAAGGTATCACTGTCTGTTTGCTAGTTGTCTGCTGATGTTGCATAACCTTTTGAATGTTATTGGGAATAAATGAAGATGTTTTTTTTGAAATGTAAACAAACGCCTGCCCCCATTACAATGACATGGGTATGTGGAAGAGCTGTCCCTTACTCATGCACCTGTTTAACAAAATGTTATTTTTATTCAAGTAGGGGTATGCAGTGTATAAGTTTTTTTGTTTGTTTGTTTGTTTTTTTGTTGTTGTTTTTAAAAATATATATAAATGGCACATTACTTAATACTGTAAGTTATTTCAGCTGATTTAAACTGGCATCTGGGAATTCCAAAATAAAGGTGAAATAAAACACTGGTGTCCCTGCAAGCTTCTACTTAGTTGCATTTTTAACGTTGTTATGTTATAGAGAATATAATTATTATATAATTGTTACCAGGTAAAAACGAAAAGCAAGTTAATGTAATCCAGTCACTTGCTCAGTCTGTCACAGTAGCAATATTCAGTCAATGAGTGCATTCCCTCGTATTTTGGCGTTTTGCGTGGTATCTGTGGGGATCAAGGTAAGCAGATCGTGGAAATAGTAGGCTATAGATAGGTTATAGATGTAAAATAGTATACTGTATTAACTTACAGATGTAAAATATTTCGCGGCCAATATAAAAATGTACCGGTGGTCGTGTGTTACACAACGTGCTACATTAGCTTAGCAGTAAACATAGTAAACCAGGGGGTATAACAAGCCTGTGTCGAAATTCATTTCAGTACATTAAGATCGATGAATGCGACGCGATTTCAATGTTAATGTTCTGCTTCACGGTGTTTTGTTATTAAATAAAAACGAACAGTCTACCAGGAAAACTTAAAATACGATTGTTTATGAACAGGCGATAACCCGGACAGCCTCTAAAACATGGATCGTTCATTTCAGCCAATCAGGTGACAAGAGCGACAGATAAGGCAGAAGCGACAGGTAAGGTACCGACAGAGCCTATTCCCCCAAACCTCCCCCTCCTCCACCTCATCTCACTCATCCTACTGCCTGATCCTCCTCTCTGCTCCTTCTCCTATAGCCCGCGTGGCCCATGTTGTAGGCCAGGGGTTCCCAACCTTTTACAACTTGCGGCCCACAAATGTTCAGTAGGGTGCATCAAACGCCCCTCGAAAATGAAAACTTTGCAATATCCAACTCTGCTCTTGCAGTATTGTTCCTTTGCACTATCATAACTCCCTTGTAAATTTCTAGAATATCTGATTGATGTTAAAGGGTGGCACAATAGGCTTGAAATTTTGAATGGTAGTGAATGGGCATTTTTAGCTAAATCTGTGAAAGTGTAGTTTGAGACTGTTTTGATCAAAAACAGTAAGGGCCGTCATTTGGAAGAATGCTCCAGTTGCTTATCCACTTCCCCAGGACATCAAAACCCCAACAAATGGCTAAAGGAGGGATACGTGCGTGTTTCCCATACATTGAGGAAACTATGGCGCACCGCCATAGTTCAAATTTGGCTGCCATAGTTTCCGAAAATGTAAAAAAAAAGAATTAAAAAACGATTTAAAAAACTATTTCCTTCGTATTTTCCTTTTTGGAGTAAATACAAAACCACGAGTGCTTGAAAGATAGTGGGATCAAAACCCTAGTCAAGTTGTAGTTAACTCGGATTTGGTAGCAATAAAAAACCTTCAGAAAAGGGACAGTTGGGATGAGTTTACTGACACTCCTCAGGCTTTGTTTTACAGTTGTATGATAATGAGTTAGGCAACAGGCCTTCATTGACACACCAGAGGAGACACCGGGCTGCATATAGAAATGAATGTGTAATGAATGTGAATAGACATAAATGTGTAATTTTGAAGGAACTGGCCCTGTGACCAGCACCCCTCATGTAGAATGTGTATGCCTATGTGTGTGGGGAAAAAGACATAGCCTACTCTCTTAGACTCTTTTAGTCTGTGCGTTAACAATTTCACAGTGCTCCTAAATTCTTATCTGTGCTCCAATTTCGGGGTTTTTGCATTGCATAGACCCCTGCATGAGGGACGAATGAAAAGTGTGTTGCAAACAGAAATGATTCACTGTACTGCATTTTTTAAAATATAAATGACAATAGTGCTACTATACATGTCATGGGTAAAATCTTATGTAATTTATCAAAACATAATTGGCTGAAATGTAGGCCTATAGTTTCTCCATGCGCCAAAGTCATACTTTACTCATCGTTTTGCCATTTAGCATGTACGCCGCATGAATCCTTGCTTTCAGTGTGTGTGTGTGTGTAAGCATCATCACTGTTGACTGATGCCAGTCTGCCTGCAGCCACCCCTCGAAACACTTGAAGAAGACATGCTTCAGGGAACCCGCTGCGTTCGGTGAGAGCTGGGCTTTTTTTTCTAGCACAAGGGCCACAGAGTCAGACCTGTGACACAGTAGCCGCAACATAGCGGCGTGGAAGCTAAGCCCCCAGAGATTAGGGGAAGCCGGCCGCATGCCAGATAGCACAGCACAGCACCGCACCGCACACACACACAAGACACACACACACAAGACACACACACACACACAGCAGCAGAGCACAGCGACCACCACGACCACCACCACCGGATAGCCCAACACAGCAAAGGTGCATTTCTCGAAACCATAGTTGCTAACTATTTTAGCTATTTTGTTGTTTGCAATGCAATTTCCCATAGGCAACTACCCAAGTTGCTAACTGGCTAACAACTACGCTTTTGAGAAACACACTCCAGAGCACAGCACAGCACAGCAGCGACCCACACCACCCACACGGTCATAAGCAAATGATTGAAGCAGATAAGGGCCTAGTCTCAAGGGGTGCGGCGGGCCGGCTGATGCATGTCGAGGGGGGAAAATTACTTAGTCTCTCAAACTTCTGAAACCCAGAACCAACAGTCCAAAAGCCACAACTCGTTACACCCTTGCACGGGTGAGGCATAAATGCAATTTCGTTGTGCTGTGTCACAATGGAACAATGGGAGTTGGAGTTTCCCAGTTGGGCTTTCAGGCTTTCAAAACCAAGTACAAAAGCACTAATTCTATTGAATTATTTTGCAGTAGTCTTGAGACTAAATGAACGCACATGTATGGGGAACCACCAAGTGAAAACAAGAGCAGCTTGTTGCAACACACACACACAAAGTTCTCGAGAAATTCAACGTCATCTCATTCATATTTTTAGGTCTTCACCAGAAACGCATAACCAATCTGAACTGATCTGCTACTTGTACACCCATTTCCCATGAGCAAAAAACAATGAATAGGAAAAAATATACATAAATGTGCTGGGCAATAACATCACCACAACAGCTCACAAAACCACAGAGGGGGCTGCCTGCCTGCCTTACCTGCATGTCGTAGTGGCCTGAAAGCGCCTCCTCCTCCTCTTCCTCCTCCTCGTCCTCTTCGTCATCGTCTCCCTGCTCCTCCTGCTCCTCCTTGAGGACCCCGTGCTCCTCTCCCTCCTGGCTGCCGTTGGTCCAGGAGCATTCGGAGTCCTCCTGCTGGCTCAGGGCAGCCTCCAGCTCAGGGAGGAAGTCCTCGTCCAGGAGCTCCGGAGCCTCTAGGCCCTCGAAGCCCCCAGCACCACCACCTCCTCCCTGGGACTCGTGCAGGCCCTGGTATCCCCCATTAGTACTACTGCTGCTGGTGGTGTGGTTACCAGGGGTACTTGTGGAGGAGGGTGGAGGCATATTCATCTGGCAGCTTCTCTGCTGCTGTTGTCTGGGAGGGGGAGGAGGAGGGGGGAACTGGGCCTCGGCGGTGCACGAAAAGGGGGCACCCGAGTCGGGGTAGGCGTCAGACCCAGATCCGTACCCAGGCTTAGCGTGTGGCTGCATGGGCCGGGAGAAAGGGCACTGCTCCCCTGGCTGGCTGGCAGCCACCTGTAGCCGTTGTTGTTGTTGTTGTTGTTGTGGGTGTGGTTGATGAGGTTGTTGCTGCTGCTGCTGCATCTGTGGATGAGGCTGGGCAATCCCAGGCCCAGCCACGGACGACGAGAACGGGCAGTTGCCGGCCGACAGGTCGGGCCTGACGTGCGCAGGCGACGCTCTGAGGGCAGAGGAGGCCGTCGCCATGGATACGGAACCTGAAGACAAAGGCTGGTTGCCGCTCATGGCGACCTGCTGCTGTTGCTGCTGCTGCTGAGAGAAGGAGTAATGGGAGGCCGGGTAGCCCCCCCCAGCCCCCACCGAGGAGGCCATACTGTGGGGGTTCATCTGCATGGAGTAGGCCGCCTGCATGTTGCCCTCCTCCGAACCCATGCCAGGGTAGGCTGGCACCTGCTGGGGCACTGGGTACCCCCCCTGCTGCTGCTGCTGCTGCTGGGGAGGCATGGAGGCGTCCATGTACTGAGGCTTGGATTGGGGCGAGGCGTTGGGCACCACACCGCAGTGGTATGGGCTGCCTCCAGGGTTCATGGGCCCGCCATGTCGGGCCTGCTGTTGCTGCTGCTGCTGCTGTTGTTGTTGTTGCTGCTGCTGCTGCTGGTGCTGGGCCATGTTGCCCTGGTAATAGGGGGGGCCCTGGTAGTTGTGGCGCTGGTGCATGGCCTGCGGATTAACCTGCTGCTGGTGAGGGAGAGGAGGCTGATGCTGGTTCATGAGTGGATGGTGTCCATGAGGATGCTGACGTGGATGTTGCTGCTGTTGTTGTTGTGGATGTTGTTGCGGATGTTGTTGTTGCTGCTGCTGCTGCTGCTGCTGAGCTAGATGGTAGGCATTCCTGTTTTGGTCGTGGTTGCCCCACATGGGGCTGCTTCCGCTACTGGGGAAGAGTCCATTGGCCTGAGGCGGCACCTGGCCCATGGGCGTACCTTGGAACTGGGCCTGTTGCTGGGTCATGTACCCGCCGCCGGCGCCCTCTGCTCCGGGGTAGGGCTGGCCCATGGCGCCCTGCTGGCTCTTCATGGCGTCGTAGTGGCCCATCTGCTGGGCGTAGGCGGCGTTGGGTGCGGCGGCAGGAGCGGTGCTGGTGCCGGGCGGGCCCTGCATCATGCCCATGTGCTTGCCGGCCGCCATGGGGTCCACCTGCATGGGCGCCTCGAAATCGGCACTGAGGTTCAGCTCGTCCACCAGGGTGGGTCCGGCGTTGAAGCCGTCGTCCGTTAGGCCCTCCAGGCCGCCCACGAAGAGGTTTGGGTCGTCGAAGAAGTCCATGGTGGTGGTGTGCAGGTGGCAGAGGGGGGATCTGTCGTGCCGTAGGGGACCAACGGCTGTCCCACCTGTCCAGTCCAGCCCCTAACACCCCTGACTTCTGGCTTCACAATGCGCTTGCTAAGAGGGTGGTGGTCTCACAGGCTGCAGAACCACTGTATTCCCATCACAATGTAGTCCTACAGGGGAAAGAGGAAGAGAGTGTGTGTCAGGGTAGGAAAAAAAGATCATGGGGGGGATTTTTACAGTTACCAGATCGCATAGTTTTTTGTTTGGTTACAACAGGGGATGTTGTGAATGTGAATATCACCATGTCATGGTGTAAGACAAAAATTTAATCAGGAATTGGAGAGGAAAATGCCTGCAGAATACTTCAGATGTTTACTTTAAATACTTTGCTGTATGACTTCTGAAACACTGAAAAATCTTAACTAATAACTAATGCCCATTCCATCCGTTTATTTGTCTCCATTTCTAAAATATTGTACAGATTAGCTAAATAAAGGCCTGCTTGCAGCTTCTTTACTTTAATGAACAGTTTTTTTTTTAGCATACAGCATATTTTTAAGCAGGTTGCACTTGACTCCTTTACGTTGCAGCCAAGCTGTATGAGCGGCAAAAGCATAGGCTGACTAGCTATGTTTTCTCGTGTTGGCCAGGCAAGCAGATAGGCATACAGGGCCCAAGAACAGGTGTGGAGAAACAATACATTTCACCAGAAACGATACGTTAAAAAAAGAAAATTGGGAGCAGAAAAATTCTGGTTGAAGCAGACATTTTTCTCGTCATTTGGTTGTCCTGCTTGCAAGTCAGACGTTTGTGTGAATGGCAAAAGCACAGGCTGACGAGCTATGTGCTCTCGTGTCAGCCAGGCCAGCAGGCAGACAGACAGGGCCCAACAACAGGTGTGTCACGGTCACATCAAAGCAGCAAGCACTCCTCTTTCTCTAATGCTTCCCAGCCCATCCAAGCACAGACACAGCTAGGCCATCTTTGTGTCCTACAACCTGTGTGTGTGTGTGTGTGTGTGTGTGTGTGTGTGTGTGTGTGTGTGTGTGTGTGTGTGTGTGTGTGTGTGTGTGTGTGTGTGTGTGTGTGTTAAAGAGAGACAGAGCACCCAAGCAGCTGATGCAACAGTGCTAGTCAGGAAGCCTGTCTGTTCTGTTCTGTTCTGTTCAGGCCAGCGACCACGTGCACAACAACAGAGGGGTGACTGAAAACGCAACGGAGGCCCGCCATGACCCCCCCTGACTCAGCGCTTTCAAACAGACATGAGTCTTTCAACACACACACACACACACACACACACACACACACACACACACACACACACACACACACACACACACACACACACACACACACACACACACACACACACACACACACACACACACACACACACAAACACACACACAGGCGCGTATGCACAGCAGACACACACACGCACACGAAAAAAACTGACTTTTTACAGCTTGAAATTTGTTAAATTCTATGGGGTTCGTTTCACAAAAGCTTGATGTATTATGTACTACATTGCATTAGATTTGGCTGACACTCAGGTCTGAAGTGAATTACAGTGTTGGGACAGTGCCTCTGGCGATGTGGGGTTACATGCTTTACTCAAGGGCACTTGACCCATGAATGAGGGTGCAGAGTGGTTAAAGTGGTAGTTTCTCACTCCCCACCCACATTTTCTCCAACCGGTATGAACTGCCCTAAACATTCGACATAGACCACAGCTGCCTCATTCTCTCCATAGGGTTAGGACTCCTCGATACGTACAGAATTATATAGGCCAATGAACATCACCACAATAGCAACTCTATGATTACTTAACTAAGGGAGATAGGATTGAGAAAAAAAGTCACAGAACTCGCTGCATGCCTAATACTTGGATAGGGAAAAAATAGAGTCAGTCAGATATAACCAGGGCTCTAAAATAATACCAGCTAAGAGGCCAAAGGCTAGTGAAATTTCAGTTTGGCTGGTAGAAAAGACCAACTTAACAGCCAAACATGCACTCACTAATGGGTGAAAGTGGCTATTAAGAGCAACATCTACTAGCCATTTTGGCTGGTGATGAAAAAAGTTAATTTGGAGCCCTGGATATAACGATATTGTCCTGAATTTCACTACACTCAAGACGAATAGGTATAGGCATCAGACAAAATACATCTCTCGTACAATCACAAAATACTGCTCATTTTACCACCCTATATAAAACGGTACAGAGGATTCTGACCATTATTCCAGACAACCCTTGCCTCAACAAACTTCGCCGTCACATACTGAAGATTCAGGTTAGAGGGGGGAATGATTACAGTACCAAGGGTCTTTGGCAAAGCATTACATTACATTACGTTAAACTATACTTCGTTGACGCTTTTATCCAAAACCACTTAGACTTACATACAGGGTATCGGTTACAGGCCCTGCAGCAATGGTGTGGTAAGGTGCCTTGCTCAAGGGCACTTCAGCCAGGGATGAAGGTGCTGGTAAGGATGAGATTTGAACCTGACTCTGATCTAAAGGCCAGCGCTCTAACCTGTGACCATCTCGTTCCATTCTTTAGCAACACTGTCCCAAAGAGGGGAGGGCAGGTTGTGATAAGAGAAATCCCATCCAAGTCACTTGGCAGTCCTCCACAGTTACTGGTGGTTAGAGGCAAAGTATACGGCTCCTTCCCCCACCTTCATCACCCACACACGCATACGTTAAAGTCTACACCAGGGGTGGGGAACCTTTTTCATTCGAGGGGCCACTTCAAATTTAGCCGAGGGCCGCAAAAGTCTGAGGGCCGTACCATCAACACAAACCAGGATTTTCCCCGCAAACAGCCCTCAAGACATGGGTTCCCCACCCCTGGCCTACATAAAAAGGTGTGTGTGTGTACATGCTCATTCACACCAATACATGCAAGAAGGTCACAAAATTAGCTTTGCAGTTGCAACCGAACCCCTCACTTCATTCACTTGACTGGGGGGGTGTCCTCCACACAGTATAAGCAAATCCAAATGTCTGGGGCCTCCCCAACACCAACCACTGTAATAGCTCCCACCCCCTGAAATAGAAGACTCCATGCAGGCATGACAACATACAGCATGCTTGAGGTGCCGACGTCCTGTGGTTTCAGTTGATAGGCCCCAGCAGCACCCTCAAAACCATGAAAAGTCTGGCCCATTAGCCCACACTTGTGTAACCACAGTGCAAGACATCATGTACGACATAGGGTTTGAAGCGAGGTTATATAACTAGACAACTTCTGAGTTGGTGTGCGACTCTGACGAATACAAATACATGAAATTACATTCAAGTTTAATTTCTGTGAGGTCAACTAAGCAGGTATGGACAAACGCATTGAAACCAACCAGTGTAGCAGCAGGTCACATTTCCATCACAGCAGGTTGCAATGCAAGGCAAACAAGTGGAAGAAATTGATACCATGTGGGTTCAAGTTGGATAATGAGATGATACTGGATGCCAATTAAAAAACTAATTGTAAAAAAAAAACGTAAAAAACTCACGGAAACTGAACTTCTAAAATAAAATCATCGAGGTGCACAAGGGGCACGCTCTGAGTAATATGGAGGAAAGAGCGACAACTTGCTGCTAATCACTTAGCAGATGACAACAACTGAACTAGTTAGCCAAGTTGCATCCAGCCATCCTCATACAGGTGGTCCATGATACTACTAGCCTACTTCGTGAATTACTTATACCGCGCCTATCAATAAACAACAAACGCGCAACAGGTTACCGCTCCCAGCAAGTTTCCACGTTAAAACAAATCCCAACTAGTTCTAGTATGTTTGGGTCTTTTCGTTTTAATGACTTCCTCCCTCTCTCACACACAGACACACACCGTGGCAAGCTGCGTCTTTGTTTATCGTGTGTCTGTGCTTCTCCATGGCGTATCTCCAGCCCGCACTTGCTAACCCTTCTGGCCCACACAAATAAATAAGGCGTCGACATTTTAAGTGTTCGGGTGGCTTATCTCGAAAGAAAACGACACGAATAAATATCGGGACAACACAGTAGAACGAACGAATCAACAAATGTTGTTGCAGAACAACTTTCGAAAGGACGGTCGCGACACTCGCTAATTTTGCTAACCGGGTTAACCAGCTTGCATGGGTCAACACCGGCCTCCTTTGCCCTCGGTGAGGTCGGTAAGAGGACCTGATGCATCAAGCCAAAGCGTTTCATTCGCTGATATAGTGCCATTTTCTCCTGCTACTGTGAACAAACGAAGTTCAGTTAAAATAACTTAAATATATAAAGATTTCGTTAACAATTGGTAATTCAAATGCAGCCACGTTGTTGTCGGCATCCGGCCATAACTGGTTCTTGGAGACAAAGTTCTAACAAACCATCTAATTAAACCACAATATTCCCAGGATTACGTGTCACCAAATATAACTCACGCCGAGGTATCTGCCAAAATCTCCATTTCGCTTCCCGTGGTGTAACGCAGGTTGAAAGAAATAGTCCAGTTTGTAAGTGTGTCGACAGATGTCCAAAATGACCACTAACCTCCACAGCATCCTAAGCCATCTGATGCGACTCGCACCACCAGGTCGACAATGCCTTGCCATTCGGAGCTGAAATATCGGTCATCTTGTAGAGGTAGATTCAATGTGGGAACTAGTTTAGCGCGCGCCAAACAAGTAGGAATCGTTATCAAATGTTGAAATAGCTTATTTCAGATTTTCCCTTCTAAAAGGCAGACTCCATTCGTTTTCCGAGGAGCTTCCAGGGAATCGTACACGTGTTTCTCTATGGACCGACCAGTATCTCTCCGTCTCAACAACTGGCTTTCCTCGCTCCACTGTGTGTGTGTTGGAGTCGTGACGTTGGAGAGTTGCACAGGAGCAGGTACTCCACTGGTCAAAGACACGTTACCAACCAAGATAGTTTCCCAAACGCCACGTTCCTATCCGAGTGGCCACAACAATTAACACCGAACAGCTTGTGAATGTGCCACTCTTTCCTCGACACCTTTAACAGCAAAGCGATGCTCCATTCCTACCCAACCAGCTCAGCCATCGTTAACGCCTTGACAGTCACACAGTCGCTGTTAGTTCAGAACCGGGGCACTTCGCCACGACCATTGTTTTGTATCCGACTATTTACTGTATTGTTAGGTTATTGTGTTGTTCTTACTAAGGCGAAACTATTTATTGTTCTCTTAGTTTTGAGTTTACAGCCATTGGGATTCCCTGAGCCAGCTGAGCGTCACCGACCATCCGAATGACAGCTACACGAGTTTCAACAGAGCGCAAGAAAGAGCTCAACAATTCTTTCATTCAGACGAGCGCATTTTAAAGATCTACTTACCGGAGTGAAGCGAAACCCTCCACCACAAATCGATATTTTTTAGAGAAAATTATAACAACGAAGTTTCACGTAGTTGTACCGCTGCTGGCGACCTCAGCGGTTCCACCGCTGCTGACGTGATGATGATAAAATACAATTTGCATATCAGTTATTTGCTCTCTGATTGGACGGCTCAGACTCCATTCGATCGGATTCATTGCGAAGAATATTGGCTCATTTTTTTGTTTGCCAGTACAAACTATTTTCAGGAAACTGTTAAATCACGCTCGTTGCCATTATATGCTAGGACCCAACCGAGCAAGTGTCAGATACAGGTTATTATAAGGGTACAATATCAGGACACACAAGATGGCCGCGCCGAGGCCAAAGCCAATCGGCGAGGGTTTTACTTTGATTACGCATAAACGGTAGTCTCCCGGATAGCAGCGTTGAAGGCCTCCGTGGCTGAAGTCTGACGGGTGAGATAGGTGGAAAGTTGCTGCTCTTGGTCAGTGGTGTCTGCTGACATCCGGTGGCTAATCTTAGTATTGCTTTCCAATTATTGCAATTGTTGAACACTAGTTTACTAGTAGTAATAGTAGTATACAGGGTGTTATGTGGCCTGAACTTGAAAAGAAACGAAAAGAAAGAAAAAAGAAACAAAGAACACATAGTGGCTGACTGGGGAAAGTGCAGCTTGGTTTCTTGCATGGATCGGACATATTCTGTCAAAGGTGTCCCAATTATTTTCATGCTGACCCTCTGAGTTTACCCTCATTGTATTGCGAATTGATATAGGCCTATTGCATTACATTGCCCTGCTGAGGTACAGCACTTAGGCCTACTTTTTGGAAGTTAAATCAGCATGAATAGGCCTAGTAAAATTATTAAAAAGTTATGTAAAAGAAAAACAGAGCACCACGTTCTGTTTGAGGGCGTATTATCTCCCTTTTGGGCAAAACAGGGCGATAGCCACATTTTGGCTCACTGGTCGCTGGTGGTTTTCCTGAATCACTAGCTATTCAGCTTTTCTACTAGCTAACTCTTCCAACATGGCTGTGCACCAGTGCACAAAGCAAAGTCCATAAAACATGGATGACAGTATGGTATGGGTGAACTTGACTGGTCTGACTCTGCACAGAGTCCTCACCTGAACGGTTCGGAACCCAATAGAACACCTTTGAGATGAATTACAGTAGACCAGTGATAAGAGCCAGGCCTTCTTGACCAACACCAATGTGTGACCACACCATGTGTTTTTGGAAGAATGGTCAACAATTCCTGTTAACACACTCCTCAACATTGTGGGCCGTCTTCCCAGATGAGTGAAGGCTGTAATAGCTGGAAAAGGTGGACCGATATCATATTGATAAAAAAGAGAAAAAAGTCAGCTTCAACCAGGGTTTTGGTGAATACCCAAAACATCACGGAAAAATAAAAGAACAAATGGGAGCATAAAAACCCTGGTTGACACGGACTTTTTTCTCTTTTTTATCTGATCATTTGCTTGTCCTGCTCCCAGGTCAGACGTTTGGATGTGCGGACTTTAACTCAGTCTCCGATATCATATTGAGCCCTATGGGTTAGGAATGGGATGTCAGTTCAGTTCATATGTGAGTTAAGGCAGTGAATACTTTTGGTAATATAGTGTACAAGACAGTAAATCAGACAAATGGAAACTTTAATTGAGACACTGAGCTTTTTCTTGAATAATAGTATACCCAAAAATATCCTTCAAAGCAAGTTGCACTGAAATGATTAGCTACAGCCAACTTTTCCACACATGTGACCAGTTGGCAGTAGGTGCCAATGTCAGGCCTTGATGGACAGTAGGCCTAATTGCATTAGGTATCCCTAGTTCGAGACAACGGTTCTCAAACACTAAATAGATAGATAAAACATGGAAATTACACATTTAGTTAGCCTAGATGAAGTCATCAGCAGTCAAAACTGTTACGTAAATAAGTCAATGCAACACCTAATATTTACACAGCTTTAAAATAATTATAACACAACTCATGCTGAATTCATGTAGGCCTAAATGGCCATGAATCTTTTATTGTGCAAAAGAAAGAGATTCATCTGTATCTTGGGTTATTTATAGTATATTGTGTTGTTTGCATAATTCAGGATATTACCAAAATTAAACACAGCTGCCAAATAATCCAGCTAATCATGAAATAAGGATGTTTTTTATGAAAGATTTATGAAGCTCTTTGATTGACTAAATAGAGTCATAGAAAAGAAACAAAATATCAATGATGATATTAATTATCAATGATATTTTTTCAGTCTTCGGTAAATAGGTAGTAGGGAGTAGGCTACTATATTCAATACTGTAGTGCAATTCAAAATAAGATTTCAGTGAAGTCCAGAAAGATACACAAGGAATAAAAACAAAAGGGTCAACTATGTCCATTCTCAGAGCTGAATAGTGATGATGTGACACCTTGTTTATTATTATTTCTTAGTGTATTATTGCTTCATGGCAAGCAAAAAAAACGAGAACAATTGGAACCAAAGTAGAATGCTTGCTTTAAATGTGCTTAATGTTAATGAACAACAGTTGTCGCAAGTTTTTTATAATGAGCCCAAAAATGTTAAACAATATGGAAAAAACATCAATTGGGGCTTCGAGTCCTAGTGGGGCAACGCTACTCCCCTTCTCTACATATGCACGGCAAAAAGGAATTACATCTTAGCAAGCTTATTTTTCTAGTTTCAGGGAAAAAAAACATCTAGTCAGTCTTAATTTAGGTAAAAATCACCCAATAATTAGTTATGTTGAGCTAGAACTCAGAGAAAGAACATGGACTATTTACACTTTCAGATATCTGTCCATGGGACAAGTCATATTTTCTTGGTGAGATTTGTTTAAACTTTTAATAGCTGATTGAAACGAGTAAAACAAATTCTGATCAAGAAATAGTGACTTACCCCAACAACAAATGTGTTAAAACAAGTCTAAATAGTCTAAGTTCTAGTTCTAAGTTTTAGTTAAAAAGTAAGTTACTAATTATTAGGTGATTTTAACTTAAGTTAAGACTGACCTACAAGCTCACTAAGATTGTTTTTTGCAGTTTGGGTGTCAGAATGAGTGCCTTGCTGTGAGGCCATCGGAGGAGCACACAACTGTATGAGGGACCCCAGGTGAGGTGACCCCGCGACCCCAGGTGACCCTGGTGTGAGGGACCCCAGTGGTGGATGAGCATGGACTGTGGAACATGCTGAATTAAATGGGAGAAGTATTAGTAGAGATATGGGTTCGGTAGCTATACTGGCCAGGACGAGAAAGCGCCCCCTAGAGGAGGGGTATAACGGGGTCAGAAAATTCAACACACATCATTTTTCAGTAGTAAGACCCCAAACAAAGCAAATGAAGCAAAAAAAAACAATTTTAGCACAAAAATCCTAAGGGAGCTGTTATTCAGACAATTCATACCACACTATATGCGAGACCAACATGAGGAACTCCAAAAGTGTGTGAAGTGTACAGGTCTGCTTCCCTAAGGCGAAGGTAATGAGTGACCATCCCCTCAGGTCACTACACTGTCCACCAGTGAGATTTAGAATTGAGTTTAAAACGCTTGTGATTGTTTATAAGTCACTAAATGGCCTAAATACTGTATTGTAGATACAGTATGCTAGAGCAATATCCTAACTGATGTCTTATCTCCAGTCTCTTCTATTGGTTGTGTCTATAGGGTCAAATATTGACAGGGTGGAATGGCATTTAGTCATTATGCTGCCAAATACTGGAACCAGCTTCCTGTCCAAAATAGAACTGCCCCAAAAGTCTTGTTTTAAAAAGAAGTTAAAAACAACTTTATTTTCATCTACCATTGGTGACATTAATTTACTAGGCCTATGTATAATACAATATACAGTAGTTTTCTTCTCTCTTGTACATTGGATGACAGTTTTGTGTGATAATGTGCTATATAAATAATCTGGAATGATAGATCAATAAGTAGGATTGTGGGTGCATAGGCGCCTATAACTTTCTGTCATAATGAATCTGGCTCTTTGGTGTAGCGGTTGTGTCGCGTTCCAGACCCAATATAAAGTAGTGGGAGATGGACTTCTACTTCCCACTACAAAAAGTGCACTGGAATGCCAGTCGAAGTGGGACCTCCTACTAGCAAACTGGGGGGAAATCGCTCTACTCTCACCCCAAAATAATGAAGTCGGAGAATAATGGTGGCGCCCATGAATCTGCTATTTAAAATGTTAATAAATAAGCGAAACATTATTTCTCCTTGTGTGCAGCTGTTTCAGACGAAGCCTAGACAAGGCCAAAACTTGCCAAATGCCTAGCCGAAGTCGAGTCAAGTTAAATCGAGGCTGTTGTTATGGTTGTAGAACTCTCACTTCAACTGCCTGGAATTTTTTGAGGTGGGAGCTGGAATAATTCAGGCGGGAGAAGTTCCATTTCCCACTGTATTAGACTGGTCTGTAACAGGGCATTAGAACCTGCATTTGGTACCCCAGAAGGCCCAGATTCAGGTCCCAGTGTGGCAATTCTGCTCCCCTTTACTACACAGAGCTGCTTGCAATAATAACTGAATGCATGTATGTAGATGTAACTGGACAACTGGGTTTGAGGACACTCTGCATTCTTCCAGATTTTCCTCCAGTCTGTTTTGGAAGAAGAAGCCATCATCACACATGAACACAGTCGCACAGTCACCATCTTTACAAACAACAACAACAACAACAACAACAACAACAACAACAACAACAACAACAACAACAACAACAACAACAACAACAACAACAACAACAACCCATCTAAAAAAGCAGGCTACGATAAATTGGATTTCAGTTCACTTTCACGATTGTAGATAACAGTGTGCTACCGTAACAGATCCACGGAGGATGTCATCAAACACAAGATTAATTTCCTTTGGGATCAATATTGTATCTCTACTCCACTCTATGTACAATTCTACACATTCCACTTTGCTCATCTAGAAAAAATCTATCAGGCTGCTTTTTGTAGACTAAATCTCAGCAAAAAAAAACATTCTTTGCATTCTTTGCTTTCACTGACCTAAATAGTGTTTTCAATGTTACTTTTAACCCATCCAACTTATGAGCCTAAATGTTTAGTTGGGTCTACAGCAGGTTCAGGTATTTTCTGCAGTACAGGACATCTGTAATTTAAGCTTAATAATATGTATACAAAAAGAAAAGTACAGAAGATCTATGTAGGCCTATTGATCTATCTGGGTCTAACGACACTGCAGGTACAGTGCATGTGCATCAGTGTTTCTCAATGTTTTTTTTATTTATTAATTTTGACCTTAACTGCAGTGCTTTTCATTACTGTGTGCCCAGGAGAGGTCCAAAGCCATCATGATGTTATCTAGCAACACTACACCACCGTCTTAGATCTGCCAGATTACCTACTGTAGTACTGATGGGACAGGAGGGGAGGTTAGATTGCTGGCAGGGTGGACTGAGGACAGAAACCTTGTCAAATATAAGGACCAGTTCAGTCAATTTTAATATGCTGTTGTATTGCTCACGCTACCCTTGACTTGTCAGTACCCAGTGATGCCACATTTTTCAGTTCAGCCCTTTCCGAGATATGAGCTATTCTAATGGGGGCAGCGTTTGTTTACATTTTAAAAAAATGTAACATAGGCCTACTCCAAATACTTTCCCTAAAGGTACCGCTGTTTGCTATTTGTCTGCTGATGTTTTATAACCTTTTGGATATTTTTGGGAATAAATAAAAATGTTTTTTTGAACTGTAAACAAAGCGCTGCCCCCATTACAATGACCAGGATCTCGGAAACGGCTGAATAAGAAAAGAAAAAAAATCTCAGGTACTGACAAGTCCAGGGTAGTGTGAGCATTACAACTGCATGTTGAAATTGACCGAACTGGTCCTTTAAGGAGGAAGTAACTGAACACAGGGAATGAGGATACAGCGCAAAACTCAATCAAAATCAGAGGGGGTTCTGTGGAGAGTTGATTGGTTTGAATCTCTTGGGGTCGTCGCACTACATCCACCATAGGTGCCGAATTGGGGGGCATAGACCTTTTTGACCCCTCAAAGATTAACCCTTTGAGGAGTACCATCACAAATACACTGTTCGAGTAAAATTCTAGAAGAACTGGGGGAAAAGTCCTTACTCCTCAAAGGGTTATGGTGGGGGCAAAAACACCCCAATAATAATGAAAACGGTAATTATTGCCCTCTATCTGCCTGTGCACACACTTTAGTCATTACAACATTTTACAGCAGTGGTTCTCAACCTTTTTGGAACAAACGCCACCTGGACCTCATGCTAAGCCTCCCCCCCCCCCCTTGACATCATAATAAGCCTGCCAACACTCCCCTTAGTATGAAAATATTAAATGGACTAATGCCCCCAATGATAACTAAGCACAGTCATCTCTCAACTGTCTCAACGCTCCCCTAGGGCTCCCCAATGCCTCCCCAATGCCTGTTGAGAAATACTATTCTACAGTTTTGACCACCATGTGAATATTCATCAATAAAGCAACTAGAAACTGAAAACCCAGATTGTAGGAAGTTTTGCACAGATAATCCGTCAGGACTCTGCTCTGCACTCAGATTTGATCTCTTTTGCAGAGATCTTCCTTGACATTTTACACACACACACACACACACACACACACACACACACACACACACACACACACACACACACACACACACACACACACAAAAGTGAAAAAGCGTTTGGCAACTTTTTTCAGGCGTTGAGCGAGGTATTCAAATGGCCATGGTGGTCATACCCTTGCTCATGGCAATAAAATATGAAAACAGAGGAAAGATATTTGCATTGTTTTACATTGGGGTTTCCTCTATCGCTTGGTGGTTGACAACAAATAAGATCATTTAAAAAGTGGCAGTTTTTTGGAGCCATCCTTCATGTCTGACTATGACTTGACAAGTTTGTCCCACGGCATGGGCCGTAACATTAGCTACCTGCAAGAAATAAAAACATAGACCTATTGATTATGTTATGTATATGTAGATACATACAGTATAGCAGTTCTGAAATAGATGGTGCTCAAAAAATGAAGTGAATAACTCAATAGCCCGATAACTCCAGGTCAGACAATGGGGAAATCATATTCTCCTATGTGACTACGAAATGTTTTCAACTGGAAAGTTTTCAACTTTTTTAGTAGTATAATTTGGTACTTTATCATTACTTTCATGCTCCAAGCTAGGGGTATCATGCATAAGTCATGGGTAAGCGGTTAGGGCATCAGACTTGTATCCGAAAGGTTGCCAGTTCGACTCCCGACCTGCCAGGTTGGTGGGGGGACTAATTAACCAGTGCTCTCCCCCATCCTCCTCCATGACTGAGGTACCCTGAGCATGGTACCGTCCCGCCACACTGCTCCCTTGGCGCACCATTGGGGGCTGCCCCTTGCACGGGTGAAGCATAAATGCAATTTTGTTGTGTGCAGTGAACGCTTGTGTGCTGTGTCACAATGACAATGGGAGTTGGAGTTTCCCAGGTGGGCTTTGACTTTCATAAGCCCCGCGGGCTTTTGATAAACCGAGGTTGAACTTTTTGGACATCATTCTTAAAAGGTGGGCCAATGCTTGGCACTAAAACACTCCACCCAAATAACCCCATACTGATACATGGTGGTGGCATCATGCTTTCGGGTCATTTTTCTTCAGCTGAAACAGGGCCTTAGCCAGGGAGGAGGGAATGGTGAATAGTTCCAAGTATGAGCCAGTGTTGGCTTCGCACAATCTTTGGCCTCCTGTTACAATGAAGAGGAACTTGAGAGAATGACAATTGCCCTAAATCAACAAAAGACTGGCTTCACTGGAATAAGATTGAGGTGTTGGAAGGGCCCAGAGTTCACACCTGAATCCAAACATTAGAGGGGTGATCTGAAGGACTGTGCACAAGAGACGCCCTCGTAATAATCAGATTTGGAGCACATTTGTAAAGAGAATTGGGGTGATATTTTCATTAAGATGCATCAGACTGATGGGCATATTTAATGAGCAACCATGTTCATTAAAACGCCCTTTCCTGTTTCACCCTTAAATGTGACGTAACCTCATGAAAACCTGGACATTTGAACAGGGGTGTGTAGACTTTTAATAGGCCCCAATTGCAACCTCTAGCATGTTATAGTCTAATTTCCCAGTCATGATGGTGACGGTGGGCAGATCTTTCAAAAAGGTTAGAATATCCCAAGTGTGCAAACTTCCATCATTCCATCAAGAAGTCCAAACCTCTACATCTAAAATGTGGGCAATGCAGCAACCATTTCAGCATATTTAGAAAGCTGCAAAGAAGTCAATGACCACTCTGTTACAAAACCGGGACTAATGCTTAAAATTTGGGACTGTGCCAGATTGTGGTATTGCATAGGAGTTATGGAAGCCCAAGTGACGCACATGTTGCCAACTCTGTTGAAGACCCAAAACGGATGCAATTTAAAATCTATATAGCCTGAATGTGAACAGGGCCTAACAAACCACTGTGCTTAGGCCCACTAAGCGATTTCACCAAAAGAAGTCTTGACATGCCAGTATGCTTTTCAGCCACACATCAGTTCATCTATACCATCTACTGGGTAAGAATAAAAATGGCTCTTGTCTTCAGACACATTTGCACCAAACTGCCAATGGAGAGTACATCAACTAATGACCCATAGCCAATAAATACTTGTACACGTGAAAAACATTTGATTCAGTACGCTTTATTGGTTCAAGTTCAAGTTCATTATAGCCAAATCAACAGTATAACATAGTTGCTAGGAATGTCTTTTGGTTTGCTCACATTTTAAATACACATAGCTAAGACAAAAGACAAGAAAACAAGAGGGGCCATAAATAAACAGGGGATTACATATACAACATTGAAAAGTGCAATAAGACACAACACAGTACATAGTGCAAGGTAGGCAAGAGGTCGAAGGCCAGGCAGTGGGGTGGCTGTTAAGTGCTAGTGCATATTCAAGTTCAAGTAGCGAATGGCTGGTGGGTAGGTGCTGTCCCTAATCAGAAATCAGAAGATACCAGTCAGTCACCAGACTGGGGCGTTAACATGCTCATCACATATCCATAGAGAAAGTATGGATTCCTTGAAGTATATTTATTCAAACCTTTTCTAGATGCATAGGGCCAGAGCTGTAGTGAAGCTGGAGTCAAAACATGTAGCTCAAAAAATGGGGAAGAAATTAGTGAAGCACTTGAGGGAAATGAAAATGAATCATTCCATAATGCATTTTGTATCAGAGACTGTACCAGGTCAGTCACTAAAAATCAGACTGGGACAGTAACAAACTCATCACATAAGCAAAAGATTACCACATACCTTCTCAGCTGTGTTCAGTTAAGGTTACAACCGCAGCATCCATGAATTCTGTAAACACAAGGAAGACATTAGTTTCACCATCATTGGAGGGTGCAAATGAAAGCCGTTCCATAAGTAATCAGGGAAACCAATCAGTCACTTAAACTCAGACTGGGGCGGTAAAATCCTCATTTGCATTAAGCAAAAAAAAAAAAAGGTAGTAGTTTCTCAG
Source organism: Engraulis encrasicolus (assembly GCF_034702125.1). Lineage (NCBI taxonomy): Eukaryota > Metazoa > Chordata > Actinopteri > Clupeiformes > Engraulidae > Engraulis > Engraulis encrasicolus. The sequence continues at coordinate 32,662,915 of NC_085878.1, forward strand.
AAAGGAGAACTCACCAGAATATGCACAGGATCCATGGCCTGAAACTCCAGTTGAACGGTCACACCTGAGAAACAAGAAAATGTAGATGCAGCAAGTACATGAACACGGACAGAGTAAACATGTTCACAAGTACGGCAGGTGACAATTCTGATAGGGAGCCTCCTGAAAAATCTCTCATCAGAAATGAAAAGATGCAATCACAACCATTCAGTACAGGTCTGTGTAATTTTCATCATAGAGAGTTATTCGCCCTTGGAGCCAAACACTTTCTTGCCAATAACTGACAAATTAAAAATCACACAATATAAGCATTACATCAGTGCTCTCAAGTCTCACACCGAGTGTGTGACGCACGCATTTCAACGAGTTCACCCACACACCACACATGGCATTTCTCACTCTGAAATTTTGGTTACTCACCAGAATATGCACAGGGTCCATGGCCTGACACTTCAGTTGAACACCACTAAGGGCACACCTGCAATACAGAGTAAATTCCATGGGTACAAGCACACATTCTGACCAAAGAAAATCCAGTAATCCATTGGCCAGATCAGACAGTTGGTAACCCCAACAAGTTATCCCCTTGCATACCCAGGCAAGTCCAGTGGGTTCACCTTTTCAGGTTCTGGAGAGGACACTGGGTGTAAGACGCATGCGAGCTGCATCATCATGACCGTAAATATATCAATGGTCACACCTCATGTTGAGTTGAGGTGCCATTTTTATGATTTTTTGGGCAAAATTCAGTAAGCATCAACATTGCACTTAAAATGGAATAGTTGCAGTGTGTAGCTCAGGGGAGAAGAGCCATCAACTAAGTAAACATTTTGCTTTAATCCCTCAAAAGGTTTGCAGCCCCAAATCTGAGCAGCAAAATGAAGTATTCCTTACCAAAGCCACTGGTTCCCAGTCAGGGATCATGTGTGCGCCTCCAGAAGGGATCTTAAGTCATAAAAAAGGGAGGGGAAAGGCACCATTAGAGGGATGGAGAGATGTAAAAAACTAAGAAGTCTAATAATCTGATCACATCAGACAGTTGGTAACACCAACAAGTTATCCCCTTGCATACCCAGGCAACTCCAGTGGGTTCACCTTTTCAGGTTCTGGAGAGGACACTGGGTGTAAGACGCGTGCGAGCTGCATCATAATAACCACAAGCCACAGTTTAAGCCAAGTCTTTCAAGACACCGATACTCACCAACGTGCAAAACTGCCGACTGACCCAAGAAGCCATTCTGAAATAAAAAAAATTAGATCTGGTCATTGGCTTAGTAAAGACACACTGCCAGGCTGTGAGAATTATGCAAGCATCAGTTTCAAAAAGCCCTCAGCAGGATTTCAGACGAACGAGATTCCAAAGTAAATCATCATTACTTGCACTATATGAGTACTAAGAAATTGACCCTAAAAAACATCCAAATACTCAATATGCCTTTCAGCAGGCTTGAAATGTACCCGTTCTTGGATAAGCCTCCCCATTCAAGAGATGTGGATTCCTGCAAAGACAAAAACTACTTACTTAAACAGGTCAATACAATTGAAATCATGGGTCTGTCAAGCATGCAAGGATCAGTTGTCAATTTTTCCACAGTAATTCAGCCGAACGAGACTATATTATAGCCATCATTTCACTTGCAAAGTTTAATTCTCACAGAAAAATTGGGTTAACTGAAGAGTGGCAAGACCACATCTCCTAAACAAGTGAAGATTCGTACCTCAGTGGTCCCACTAGCTACATGGTGATTAGTCCAGAAGATTAGAGACAAGCTGCAGGAAGACAGACAAGAGGTAATGATCACCTGGACAAGAACAGCTTTGAAAAATACACAAGTTTTAAAAAGTTTCTCAGTTGTTCGTTACTTTTCACATCGGTTCAAAGTGAGCTAAGATATTCATCATTGAAACTCCACAGAAGTCTAGATTTTTTTAAAAGTCAAGGCTCACCTCAGCTTTGTCCAAATGCTTCAGGGTAGCCCTTCAACCTACAACATAAGACATGAAGTCAACACCACAGTATAGCATTCTCCCCGCCAAGCATAAACAGGAATTTTCCTGATCAGTGCTTTGGTGACTTGTTTGCCATCTGACAATAATGCCGTCCAGAAGTATAATGGGTTGAGACCCAATTCATCCTTTCAAGATAATGAAAGATTGCTTAAGTCTAATAAACAAGGCTTACCGCCATGCAAGCACTTGAGGGATCCAGCGCCACCCTGCACTGGGGTAAATGCCTTCATTGAGCCCATGACCTGAAAAATGAAAAGCAAATACTGTGACCCAACTGTACAACCCTGAAATGGTACACTTTAAATCACTTAAGTGAGAATCAGAGAAAAAGGCTAGCATCACTTGCAGTCAGACATATGCTTGTCAAATACTCATCACTTTACACCCATACAGGGAAAGGTGGGGCAGGAAAAAGAAATGCACTTACAGGCCACAAGTCAAGGGAGGGAGACGAGCTGTTGGACATTGAGACACCTGGGCAAAGTTAAACAGTAATGAGCCACTGCTACCAGGCATTTAATAATTACTGAAGTGGTGTTAAATCAGAATAAGTGATAAAGCATCAGAAGTCAGATATATGTTTGTCTATTTATATTAATCAGCACAAAATTTCTAGTCGTTTTGCAAAGTGTAGGCAGGGACAGCAGATGCACTTCAGCCAAACCTACAGCCAACTACAGCGTGGACCTCTTGGTGAGCTCTCACAGGCAGGGAGATACATAGAAAAACAGGGAATGCACTGGTGTGCTTTTAAAGGCAGGTCTCCACCAGCAGCAGATCAGTTTACCCAATTAGCAGAAAGCAGCACCTGAAAGGCAAACAGAGCAGGAGAGAGACACAGACAGAGAGACACCTAGTGTCCTGGTGGAACCCTGCAATGACTGGGGCCGTGACACTGTGGTTGGACTCCAATATGTGGACTTCCGTCCTCCCTTGCTCACTTGCCTGCTTGTGACCTCATGATGATGTCACTGACGACAGAAAATGATTTCAATATCTTGCAAAAGCACAATTCTAATGCCATTTGCTCATTTGCAATTGGGGTGGTGAATGAAAAACAGACCCTCAAAAGTTGTGGCCAGGCTGAGAAACTTTATTATTTTCTCCACGGAGGCAGGGCCAGAGGGAGGGGTGAGGCCACAAGCACAAGTGGAGGACGGCAGTGTTCATATTGGAAAGTACCCTGTATTTCTGCATCCACGTTCCAACTCCATGACAGACATAACACTCCATGACTTTTCCTGACTATAAAATAGAATTTCGATGATCCCTCAAACTAAATGCCCAAAATATTGATAAGAAAAGGACAATTAGCTCTTGAAATCATCAATTTGTAACAGCCAGTCTGTCAAATTGGCATACAGTCAACTCACTTCTGCATTTGTCAGGCATGTTTGTCTGAATCTAAGAGTTTCTTGACGTCTTCGGATTCTATAATGGTGCAGGAAGTATTTTAGACAAAACAAAAGCACTATACTGTTAGAATTCCATGATATATCCTGACGGCACATGGAAAATATTCAAATTCCATTACTTTCCTTTACTGGAAAAACCTCTATTGAATTTCCATAATATTCCGGGAATTCCATGACCAGTGGGAACCCTGCAAATATGACCATGTCAAATGTACAATTACTATGCTATTATATGGGTTGTTGTGTGCCTGGAAGATAGTAGCCATTTCCCTTTGATTTTGTATGAAGAAATGATCACTATCAAAAGGATGAACATACTGTATCAAATATTTACTATTAAAACCAAAAACGATAAAATAAAATATGAAGCTGACATTTCACACACACACACACACACACACACACACACACACACACACACACTAATCTACAAATGTTAAAAGTGTGCGCCAACTTTTTTCAGGTGTTGAGATTTTAAATAGCCATAGTGGTCATACCCTTGCTTTCATGACAAAGTATGAGAGCAGAAGATATTTGCATTGTGGCTACCTCTCTCTTGGTGGTTGACAATTAAGGTCATTTAAAATGTGGCACAGTTTTGAAGCTATCTTTTATGTCGACCATGGCTTGACAATTTTGTCCCATGGCATGAGCAGTAAACCATTAGATACCTGCAAGAAATAGAAACATACACCTTCTGTTTGTTATCTATAGGCTATGTAGATACATATCAATTCTGAAATGAATACTGCTCAAAAAGTGAAGGGAATTACTTAATACCCCGATAACTCAAGGTCAGACAATGGGGAAATAATATTCTCCTATGTGATTACGAAAGGGTTTCAACTGGAAAGTTTTTTTTTAGTAGCCTAGTATAATTTGGCATCAAAACCGAATCCATTGGACATCTGTGGGGGAATCTGAAGAGGACTGTGCACAGGACATGCCCTCGTAATGTCAGATTTGGAGCACACTCGCAAATAGAATTGGGCTAATATTTTCACAGATATGACAGGCTGATTGATTCCTACCGAAAGACTTGGTTTAATAAAAAGCCAAAAAGGTAAAAGTATTAGTGAGCATATTTATGCAACCATGTTCATTTCAGTCTGTTTTTTTCCCATTGTAAAGGTGCACAGTGCAGGATGCTGGCCAGAGTATGCATTATCGGAACTATGCTGCTCATCGAAGCTGTGCTGCCTATTGCCAGATTCCATCTTTTCAAGAATATTTACTGAGTAATACACCAATATTGACCATACCAACCAATATGATCAAAGTACAGAAAGTTTTGCAACTAAAAATGTCAATTTCTGGAAAGTCAAAATGGTAGACATGCCCAAGCTCCACCTTCTCATGTATAAAGTGAAATTTTTCCAGTCAGTAAATACTAAGAATTGTAAGTATTCCTGACAGACGAATTCTGTGGACGGGCAGTATAGATTCACACAACACAGTGCACCTCGCAAGCCTAGTTCCTTTAAATGCTACTCACTTCTTGAAAAACTGGACATTTCAACAGGGGTGTGTAGCCTTTCTAGGCACTTTTATTTACATCCTCTGGTAAGAAAGTGATTCATAGTCATGATCATTGGGTGGTTATATAGATCCTTCATAAAGAAATAAAAATCTAATTGAAGTGTGTACTTCCATCAAAGTACACAGCATCGACATCTTGAAAATGTGGGTAATTGCATTTTAGAACATGGCATTAATTCAGGGACCACATACTACAAACCCTTAATTAATGCCTCAAATTTGGGACTGTGGCAGATTCTGATATTACATACGCCCAAATTACACAAACAGTCCAAAACGTATACATTTAAGATCCACAGGACGGAATGTCAACAGGACTAACAGACAGCTTTCATCATTCTCAAAAACTATCGTCATACCAGTATACTTTTCAGCCACATGTGAGTTCATCTATGCCACCTACTGGGTAAGAATAGAAACCACACTTTTCTTCAGACAGTTGACTGAAACAGTCAACGTGAGTACTAAGTGCATACTCTACCAACTAATTGACCCATAGCCATTACAGACTGAATCAAATGTTTTGCATATATAAAGTTTGAGAACACAGCTCAAAGTTTAGTAGAAAACCACATCTACACTGTAAACAGCACAACTGGATTTAAAAAAATATAATAATAATTCAGTGAATCACGCAACACAAGTAGACGCTGATGTGAAAATTTCTCCAGGTTTGGAAACATAAGCGTAGCCCCTGGGGGAAGAAAAGAAGCACGTCTCATTAGTTGCTCAGATACAGCCAGCCATGCCAATAGCCAGGATGCAATAGTAAAAGTGAGAAGATACCAGTCAGTCACCATACATCAGACTGGGGCGGTAACATACCTCATCACATAAGCACAGAGTATGGATTCTTTGAAGTAGATGTATACAAACCATTTCTAGAGGAATAGGGCCAGAGCTGTAGTCAAGCTGGAGTCAAAACCTGGAGATCAAAAATGAGTAAGAAATTGGTCAAGCAGTTGTGGGAATTAAATGAATTCATAACAATGCTTTTTGCATCAGATACTGTACCAATCAGTCACTAAAAATCAGACTGGGGCGGTAACAAACTCATCACATAACTCTTAAAACGTAACAGTAAAGATGACCACATACCTTCTCAGCTGTGCACAGCCCCAGCATCCATGAAGTCTGTAAACAAGGAAGACATTAGTTTCACCATCATTGGAAGGGCGCAAATGAAAGCCGTTCAATAAATAATCAGGGAAACCAATCAGTCATTTAAACTCAGACTGGGGCGGTAAAAATACTCATCATTTGCATTAAGCAAGTTAAAAAAAAGGTAGTTTTTCAGAAGCGGGAACTCACCAGAATATGCACAGGATCCATGGCCTGAAACTTCAGTTGAACAGTCACACCTGAGAAAGAAAATGTAGATTGATATATTGAGTGCATGAACACGTGGACAGAGTAACACATTTGCAAGTACGGTAGGTGACCATTCTGATCGGAAGGCTCCTGAAAAATCTCTCATCAGAAATGAAAAGATGCAATCACAACCATTCAGTACAGGTCTGTGTAATTTTCATCATAGAGAGTTATTCGCCCTTGGAGCCAAACACTTTCTTGCCAATAACTGGCAAATTAAAATCACACAATATAAACGTTATATCAGTGCTTTCAAGTCTCACGCTTTGAGAATGTGACACCTCAACGAGTTCAGCAAATTGAAGTATTCCTTACCAAAGCCACTGGGGTTTCCAATCAGGGATAATGTGTGCGCCTCCAGAAAGGATCCCAGGTCTGTAAAACAGGGGGAGAAAGGCACCATTAGAGCCAAGGCAATAGGATGCAATAGTAAAAATCAGAAGATACCAGTCAGTCTGTCACCATACATCAGACTGGGGCGGTAACATACCTCATCACATAAGCACAGAGAAAGTATGGATTCTTATTAGTATTATACAAACCTTTTCTAGAGGAATAGAGCCAGAGCTGTAGTCAAGCTGGAGTCAAAATCTGAAGATCAAAAAGGACGAAATCAGTCAAGCAGTTGTGGGAAATGAAAATGCATCATTCCATAATGCATTTTGTATCAGATACTGTACCAGTCAGTCACTACATATCAGACTGGGGCGGTAACAAACTCATCATAGAATTCTTAAAACTTGATAGCAAAGACTGCCACATACCTTCTCAGCTGTGTTCACAGTTGATGTTACAGCCGCCGCATCCATGAATTCTGTAAACACAAGGAAGACATTAGTTTCACCATCATTGGAGGGTGCAAATGAAAGCCGTTCCACAAGTAGTCAGGGAAACCAATCAGTCATTTAAACTCAGACTGGGGCGGTAAAATCCTCATCATTTGCATTTACGCAAAAAAAAAAAAAAAAAAAAAAAATGGTTGTAGCTTTTCCAGAAAAGGGAACTCACCAGAAAATGCACAGGGTCCATGGCCTGAAACTCCAGTTGAACGGTCACACCTGAGAAAGAAAATGTAGATGCAGTAGGTAATTACATGAACACGGACAGAGTAACACGTTCACAAGTACGGCAGGTGACAACTCTGATCGGAAGGCTCCTGAAAAATCTCTCATCAGAAATAAAAAAGGTACAATCACAACCATTCAGTACAGGTCTGTGTAATTTTCATCATTGAGAGTTTTTCACCTTTAGAGCAAACACTCTTGTCAAAACCTAGCAAATTAAAATCACACAATTTAAGTGCCATATCAGTGCCCTCAAGTCTCACGCTTTGAGCGTGAGACACACATGGTCACCCACGCGCCACACAGTATTTCTCACTGAAATTTTGATAACTCACCATAATATGCAAAGGGTCCATGGCCTGAAACGTCAGTTGACCACCTCAAGTGCACACCTGCAATACAGAGTAAATTCCATGGGTACAAGCACACATTCTGACCAAAAACAAACCTGTATCTTATGGCCAGATCAGACAGTTGGTAACCCCAACAAGTTATCCCCTTGCATACCCAGGCAACTCCAGTGGGTTCACCTTTTCAGGTTCTGGAGAGGACACTGGGTGTAAGACGTGTGCGAGCTGCATCATAATGACCACAAGTCACAGTTTAAGCCAAATCTTTCAAGACATCAATACTCACCATGATGCAAAACCGCCGACTGACCCAAGAAGCCATTCTGAAATTAGAAAAAAAAAAGATTTGGTCACTCACTGATAAAGTTGACCGACTGCTAGGTTACGCAATTATTATGCAAGCATCAGTTAAAAAAACAAAGCTCTCAGCAGGATTTCAGACGAACGAGATTCCAAAGTAAATCATCATAACTTGCACCATTTTAGTACCCTGAAATAGACCCTAAAAACATTCAAATACTCAAGATGCTTTTCAGGAGGTTTGAAATGTACCTGCTCTTGGATAGGCCTCCTCATCAAATAGATGTGGGTTCCTGCAAAAACAAACCATTTAGAAACACATCTATAAAATTGAAATCATGGGTCTGTCAAGCATGCAAGGATCAGTTGTCAACTTTTCAACAGTAATTCAGCCGAACGAGACTATATTATAGCCATCATTTCACTTGCAAAGTTTTTCTTCTCAGAGAAAAATTGGATTAACTCAAGAGTGGCAAGAAGACATCTCCAAAACAAGCGAAGATTCGTACCTCAGCGGTCCCACTAGCTACATGGTGATTGGTCCAGAAGATTAGAGACAAGCTGCAGAAAGACAGACAAGAGGTAATGATCACCTGAACAAGAACAGCTTTGAAAAATGCACGAGTTTTAAAGAGTTTCTCAGTTGTTCGTTACTTTTCACATCGGTTCAAAGTGAGCTAAGATATTCATCATTGAAACTCCACAGAAGTCTAGATTTTTTTTTAAAAGTCAAGGCTCACCTCAGCTTTGTCCAAATGCTTCAGGGTAGCCCTTCAACCTACAACATAAGACATGAAGTCAACACCACAGTATAGCATTCTCCCCTCCAAGCATAAAAAGGCATTTTCCTGATCAGTGCTTTGGTGACTTGCTTGCCATCCGACAATAATGCCGTCCAGAAGTATAATGGGTTGAGACCCAATTCATCCTTTCAAGACAATGAAAGACTGCTTAAGTCTAATAAACCAAGCTTACCGCCATGCAAGCACTTGAGGGATCCAGCGCCACTCTGCACTGAGGTAAATGCCTTCATTGAGCCCATGACCTGAAAAATGAAAAGCACATCCCATGACCCAACTGTGCAACCCTGAAATGGTACACTTTAAATCAATTAAGTGAGAATCAGAGAAAAGGCTAGCATCACCTGCAGTCAGACATATGCTTGTCAATAAACTCATCACTTTACACCCATACAGGGAAAGGTGGGGCAGGTAAAAGAAATGCACTTACAGGCCACACGTCAAGGGAGGGAGATGAGCTGTTGGACATTGAGACACCTGGGCAAAGGAAAACAGTAATGAGCCACTGCTACCAAGCACTTAACAATTGCTTAGCTGAGGTGGTATTATATCAGGATATCATGATAAGCATCAGAAGAGTCAGATATATGCTTGTCTATTAATATTCATCACAAAGGTTCTAGTACGATGTTTTAAAAGTGTAGGCAGGGACAGCAGATCCACTTCAGCCAAACCTACAACTCACCTACAGCGTGGACCTCTTGGTTAGCGCTCACAGGCAGGGAGATACTAGATAGAGCAACAGGGAAAGCACTGGTGTGCTTTTAAAGGCCAGTCTCCACCAGCAGCAGATACCCAATTAGCAGAGAGCAGCACCTGAAAGGCAAACAGAGCAGGAGAGAGACACAGGCAGAGAGACACCTAGTGTCCTGGTGGAACCCTGCAATGACTAGGGACTGTGAGTCCATTCCAATATGCACACTCCCGTCCTCCACTTGTGCTTGTGGCCTCGCCCCGCCTCCCTGGACAAAACAATGTAGTTTCCCAGCTGTCATCCTCGCCACATTCACTTTTGGGGGACCGTTTTTCATCCACCATCCCAACTGCAAATGGGAAAATGACATTAGAAATGTGTTTTTGGAAGATATTGTATTAATGTTCTGTCGTCAGAGACATCATCATGAGGTTACCAGCAGGCAAGTGAGGACAGACGTCTGCAGATTACAATGCACCCTGTATTTCTGCATCCTTGAGGCAAATACAGGGTTCCCGCTCCATGTCAGATATAAAATTCCATGACTTTCCCTAACTATAAAATTGAATTTCCATGAGCCCTTGTAACCTAAATGCCCAAAATATTAGTAAGAAAGGGACAATTAGCTTTTGTGATCAATTTGTCAATCATATTCAGTCGACTCATTTCTGCATGTGTCAAGCATGTTTGCCTGAATTTAGACGTTTCTTGACGTCTTCAGATTATGATATTCCCTGACTGCACATGCAAAATGTGACGTTGCATGACTTTCCATGTCTGGAAAACCCTCTATTGAATTTCCATGATATTCCTGGAATTCCATGACCTGTGGGAACCCTGCAAATATGATTATGTCAAATGTACAATTACTATGCTATTATATGGGTTGTTGTGTGCCTGGAAGATAGTAGCCATTTCCCTTTGATTTTGAATGAAGAAATGATCACTATCGAAAGGATGAACATACTGTATCAAATATTTACTATTAAAACCAAAAACACTAAAATAAAATATATAATAAAGCCGACATTTTACACACACACACACACACCTACAAATGTGACAAAGTGTGTGACAACTTTTTTCCAGGTGTTGAGATTTCAAATGGCCATGGTGGTCATACCCTTGATTTCATGACAAAGTACAAGAGCAGAGGAAAAATAGGCCTATTTGCATTGGTTACCTCTTACAGGGTATATACAGCAATGTTGAAGTCAAATTTACTACCATTTAATACCCTTTTTCACTACCTTTAAATTGTTTTTTTTTACAACCATCACGACATTCCGATTCCAGTATTAAGACATCTTTTGTAATTTCTACCTTCTAAACACTACATTACATTTTTGTGTTTTGCAAAAAGACGTCCGAAGGAGAGCAGCGCGATTCCAGAGTGCTGTTCAAAAGTCTGCTTTCTATGGTCAGGTGGTTACTGTTGGGCGAATCACTGGTGTAGGGAAAAACTGTGATAAACGGTGAATAAAGAAATATTTTTTTTTAATCAAAATGGTGCAACTCAAAAAAATTAGTTTTTCAAAAATTAATACTTTTTGAGCAAATTTACTACTTTTAAGGCCATTAAATTTTTAATTTATCACCTTTTAAAACCCTGCATACACCCTGCTATCTCTTGGTGGTTGACAACAAATGAGGTAATTTAAAAGTGGCAGTTTTTGAAGCCATCTTTTATGTCTGACTATGGCTTGACAATTTTTTCCCATGGCATGGACAATAAACCATTAACCACCTGCAAGAAATAGAAACATACGCCTCAGTATCAGTTCTGAAATAGATACTGTTCAAAAAATGAAGGGAATGACTCAATAGCCCTTTAACTCAAGGTCAGGCAAGGGGGAAATCATTATTTTCCTATGTGACTGACAATGAAAGGTTTTCAACTCGAGAGTTTTCAAAAAAATTTAGCAGTATACTTTGGTATCAGACCTAAATCCATTGGACATCTGTGGGGGGATCTGAAGAGGACTGTGCACAGGAGATGCCCTTGTAATGTCATAGTTGGAGCACACTTGCAAATAGAATAGGGCTGATATATTTTCAGAGATAGGACAGGCTGATTGATTCCTTCCGAAAGACTTGGTTTAATAAAAGGCTTTAATAAAATTGTAAAGGTGCACACAGTGAAGGATTTGATCTTTTCATGAATATTTACCTAGTAATACACTAATATTGACCATAACATAACTAACATGTCCAAAGCATAGTAAGTTTTACAGCTAAAAAAATCTGGAAATTCAAAATGGTACACATGGACAAGATCCACCTTTCCATGTATGAAGTGCAATTTTCTCAGTCATAAATGAATACAGTAGGGGAGACCGGGGTAAGATGAGCCACTTTTTACATTTTTCGTCACAGCTAAGCGATGAAGGCGTATATGGTTAAAATTTTCACATCATACCAAATTTCAAAGTGTCCTGTTACTATTAGAACAAAAACTAATTGATAAACTTTCATGGTTAATATGATATTGCCTTTTTAAAATATTTTTTCAGGTGGCTCATCTTACCCCGTGTACGGTGAGCCATTGCTTGGGGTAAATTGAGCCCAGGCAAAAATCTCAGCTAAACAACTTTCATTTACAGTATTATGACAAATCTAACTCACGAATCTATGAAATAAAACAACTAAACCAACAGAACTATGCCAAAAAATACATATTGTTGGCCCTTACAGCTTTGTTTGAATACAATGGCGAACAATGCAGAGTGCAATGTACAGGGGTGATAGTGAAAAAAAATCCTGAGCCTGAACTTTTTTCCCTGCTCTAACGACGACGACAAGATACTGCATAGTGACGTAACGTAGGACTATTTTGACACATTATTCAAACATTTAATAGCCTGTGTATGACCATTATTCAAGCCTAATTGTAGAAGAAAACCCTGAACCTGTAACACTTTCTGAGAAATAATCTAATGGCAAATTATCAAGGTTTTTATTTTTGCAAACTCTGTCAAGCCTGATATCAGGCATGGAGCCTGAATACTATCAGCCCTGAATGTAGAAAAAAAAGTTAATATTGTTTGAATTGGCGGAAACGTGCATAAAGTCATTCATCTCAACTCACCTGGGTATAATATGAAAGAAAAAAATCTGGTTATGCTGAAATATCATAATTGTTTTCAACCATTATGCATCCCATTAGGATATGAGGCTCATCTTACCCCGTCTCGAAAGGCTCACCTTACCCCAATGCCAAAATTATGTAAATAAATTCACAAAATTATCATTTAAGTGCAAAAAGACTTAAAATATCACTCATATAGTAGATCAAACATTTCAGACATGAGACCAGAAATTGTTCTATTTTTGTTTTCTCTAAATCAGTGTTTCCCAACCAGGGGTACGTGTACCACTAGGGGTACGCGAGCACACTGCAGGGGGTAATGTAATGTAACAAAAATGTAATTTTAACAAATATATGGGGCTTAGTGACATTGGGACAGAGAAAGCAATATAAAACTTGACTTGGGGGGTACTCATGGCACAACGAAAATGATTAGGGGGTACACAAGACAAAAAAGGTTGGGAAACACTGCTCTAAATCATCCATGTTTTGTACATGGAATTCACTTAAAAGAGCAAAAAACACATCCTTCACTTTTTCACAGGTGTTAGAAAAGGATTTCCACCACCTTAGAATGTGGTGACATGTTAAAATGTATTCACCTCATCTTACCCCAGTCTCCCCTACTTAGAATTGTGGCAAGTATTCCTGACAAAGGTAAATTCTGTAGACGGGCAGCATGGACGCTGGAAATAAACTACACAATACACACTATGCACCTCGCAAGTTTTTAGCTTCTCTGTAAAATGTCTCACCTAAAAGTTTGTGGTCATTTCAAAAGGGCTGCATCTCCAGACATTGTCATCTTAAAAATGTGTAGAGGTTGAGTCATTGCATTATATCGGAAGCACTTCCACTCATGGAACACGGCATTAAGCTTGGACCACTTGTAACAAATCCTGGATTAATGGCGCAAATTTGGGACTGTGGCAGATTAAGCACAAGTGTTATGGAAGGCCAAATTGCACATACTGCCAATTTCATACAAGTCAAAAATGTCAACATTTAAGATCTACGGGCTGAATGTGAACAGGGCCTAACAGACCACAGTGCTTAGGCCCACTAATAGCTTTTGCCATTCTCAAAAAGTATTGACATATCAGTATACTTTTCAGCCACATGTCAGATCATCCATGCCACCTGCTGGGTAAGAATAGAAATCACTCTTCATACACATTTGACTGATACGGCCAACATGAATACTGGGTTGGTAATGTATGCACATTGCACTAACATTACATACAGAATCAAAATGTTTTGCAAGTACATGTTTTATTGGCATTAGAAACGAAAACAGTTAGAAGTTCATATCAGAAAAGCACATCTACATTGTAAACAGTACAAGAACTGGATGCTTTAAACAAATTAAGGCAACTCAATGAGAATGTCAAAGTACAGACGCCGATGTGAACGTCTCTCCATGTGGCTTGGAAACGTTAAGAGTGCCCCTGGGGGAAAAAAATAAGCAAGTTTCATTAGTTGCTCAGATGCAACCAATCATACCAATAGGATGCAACGGTAAAAATCAGAAGATACCAGTCAGTCACCATACATCAGACTGGGGCGGTAACATACCTCATCACATAAGCACAGAGAAAGTATGGATTCTTTCCAGTATTATACAAACCTTTTCTAGATGAATAGGGCCAGAGCTGTGGTTAAGTTGGAGTCAAAACCTGAAGATCAAAAAGGACGAAATCAGTCAAGCAGTTGTGGGAAATGAAAATGCATCATTCTGTAATGCATTTGTATCAGATACTGTACCAGTCAGTCACTACATATCAGACTGGGGCGGTAACAAACTCATCATAGAATTCTTAAAACTTGATAGCAAAGACTGCCACATACCTTCTCAGCTGTGTTCACAGTTGATGTTACAGCCGCCGCATCCATGAATTCTGTAAACACAAGGAAGACATTAGTTTCACCATCATTGGAGGGTGCAAATGAAAGCCGTTCCACAAGTAATCAGGGAAACCAATCAGTCATTTAAACTCAGACTGGGGCGGTAAAATCCTCATCATTTGCATTACGCAAAAAAAAATTGTTGTAGCTTTTCCAGAAAAGGGAACTCACCAGAATATGCACAGGGTCCATGGCCTGAAACTCCAGTTGAACGGTCACACCTGAGAAACAAGAAAATGTAGATGTAGTAGGTAAGTACTTGAACACGGACAGAGTAACACGTTCACAAGTACGGCAGGTGACAACTCTGATCGGAAGGCTCCTGAAAAATCTCTCATCAGAAATAAAAAAGGTACAATCACAACCATTCAGTACAGGTCTGTGTAATTTTCATCATTGAGAGTTTTTCACCTTTAAAGCAAACACTTTCTTGCCAATACATGGCAAATTAAAATCGCACAATTTAAGTGCCATATCAGTGCCCTCAAGTCTCACGCTTTGAGCGTGAAACACAGTGTCACCCACACGCCACACAGCATTTCACTGAAATTTTGATAACTCACCAGAATATGCACAGGGTCCATGGCCTGAACCTTCAGTTGTTTCAAGTGCACACCTGCAATACAGAGTAAATTCCATGGGTACAAGCACACATTCTGAACAAAGAAAATCAAGTCATTCCTGGCCAGATCAGACAGTTGGTAACCCCAACAAGTTATCCCCTTGCATACCCAGGCAACTCCAGTGGGTTCACCTTTTCAGGTTCTGGAGAGGACACTGGGTGTAAGACGTGTGCAAGCTGCATCATAATGACCACAAGTCACAGTTTAATCCAAATCTTTCAAGACATCAACTCACCATGATGCAAAACTGCCGACTGACCCAAGAAGCTATTCTGAAATTAAAAAAGGAGATTTGGTCACTGACAATGTTGACGGACTGCTAGGTTACGCAGTTATAATTATGCAAGCATCAGTTTAAAAAAAGCTCTCAGCAGGATTTCAGACGAACGAGATTCCAAAGTAAATCATCATAACTTGCACAATATTAGCACCAAGACATGGACCCTAACAACATCCAAATACTCAATATGCTTTTCACGAGGTTTGAAATTTACCTGTTCTTGGATAGGCCTCCTCATCCAATAGATGTGGGTTCCTGCAAAGACAAACCATTTAGAACCACATCTATAAAATTGAAATCATGGGTCCGTCAAGCATGCAAGGATCAGTTGTCAACTTTTCAACAGTAATTCAGCCGAACGAGACTATATTATAGCCATCATTTCACTTGCAAAGTTTATTTATTATCACAGAAAAGTTGAAGTCGGGGAAACTCAAGAGTGGCAAGACATCTCCAAAACAAGCGAAGATTCGTACCTCAGTGGTCCCACTAGCTACATGGTGATTGGTCCAGAAGATTAGAGACAAGCTGCAGGAAGAAATAAATAATGTAATTATCACCTGAACAAGAACAGCTTTGAAAAATGTGTAAGTTTGCATGAGTTTCTCAGTTGTTCGTTACTTTTCACATCGGTTCAAAGTGAGCTAAGATATTCATCATTGAAACTCCACAGAAGTCTAGGGTTTTTTTTAAAAGTCAAGGCTCACCTCAGCTTCGTCCAAATGCTTCAGGGTAGCCCTTCAACCTACAACAGAAGACATGAAGTCAACATCACAGTATAGCCTTCTCCCCTCCAAGCATAAAAAGGCATTTTCCTGATCAGTGCTTTGGTGACTTGTTTGCCATCCGACAATAATGCCGTCCAGAAGTATAATGGGTTGAGACCCAATTCATCCTTTCAAGATAATGAAAGATTGCTTAAGTCTAATAAACAAGGCTTACCGCCATGCAAGCACTTGAGGGATCCAGCGCCACCCTGCACTGGGGTAAATGCCTTCATTGAGCCCATGACCTGAAAAATGAAAAGCAAATACTGTGACCCAACTGTACAACCCTGAAATGGTACACTTCCTCTCACTACAGTGATTGTCAGAGAAAAAGGCTAGCATCACTTGCAGTCAGACATATGCTTGTCAAATACTCATCACTTTACACCCATACAGGGAAAGGTGGGGCAGGAAAAAGAAATGCACTTACAGGCTGCAGGTCAAGGGGGGTAGATGAGCTGTTGGACATTGAGGCACCTGGGCGAAGGAAACAAAGTAATGAATTACTGCTACCAAGCATTTCATAATTATTTAGCTGATGTGGCATTATATCAGAATAAGTGATAAGCATCAGAAGTGTCAGATATATGCTTGTCTATTAAAATTCATCACAAAGTCCATAAGAGCTTTTGCAAAGATAGAATGGCGCCTCACCTGGACAACGTGGTTGATCACTGACTCTTCCTGTATGAAGACCACATGTGAATCAAGTTTAGTTGTAGTCTGCCATAGTGAGTTCAGTAAAACATCAATTAAGCAAAGACTCAGACCCGATGATAAGTCTCCAAAGGAAATTCAGTAAGAGAGAGTTCAGTTTTTCGTCACAGTCAATGTGGCTTCTAACACAAACGCAAAAGCATTTTGACTGACGGCCCAAACGCTACTTACCGGCTTCACTTGTCGAACGAACGGTCACACCTGAGAAAGAAAATGAAGATTCAGTAAGCGCATGAACACGTGAACATAGTATTACCGGTATAACACGCTCCCAAGTATGGGGGGTGACCATTCTGATAGGGAGGCTCACTGAAAAATCTCTCATCAGAAATAAAAAGATGCAATCACAAACATTCAGTACAGGTCTGTGTAATTTTCATCATTGAGAGTTACTCGCCCTCGGAGTCACACTTTCTTTCCAAAAACTGGCCAATTAAAATCACGCAATATAAGCGTTATATGATAACTACAAACATAACGAAGACCAATGTGCAAATTTTAAACAAGATACTTTTGTAGATAATCTTGGATGGTTAAGGATTACAACACAGGGCGGCAACCGAATCCAGGAGAAACGATTAGCCAATCTTAGCAAGCAAAACAGAGCTGCTAACAGCAACGTCAGTAGAATAAGAATTAATCACTGACTTAGCTACTATCTCCTTGAACAATCTGAAGTTAACGTGCAATTGCACACAGCAACTCTTTGAAATGTATGCATGAGGCATTACAAGCTATGTACTAACGTTCAACGAGATACTCTGGGGTCAACTCACCGTGCATGTGCGGCCATTCAAAGTGAACGAGCAAATGGTGAACCCTGAGTTTTATACCCAAGGTCGCCAGCCCTGTGTTTTTCGCTGCATTACCGCCACCATCTGGAAAGGAGTGTGAGTGCAGTGCAGTGGACTTCGAGAGAAGTTCCGAGACTGAAAGATATGAGGATTGGATAACTTCCCCCTAATATTATAAATAGCTTCTCTGCTGACATGCACCTATGATGTTTGCATGCTATGCATATGATGGTTTGTTGTGTGTCGTAAGATGCAGAAAGAATGCATGTGTGTGTGGTCACTATCTCATCAGGGGTTTGTATGACACAGTATGCGAGGCCCCTGGCCCTGGGGCCCATTCACTCACTATATGTAAAAAGTAGCCTTTATTCATTTTACCATAGGGGTCAATAAAATAGCCTATAGCCTACACACCAGTAAATGCAATCCAAAATAACAACAGACAACAGACAACAACAACAACAACAGTCTTCATTCCTGTCTACTTTCTTTCCCCATTCATCAACTGCAAAGCCAACATCATTACCCTGCATGCAACTGTTTTCCCTGATTTTTTTTGCAGGTGTGTGGTTTTTTTGTGCATGATCAGTGGACAGTTTTGATATTACTTTTGTACCTATGTAAATTCTGTTTTTTAGTAAGTGTGACTGAAATGTGACTGAAAATCAATTCTTTATAGAGCACTATGATTCACATAATTGATGGATTTACCCAACATACCTCCCTTTTCTAGATTACTATGTTCTCAAAGTCCAAAACAATACAAAAGCCATAGCTTACCATTTCTCCGGTTCTACATGTTTCTCAAAATGGCCCACCCACAAGCACATTACTATACTACACAGGGGTGGGGAACCTATGTGTCGAGGGCCGTATACAGTTGGCAGGGCTCTGCCCTACTGGTGACGCAACGCCTTCGGCTCAGCTACACACAGTAGGGCCAGGAGCTTGCTCAATCCCGCCACAAAGGGAACTCCATGATGTCTATGAAAATCAGGCAAATATACAGTATACTTTTAATGTTATGCAGCTTCACATGAAATATGAGATTTTGTAAAGGAATCATTAATATTAAACGTGCATTACAACCAAGTTATACAGTATACAAGGGACCTAGAGAAGGGGGGGGGGGGGTTGAAAAGGAGTCTGTCTGCAATACAGTATATACAGTATATCACGAAAGTGAATACACCCCTCACAGTTTTGCAGATTTGTGAGTATATCTTTTCATAGGAAAGCATTACAGAAATGTCACTTTGACACAATGATTAGTGACCTTTTAACAACATATTTAACCGCTTAAATGTCTTGTTCACTCAGAAAAAAACAAAATACAGCCATTAATGTTTGAACATGTACTCACAAAAGTGAGTACACCCCAGATGAAAATCCGGTAGAGAAGGGGCTGTATTGGCTCGAATCGTCTCGAAATGAAACGAAATGAAAACGGATGAAAAGGGAGGTCATCAGTGTGCGTTTCAACCTTTCTTTGCATTGAACTTTTACACTTTTTTTTTGTAAAACTCACTTGTTTACCACCACATGCTTGACACCATCTAAAGCAAATTTGTTTATCTTGGTCTCAAGAGAGATGAACAGACCAAGGATATGGATCACTGGAACCATGTCGTGTGATCTGAAGAGACCAAGATAAACAAATATACTTTAGATGGTGTCAAGCATTTGTGGTGGTAAACAAGGAGTTTTGCAAAAAAAAGTGTATCCTATCAAAAGCCAAGCATGGTAGTGGGACTGACATGGTTTGGGGATGCATGGATGCTGTCAACATTGGTAATCTGAAATACACCTAAAAGAAACATGCATGTCAACATGCACTGTGACTACTGAAGCAGATCATGATATTCTCCATAGGATTGCATCCAAATCTCACACCAATCTATTTAAGCCAGATGCAGACTCAAAATGTAAAAGTTCAATGCAAAAAAAGGTTGAAACGCACACTGATGACCTCCCTTTTCATGCCTTTTCATTTAGTTTCATTTCGAGACGATTCGAGCAAACACAGCCCCTACTCTACCGGATTTTCATCTGGGGTGTACTCACGTTTGTGAGTACATGTTCAAACATTAGTGGCTGTATTTTGTTTTTTTCTGAGTGAACAAGAAATTTAAGCGGTTAAATATGTTGTTAAAAGGTCACTAATCATTGTGTCAAAGTGACATTTCTGTAATGCTTTCCTATGAAAAGATATACTCACAAATCTGCAAAACTGTGAGGGGTGTATTCACTTTCGTGATATACTGTACCTTAAGTGCAGGGGGAAATCCTGATATGTGTTCTTAGTATAGCCCTTGGAGGAATTTGAAGTGGCCCGTCGAATGAAAAAGGTTCTCCACCAACTGTATAATGTTAATGCATCCCAAACCCAACCATGGAAGTGGCTGTGAAACACTAAATCATTTAATCTCGGCAGAACCTTGGGGCTGAGAAAATTTCACTTTACATTTGAAATACCAGTAAGGGCTTAACTGGGTGTTGATTTAAATTCATTATGATGGTTGAAGAACAGAACTCAAAACACCACCATTTCCATTTAGGAACAACAAAACCGTAAACATCAGCTCTTCATGGTTTTAGAACTCTAAATAAGACTGAAACTCATTTTCGATCACTTGGCTTAAAATGTTTTTTATTTGCTGCAGAGAAAAGCATTTTAAAAACTCAAAAAACCCTTCTTCACAGCCATTCATAAACAGTTCATAAATTCAACAAAAAAATAACACAAAATGAAGGGGGAAAACAGGTGAGCAAGAAAACAAAAGCTCAACGAAAATGTAGTGTGTAGAACGAAAACAAAACCAAACCAAACCAAAAACACATATTCTGGCCAGAGGGTTTCCAATCGTACAGCTGTGTATAAATACAGACAGGATTACAACCTCTAGATGAGGTCAGTCTCCTCACCTCCACATAAGCGCTGCTATATTTACAATTCAAAAACCCTTCAACCGTCTCAAAACAGATCAAGACGCATCCTAAAAGGAAAAATTATTACAATATGAACTGATAAATGATGATCGTATATAACTTAGTCTTTTAAAATCGTTTGCTTGATCGGCGTCATATATTAAAACCTATTCAATACACAATATAGCTCATTACACAGTATGATGAATAAAAACAATACAAAAAAAATAATAATTATGAAGACTGAAGTCCCACTTCGAAGTAACGCTACAGGGAATATTCCAACCAAATATGGACAATAAAAGGGGGAGGATGGGGGCAAACAAACCAAATGAAAAGCTTTAAGCTCACCGAGTTCAAACTGCCATACTAAGACGTCTCAATCCTGAGTCCTTCAAAAACATTCTTAATGTGTTTTGTGATGAACTAAGTTCACCATTTTTTTTGTTTCGTTTAAAAATGTTCATTGGTGAATGAGCATCTCACAGGTCACTTACACAGAAGATGAGGTGATCTGTTGCTTCTAAAAACAAAAAGTTATTAGTGACGGAAAAACAAAACAAAAAGTGCAACCCAAAACGTGTGCAAGTAACAAAGAAAAGAGATGTACTCTAAGAACAAGCTCTATTGCGCTTTGATTGCTTTGAAGCCTTGGTGTTTGCAAAGACATCCAGTTTTGTCATAGTTGATCTACATATGCGGACGCAGGTGCTCATTTTAATTCTATAGCAGTTGTCAGACAGCCGATGCCTAAAGTACATTTGTTTTGATGTCATTTCTTCTTTTTCTTTAAAGCCGAGAGCGAGAGCGTTTCACCAATGTGAATGAAGTCCATACAATTGCTTCAAAAAAAAAGAGAAGAAAAATACGGGGGTTCCAGGCAGCCCAGGCCAGGGTAACTCTGCTGAAGGTCCCTCGCACACGTGTCATTGCTTCGAGTGGGCAGATGAAGAGAAACGCGCAGCTCCAGGGGCCTATACTAAGAAGCTGGTTCAGGAGTAAACCAGGTGAAGTTAAGAGGTAAATCATCTTACTAATAGAAGAGCCTGGAGTCTTAAGATTCTTAAGAAAATGAGGACTCCAGGCTCTTCCATTAGATGATTTACCTCTTAACTTAACCTGGTTTACTCCTAAACCAGCTTCTAAGTTTACCCCTCTGGTCCTAGGTCTGAAGACTGCTGTCCTCCTTGCTGAAGGGCTGTGTGGATCCAGGCTTCACCCACGACAGTCCGGTCACCTGGAGACCTTTGTGGTGATCCTCAGGCCGTCTCTGGAACAGAACAACCACACGTAAGCAGCCATCTTTACATCCCAATCCCCACCAGACTAAAAATGAGATGCAGTACCATGCAGTGGAACGAGTCCAAACCCAAAACAGGTAGAGTGGGTCATCATTACAGGTTGTACTTGCAAACAGGGGAAACTCATGCATTATATTTCTACAACAGAAATGTCAATACTGGATTTGGAAAGTAAGTAAATGATTACAGCCCAGCCCATGATTACAGCCCAGCAGGTCCTAATGAGTACACAAAAAAACAGAAATAGATGATGCAATTGGTGAAAACCCTGGTGGAAAGTATGCAGACAAAAAGAATATACAGCATGGCTGGTGGACATACTTTGTGTCTCAAATGGCACACTCGTGCCAGTGCACTGACGATTAGTGAATAGTGCACACTGTCCTCTGAGGACTTTAGTGTGTGGTGTCGAGGGAAAGTTCGGACTTACAGTGCACTGAATTTTCAACGCAAGTGCCCTATGCACTGAAACATGTTGCCCGAAGTGCACAAGTGCACCATTTGAGACACATCAAATTGTCCCAAACAGAACTGTCAATCTCTCTAGTTTGAGACTGAGGTAGACATGCAGGCATGCAGTCACACAGACACACGGTGGTGCCACAGCGTGCGGGGAAACGTATGAAAATGTTTTACTTTTCTGGCGGGGCGGTGCGTCATGGGCACTCACTTTGTGTGTGAACATTCGCTCCTTCGCTTCCTCGTGGACCGTTGGGTTCCATGGCGAGAAACTAAAAACGAAAACAAAAACGAAAAAGACAAAACAAAAAAGGATAAAAAAAGACATTTAGGGCAATTTTGTGTAATTTATCAGACTCTGCAGACTTTGCTTAGTCATAAGCTAAAAACAGACGTTTACTCACCTTATTGCGTAAGGGTCGTCGATCTTGGGCTGGTCAAACAGGTGGCTGTTGCATAGCTTCACGCTGTCAACCACCTTGCTTTTGAAGAGCTGCACATCCTTGTCATATCTGCGCGTGAAGAAAGACACACGCGCACACACACACACACACACACACACACACACACACACACACACACACACACACACACACACACACACACACACACACACACACACACACAGGCGTCACATGACGGTGGCAAGCACACTCCCCTCCATCACTGAATGAGACCATTGACAGTCATGCGGCCTGTACTGCAGATCCATGCAAACCTTTAGACTCAAGAATCTGCCTACCGAGACTTTTTTACTAATTCAATCCGGAAAGCCACATCACTGCAGATATCCTACATGTGCCCAGACCCAAAATGCCATACCTACATGTCATGTCATGTTAATGCCTCTACGATATCTGTATACTTCAATTATAACTCTAGTCTTCACCTCATCTTGGTGGCAAACAACATTTACATAAATTCGCCCCCTCTCCCCAATCACGCAGTGTGAAAAGTAAGAAATTGCCCATTTTCATGACTACAGAATTAACCCTTCTCAGGAAAAAAAAGCTGCACAGCCTGCCTTTCATATGAAAAGCAGCAATGTCTCACCCATGTACATTACTGAAGCACCTTATTTTCTTGCATAGTCAATTGAAATGAAAACTGAACCATTAAAAAAAGAGCCATCTGCGGGATCGCCTTCTTTCCATGCACCGCCCTGTTTTGGCTCCCAGAACTAGAAATGAAACGCTTCTACAAAGTCACACAAAGTCACACAATAATAACAATCTGCACTACAAACACTTGCTTGCATGTTCACACTTCCTCGCTGATGAAAATGATTAACACTCGAGATTAAACTGATAGGGAGGGGAGGGGAGGGGAGGGCCCTGAAACTAAAACAACACTTCCGATGTGTGGCTGGGCAGAAAGTCTCAACAGAAAGTCAGTCGCCTCTCTGCACTCAAACGGCCCGGCCAAACAGTGGGAGTGCATCCAAGTCACATTCCTGCCGTAACGGTGTAGGCCAACAACAAAAGCAGGCCAAGAAAGTAAGAAGGGAGGAGGAAGAGGAACCGAACTCACAGGACTGCGGCCTCCGGGTTCAGAGGCTCCATGGTGTTGATCTTATAGAAGACTGTGCGCGCATACATCAGGACCTGCCAAATGTGGTTGTGATTGCGCCTGTGGGAAAGGAGAGAGAGAGAGAGAGAGAGAGCGAGAGAGAGAGAGAGAGAGAGAGAGAGAGAAAGAAAGAAAGAAAGAAAGAAAGAGATTTTAAGGAGACAGTGGAGGCGGCCAAGAGCAACACTACAAAACAAACCGAGCATTCTGGGTAAATACGCCAACAACTCCCAGCTCCCGTTTTACGTTCAGCTAGTCACACAATGAGATCTTTGAAAGAAGTACCCTGCTTTCTTAGTGAATACAAGCCCAGGCCTAAATGTTTTGAAAACTTCCAAATGGTGAGATCCAATGACTATGGTGGTCAACCCAATACACTATATTTAGTCTAACAAAAGTCTTATAGAGCTTTGGCCAACATGCACATCATAATTCTCCTACAGTGACCAAGCTGGGCACCAGTTGTTGACAGTCAATTGATGCTAGGAGAGAAAAGTCCACACCTTCACAAAAGACCAGAATAATTTGACACGCTGGTGTGCAGAACATAAATCACATGCTGTCGTGTGCCCTAGTTCTCCTATTTAATTTGAACTCTAGCTCTAAGCTCAGCAGTCGTGGTGGGTGCCAGCAAAAGGCGTCAGACACCAGAGAAGACGGGCCGTGCCTCCAAAGTGAACACTCTGCCCTTTGGACTGTCTGTGGCTACAGGAGTTGACACACGTTTGCATTTATGAGCGCAACACATTGCAGTGGTGGGATTAAATTTACTCTAGTAATGTAATAAGTGATTAGGACACCTGATTCTGATCCTTTGGATGGGTGAGCGAATACTTTTGGTAATAGGTTATAGTGACTCTACCCAACGTCTTCATTGACTATGATCATTGGCTGATCTGGGGCCTATATAACAAAGCTGGTTCAGGAGTAAACCAGGTTGAGTTCAGAGGTAAATCATCTAATAGAAGAGCCCCTAAAGCATGCACACACAAATACAAAGGTGGGGTTTACCTCCATTTCGTGAAAGCTCTTCGAACATCAAGCTCCCCTGATACAGGATCAACTAGTGGATGGAAGACTGGAATATCAAACACCACCCTCTGAAGACAGGAAAAGAAAAAAAAAGAATGAAAAGTAGAACTACTTTGAACAATTCTACCAATATTTGCAGATAGCTGATGCCAATACATGGGTTTCCCGTTTGTAAACAATCCCCCTCTGCGTGCACAGAGAGGGGTCCCTCTCTTCGGTCACTCAAAAAATGCGCTGAAGTGGTTGGCTGCTTAGCATCTTGCCCTTCCTCACATCACGATTCTTTGTAAACAGTTCAATCAGGAGAAGGTTATTCTGAGAAGTTGGTTTAGACCAAAGAGGCTTGAGACAAGAGGGCTTACTCACGTCATAACAGCGTAGTAGGAAATGATGGCGAGGGGAGTACGGAAATGTTATTCACTGTGGAACAGGTCATAGGACAGCGTGAATGTCTGTCAGCTGTCCTTAATTACCCCCAGCAATTACTGCTGACCAACAGCTGCCGTTACTTGGCCACAAATTATCCATCATGGTGTCGCCCCCACTGACCATGTGCAAGGGAGTACGGAAAAGGCATCCATCGCACCCACTGACCAATGACCATGCGCAAGGGAGTTCATTTTCCATCCACTCGTGTCCTCAGGCAACGCCCCCGTACTACACCGTGGCCAATGCATTCCCCGCCAAGAGATTGTTCTTTCTCTTGAGTTTCTTTGGTTTAGACTCTAGCCATAAACCAGGTTAAATTGACCTTTGGGTAGTGGCAAATTGTCTAATTGAAGAGCCTTGAATCCTAATTTTCATTACTAAATGACAGCTGAAGGCTCTTTCAGCAGGTTTAATTACCACTTCCTGCAGGTTAACTTGAGGCAGGTTCATGACAACTAAAAGAAAAAAAACTGCCCTCAGGTGCATTTTCTTTCCCCCACAACTTCTGAAGAAGCCAGTGTGGTTTCACACTTGCACAGTAACTTCTGAGGAATAATCACTAGTATGAACCCCAAAAATGTAAAATGCTCATCTGAAACATCAAGCATTAACATAAGAGCTTCTGCTAAGCATTGCCACAAACATCTCAAATGACTATTTCCCTGCACATAATCTGAGGATCTAAGAACTCTTTCTTGCCCATCCTCCTGCAGAGCCAATTAGTTCCCTTGTGATCTTATGGTTTAATTAGCCATATCGTCAACACAGGATAGCTTGTAGAACAAGCTCTGTGAAATGCCAGGCTCCACGCCCCAAACAGCAGAAGCTAGACTAGACAAATGAAACAAGCTGCTGGTGGTGGTGGTGGTGGCGGCGGCTCCATTACAGGGGAATCTGCCCCGGGGTGAGGCAGCGAAATGTGGCATTTCACATCAGCGCCGGACCGGTTCCCACAGTCCAGTTACTCAGCTGGCACGGTGGCGCAGTGTCGCGTCATGATTCACAGGGGCGAGCGAGTCTGTGTGTATCGAGCAGTGGAGCGAGTGCATATCTAGTTAGCATCTAGGGCATGGACTCTCCCTTTCTCCCTTTAAACAGCTTGCTTTAGCTTGGCTCGCAATTAGCACAACACATCGGCACAACTGTGACTTTCAGTGAACAATATCCCAGCCGCTAAAATAATTTGCTGCATCGCGGCATTTCAGATTAGAAGCCGCCATGCCTGGTTTGTTACATTCGATTCATTTGAAGTCATCTTCATTTTGCAATGAGGTGTGGCTAGATTGTGAAACAAATGTGACGGGGCACAAAAAGGAGGACAAAAGAACCGTGTGTGTGGCTTAGAAAGCTACATTTTAGATGAGGGGCTTCAAATAGTAGGCACATACTCAGGCATTTTAAGAATGCCATGTGATAGACTAAAAACTTCGAACCATAGCCTAGTTTGAGCTGTCAGAGAAAGAAAATACAGTAAATGGGGGCTGCTCTGCTCTGTGGCAGTCGTGTCACAGCGGCTAGGGAGTTGGTCTTACAACCTGGGGGTTGTCTGTTCAAATCCTACCTGACCCCTCCCTACACATCCATGGCTGAAGTGCCCTTGAGCAAGGCTACGAACCCCACACTTCTACAGGGACTGTAACCAACACCCTGTACTGCAAAATAACTGTAAGGTGCATTGGATAAAAGTGTCAGCTAAGTGTAATGTAATTAAAGGGAAACCCATAAACATTAACCTTAACATTGATTAATGACATCTATGCAGTCTAAGGTTACTCACAGGGCATTCTCCATCAGGATAGTTATCTGGGATGTAGACGGTGAATTTAAACACGCCATCTTGATACAATCCATGTCGGATAAATATGACTCCAAACCACACTAGAGAAAAAGGAATATAAAACATGTTACTTTGAATTTACATCGCACCCCTTTCATAATAAAATGTGAAATCCAACACGGAGCGCAAGAGTTGATCCTTACTCAAGGCAGATCTGTAGGAAGGCTGGACATAAATGCCTGGGAGCTTCTGCTTGATCACAAGCGTGCTGGAAGAACAAACAGACATGAATACATACAGGTATTAGTTATTCATCAGTACCACACCCAGCAAAGACCAGACAGGCTCAGTGTGAGACTTGGGGGTTATTCCAAGAACACTGTTAACCCATTTATGCTGCATGCTGTGTACTGTATACACAACACTGACTTTGGTGCCTGGAACTGCATGGATGCAGCATTCAGGCTCATGAGATTTGAAAATGAAAAGGTGGGTGTTGGAGACGAA
The DNA here is from genome assembly GCF_034702125.1 of Engraulis encrasicolus. NCBI lineage: Eukaryota > Metazoa > Chordata > Actinopteri > Clupeiformes > Engraulidae > Engraulis > Engraulis encrasicolus. The sequence goes on from NC_085878.1 coordinate 32,690,634, forward strand.
TGAACACACTCTAATGCAAGATGACTGACCTTAGCCTCTGAATCACATAACAACATGAAATAAGTTGCATTTAAAAGCTGAGATATTTAGGTTTTTATAAACTGAGGGCACCTTTTTCCCCAACAAGGGTATAGTCATTTAGCAGATGTTTATTGCAGGTGTCTTAGGTTAAAAGGGGTTAAGTGACAAACCTGGGGTGGATTCTCGAAATGAAAGTTGCTTACTACATTAACTACTTTGTGGTTTTCAATGCATTTTCCCATTGGCAACTACCGAAGTTGCTAACAGGCTAACAATTTATCTTTTGAGAAATGCACCCCTGGCTAAGTAAACCTACAGTGAAGTGATACACCTGCTAATAGACAGCCTGCAGACAGGTGTTAATTAGTTAAGAAACGGAGGCCTCCTGGCTCTTCTATTAGATGGTTTACCACTACTTCAAGGTTAAGTTAACCTGGTTTACTACTGGACCAGCTTCCTGATTTACTACCGCGTTAGAGGGGTATTTCATGAACATGGTTAAGTAATAAACTTGGCCAAGTAAACCTACAGGGAGTGGAAAACCTGCTAAAAAAGATAACTACATATGTGGCTCATCTATTAGATGATTTAGACTATCAGGTTAATAAGTTAACCTGGTATACTACTAAGCCAGGTTCTTGAAATACTCCCCCAGCTTCTTGGAATAGCCCCCTAAGTCATCACAACATGCCACGCCCTACCACTATTTGGCGGCAACACTCAGAATGCTTTATGAAGGCACAACAGTGTAATCCTTGAAAGGGTAAACACACTAGCAGGAGGAAAGAAGTGCCGCACACTCCCGAGTTGCATAAAATAGGTTTCTAATATGACAACGTTTCGGCCTGTCGGCCTTCCTCAGGTCACGTGACCCGAGGAAGGCCAAAAGGCCGAAAAGTTTTCATATTAAAAACCTATTTTATGTAACTCGGGAGTGTGCGGCACTTCTTTCCTCCTGCTAGTGTGTTAACTGGTGTGCCTTTTGCACCTCCACTCATCAGGGTAAACAACACAGTACTCACAACTCGGCGAGTAACGAGTACTCCAGGTAGAAGGGGCCGTAGGAGGCGTGCGTGCCATTGGCTGACTGTGCGGCCGTGGCCGGGGATGGGGGCTTGGTGACGGGTGCTGTGTTCTTGGGGATGGAGGGCAGCTGCTTCTTGCCACCAAACGGGGGCCGTGCTGGGCTGGCTCTGTGCTCTCCCTGCCCACCTTGCTCCTCACCGTCCGACCTCTGCTGACAGACAGCGTGTGCACACGGGCACACACACACACAAAAGAAGACAAAGACAGACAGACAGACAGACAGACAGACAGAGACAGACACAGTCAGACACAGTCAGACACAGTCAGACACAGTCAGACACAGACAGACACAGACAGACACAGACAGACACAGACAGGACACCCGTCAGACCTGCAGCTGAAATGATACATCCGGCCACCACAACTTACGCTCATGTTTGGTAGAAATCATAAAGGGTACATGACAGCATTGCTGCTGGTGCCCCTTTCAATCTGCAGTCTACAGTAATGAAATGAGCTCAATCCTATATAATTTGCAGAGACACAACGACATCAGAACAGAGAGCCATCCTACCCTCTTTGTGTTAGATCAGTCATACACAATCTGGTCCATATAGTCACTGACCGGCAGAAACCTTTTATCTTAAATGATTTTTCTCAAAAACACTATTTTCCAAATAATAAACATTTCCTCTTTAAAAGTGGGTTGTAAAACATTGATAAAGCTCATACACTCATGGAAACTGAACAAGGTGGACATATGAGGCTTCTGGCGAACAACGAGTATCAGGAAGTACATTACAAATGAATTCCACATAGGCAAAATATTTTTTTTCCCTTTTTAAGAACACATAATGCCTGGGGCATACCAACGAGGTTGCATCCCAAGAAACTTTTTGGTGTTGACATTCCGTAAATGTTTACACTGGCATATTTTACATTACTCTACTCTCTACAATACTCTACCCTCATTAATCTGCATTGTAGAATATTTAGAAAATCGGACTAACAGAAGAAAAAAAATCTTTGCTGGACATTTAATGAACAGTCATATAACATGACTGGTAAGATAAGGCTGACGAAGAGATGAGCAGTATTGTGAAAATCACTTCAGGGACCAAGTCAAGGTGGTAGGCGTGTGTTGTCAAGGTGAGCATCTTAACTATGAAGTGCTAGGGAAACCACTAATCTGGGGAATGCCAGCCAGAGCAACCAAAACATTGTCACATGGAATAAACCTCATGCGTAACAAACTCGAGTGCAGCCCCAACAGTATCAAACAGAAGGCAGCCCCTTTCTTCACTACATTCAAGCTTTTGGCTTCGGTCGCCGGCACCTCTCTAAATGATGTGCGTTTGTACTCCTCTATCAAGCAGTAAGGTTAAAGGTGCACTGTGTAATATTTTAGTAGTTTATTTCCAGAATTCATGCTGCTCATTCACAAATGAAATCTTTTTCATGAACCACTACCATCAAATTCTAAGTATTTATTATGACTGGGAAACATGCATGAAAAGGGGGATCTTCTTCATTGTCCACCATTTCGAATTTCCATAAATAGACCATTTTAGCTGCAAAATGTACAGTACTTTGGTCATACTAATAAATATTAGATCCTCATTTCGTAAATATTGAAAAGATCAAATTTCAAGATCAAATAATTCTCAATGAGCACCATAGTTGCAATACCTACTCTGGCCAACATCCTACATAGTGCACCTTTAAGTTTGTCTGTCCATGACTGGCCGGAGGAGAGACTTGGGGACAGGAGGGGCATGTGATACCCCTGGCCTGGGCGGCCATAACTACGGTCTCAGATTCCACACCCCTGCCTGGCAGACATCTGTTTCCCTACTCCAGGGACGCAGAGAAGAGAACAGAGCGGACAACTGAGAAAAAGTCTCGGGCAGGAATGAGAGGGGGGTTTTGTGCGCACACACACGCACAGACAAAAAGGCTCCTGGGCACAGCAAACAGAATTTGGGATTGATCAAAATCTTACATGAATTGGGAAAACAAAGGACAGCACCTTCTAATTTAACACGTATTCAGAGCACACAGTAAGAGACTAGACGTCACGCATGGTTTCCAATGGGATTGGACAACATTGTCATGAGCCTTGAGTCTCTACACCAAGACTAACCTAAATAAGATCAACCAGATGTCATTATGGCGCATGAAATCTTCATGAAACTTGTACCATAATACATGTAATACATGCTCTGCATTTCAAAATACTCTGATCAGCCATGTGCTAGTGTTCTTGTACCCCCATCTCTTGTCTGGCCAAACTGATGTTAATCCCCAGATCTGACTTTGCATGTGATCTGCCATTGAAGTCACATGGTTAGTAACTTAGTAGCTTCACACTCCTCTACAGAGTAAACCGCATCAAGTCAACCTCAGACTCTTGCAGACTGACCTTTGCCCTGCTACTTTGATTAGGAAGGAGGTGTGTCTAGCAAGGTAGCATCACATCTTGGATATCATTAACAAGATATGGCATTCAAACAAATTCCCTGCATTTAATGTCTGGAAGAGAGACGCTTGTGGGTGAAGGTTTGAACGAGAAAGGGTGCATGTTGTGCTTCGCTTACCTTACGACCAGTATTTGCTGACATACTCCAGAAAGGGTTCATTACTCATGGGGAAAGCAATGGGAGAACTCGTCCTCGCCTAGCCCTGGGGATGCTGGCTGCACCAAACAAACATGACAATGACAATTCAGACAGGGAACCATGGAGAAGGGAACACTTGCATAACTTACTGTACACATCAAAACAAAGACCTTCATAAACACTTAACATTGGTTTACATTGGTTTACAGTGTGGGATCACTGAATTATGGAAACAAGCTAGCCATAACACAGGCCGAGCAAAACATATGTCTGGAGACCTATTAGGTCAGACCAAGATCAAAAAGTAGGTATAGCTCTTCTATGTAATGTTGCACTATCGAATGCAGGCAGAGTAGCTGTCTCGGTAGCTAGCAGACATTATGAACAACTTATCAGACATCCGTATCAGACGTATGCAGTCTGATTCAACATAACAATTGAACCGTCTATGGCATTCATCAAAATCACCGTGGTTTCCGATTACAGTGTTTGTTTCTTAGAGCTCACTGCAATGCGATGTTTATTGTGTAGGCCAGTTAGCAACCGAAACAGCTGACATTAACGTTAACTGTATGTAGCTGACCTACCATTCAGATGACTGGAAGCTATCGCTAACGTTGTGTTCAAAGCTGACCCACTTTTCTTGATCCAGTAGACAGATGACAACGTTGTTGGGAGTATTAAACACACATTATATTTCAAACGACTGAATGCCCTTTTCCATGAATACTCGCAATCATTCAACTGGCATTTCTCGTTCAGCCGTCAGTGCTGCTAACTTTGACTTGCGACGTCTGTGAGGCTAATCTCTTAGAAAAATACCACCTACACCTCACCCAAGCTTGCTCTAGGGCAGAGCTACGGAGGAAACACGACTTCTGATTGGTCCATTGGCCTAGACGCCCTGTATGATTTGCTAGCGACCACTGAATAGTTTGGCAAGCTAAACAAACAAAATATTAAGTTAAATTTACTTCCATGTCGCAGCGGACAAATGTTTTCTGATTTCACACATCTACAAATCCTGCCTGAACACATTCATGAGAATACATGCAAACAGTGGGGGAGCACCAAGACAAGGACGGGAGTGGCATCTCAAGTTTTGAGAAATTGATTTTAAGTAAACCCCGACAGTAGGACTAGAGACTGTGACAACGAAGCAAGCAACATGATTTGCAAAAAATAGAGCTGCTCTGAGCTCGTTTATAGCGATATTCTGATAAACTTACCTAGAGATTAATGTTCCGAAACGTCGGGCATTTTTAAAGCAACATTCTTTCCACTGAGGCCCAGCCCTTTTGCAAATAGACTACAGGATACCATTGGTTTATACTTTGGGTCAATGTTTCTATTAATTCTGCGGATTGTCAATCATTCTAAACCAACACGCAACTTTTTCATTGGCCATTGCCTGTTCGGGGGGCGGAAACTAATTGATTGTGCCGCCTGATTGGCTTTCTTCTTGAATGTAGGGAATCGCACATCCAGCACGTGTCCTTTCCGTCATGGCTCCGAAGGCGAAGAAAGAAGCTGTGCCCGCTAAGACCGAGGCTAAGTCCAAGGCCTTGAAGGCCAAGAAGGCTGTTCTGAAAGGAGTCCACAGCCAACAGAAGAAGAAAATGAGGACTAGCCCTACCTTCCGTCGCCCCAAGACTCTGCGTCTGAAGAGGCAACCTAAATACCCCAGGAAGAGCGCACCTCGCCGCAACAAGTAAGTCCATCATGTCGGCGAATGCCACATCGTTTCGCATGCTAACATTAGCCAACACAACATGGTGGATAGTGTTTCCTCACTGACCAAACCAAGGTGCATATGATGTTTTTTGCGATCAAAGCATGAACTACAATGATTTCATCCTTTAACACAACTGATGCACCATTCTCACAGCCCTGGGCGCTATTCCCAACGGTACATAACGTGACAGTAATGCTAGGTAATGTAGGCTAACAGCATTTAATGGCTAAAAAGGATGTTGCATGTGGCTAGCAAGATGGCCATACACGTAAGCTAGCAGTATCATTTGATGCCAACGAACAGTTTGTTTTAAAAAACTAAGCTCTCGAGTTGTGGCTTCAGTGTCGCGATATCAACATATCTATTGGCTTGCAATGAAGTTTTTAATATTGAACGTGTGGCCAGACAAGATTTTGTAGTCCGAAGCGTAGACTAATGTAAATGGTGGTCGAAACGTGTTTTCTGCCCCGAGTTTTCCTCCCTTTTTACAGACATCGTCAGACTTAATATTCAGAGCAAGTTAATGGATTGCAGAAAGCTTGTGTGTATCTGTCAGGCTTATTTTGATGGGCAGGTGCTCTACTCCTCAAACTGAGGTCCTGTCTGACTGATGTTTTGATATGGTAGACACTTGCCATAGAAGAGCAGTTTGGTGAAAGTCACCATGTGGCCGGTTGTACAATTCACCTTTTTTATATGGAATGGTGAGTTGTAGTCATTGTGTCCACTTTGATGTGGGTGTATCAATCATCTTTGAGCAGACATCATTTGGTATTAAATGTTACCCATGTAGTATTTGAGGCTGGCTGTTGGTTCTTGTAATGTCTTGAAGTCGGAGGATGCTGGCTGCTGACAGATCTACCTGTGTGAATCACAACTTTTACTAAAAGACAACTGATGACTCTCCTCATCTCATTACAGGTTGGATCATTATGCCATCATCAAATTCCCCCTGACCACCGAGTCTGCCATGAAGAAGATTGAGGACAACAACACCTTGGTCTTCATCGTTGACGTCAAGGCCAACAAGCATCAGATCAAGCACGCCGTCAAGAAGCTGTACGACATCGATGTGGCTAAGGTCAACACACTCATCAGGCCCGATGGGGAGAAGAAGGCATACGTTCGTCTGGCACCAGATTATGATGCCCTGGACGTTGCTAACAAAATCGGCATTATCTAAGCAGTCTGCTGATAACTGTCAAAAAAATAAAATATAGAAAAAATATATCAGGAGTCTTGCAATTTTTCAGTTATGGTTCAGTCATTTGCTTGAAACATGTTTTTATAAGAAAAATCCACAGCACAGGTGATTCCTAAATTCACCCAAATAAATCTGACTTGGAACAGTATTTTTTTTACTGGTTTTCTTTGAAGTGTTAAACATGATGAGCATTCATGAGGAGCATGGCAGGAGACCATCTGATCACCTGAGCTGAACTGGAGGGCTTTTTTCCATTATTTGTGATCATCTTTCACATATGGATCTGAAGCTTAAAGGTCTAGTCTTGAAACATTTGATGGGTGTTCAAACTTTTACTCCCCCCTCAAAATCCCTTCCGGTTTCTTGTTGACTTGAAACTGAAGCCTTCCCTGGCCTTGGGTGATTTGAATTTGAGTAAGCTCATTCATTCCACTGTTTAAAAAAAAAAAACTGGTCATAACTTTTATGGTTAATTCTGCTATACCCAAATGGCATGGTTTAACTTGAAATCACAAGTTTATCAGCTGCCTCAGAATTCCAAGTTAATTTAAATCTTCATTGTAAATTGTGTGGTGTTGCATGTTTGAACACAAGCAATTCAAAGTGTCACAGGACTTGAAGGGATTTAAATTCACTTAAAATTCTGAGGTATCTGGTTAACTTGTGATGTCTTCAGTGTGGGTGTGGTTTTTTAAGTTGTCATTTCTGCACAAACTAGTTAGTATATTAGTCTGAGTTGAACTGCACTCAAGTTTACCCACTTGAAATTCTCCAACTGCAGATCACTTCTCTTTTAGGCTGTAGGTGATGCCGCATGGCCTATTGGAAGTGAATTTTGAAAGGTCGAACAAACATGTTTGTCCACACAATATTTTATGCTATTGCACAATGGTTCAGTGGGTTTGGCTAAGTGATAATTGATTGATATGTTGACAGTTCTGCTTAATTGTTATTTTAAGGGAAAATCCAATTTAATGCTCCACTGATTAACCTAATTGGGGGAAGTGACATTGTCCAAGTTTGAAAGAAGAAACTAATTATTGACTTCATTGCTTCATTATCTTATTCTATTTTGTTTCCTTTACACATCATTGATAGTCAATTAGTGTCCACTTAAATGGATCAGTCAACAATGCAAGGTCATGGACTTGCATGCCATAAACAAATCAAAATCTTCATTAACAAATCGATTGATAATCTGGACACCCAAGTGACATTTGGAAATAGTCTGCAGAAACTCACCTGTGTATATCCAACAGTAGGCTATAAAAACACAATTCAGAGATCACTGGGATACTGCCCTTATGACTCATTCTTTCAAAATTAGGACAAAGAAATGGATTTGGTGTAACTTTTTAAAACATTTAGTCAAAACACTATTAGTTCTTAGACTAAATACCCAGCACAATACAGCATTGCTAATACCATCTGGGTGAGCGAAAGTTCTAGTTGTGAATTTACGAATGAAATATATTTATATAGATCCCTGAAAGCAGCTTTGTAGTGGTCATCACCTAAAGCACTTACCCGCCACTTGTATGTAAATAGTCTGCATAAAATCACCCGTTTATATCTATCAGGGTGTCTAGTTACATTCTATTTAGTTTTTTTTTTTTTTAAAGTTGCAGCTATGATAGAAGTCATTAATAGGGTCTGAAGTTCCAGACTCCAGTGATTGCCAAAGTCATAGTTGAAATTATTTTTTAAAAAGCTGGGATGTTCTGATTTGTTTTTGTGGGGTTGCATTTTCATGGCTTGGCATTCTTCTTAGAGGAACAGTCCACTGTGTTTCAATAATAAAGTGTGTTCTTCTCTGACCTGAGATGAGCTCCTGCCGACCTGTCTCGTCTTCGAGTCATCTCAGGTCAGAGAAGAACACACTTTATTATTGAAACACGGAGGACTCTTCCTTTAAAAGCTGGCGGTCATGTTATGAATTGACAGTAGGATCTGATCTTTCAGATTGCAGTGGTTTCCAAAATCACTTGTAGTACGAAGAGTCCCTTTATTTAAAATATTTATATGTTCAGTTTTTTTTTTGTCAGACAGAGGTACACCTAACTAGGCCTAAACTACTTTGACATTATTCAGAGCATATTAAAACATGGGCATTGCTATTCTGACAACCGCAAAGTTATAACAGGGGCAGTACATGAACATAATAGTTTCCATTATAGTCTAGTATGAGTAATGCATTTGCTGTTATGGATTACAGTTCCGTTCCGTACAGTTCCGCTTAACTGATCCTCAGTGACTTGCACTCGGACCTGAAGGGCCTGCAATTGAGGGAAATGCCCTGGAACCCAATGTGATTGTTGTCATCAGCCTCTGCTGCAGCCACCAGCAGCAGACCCAGTCACAGCATCAACTCAGTCATGGGACATGAGCTGGATTATATATATTTTTTTTTCATCACTAGCCAATTTGACTCGTAGATTTTAAATCCTACTAGCCGCACACATTGACTTCCAGTCAAAGTGGTTAGTAAGGTGGTCTTTTCTACCAGCCAAACTGAATTTTCATCAGCATTTGGCCAGTTGGCAGGTGTTACAGCTTTTCTCGATTGCCTCCACACAAGTTCTGGTAGGCCTTCACACACAATTCTCGGAACATCTCACCCATTTCCCAACTCCCCTAACCAATGTCACTGAACACTAAGCACAATTCCTTCTTTACACTCACATTTCAGTTTTAAAACACACTCTTTTCAAACCACTACACACAATTATCTGGATTACACACGAATTTCATGAAGAAAATCCCTGGTTGTCGCATTGAATACACTGCCATTCAAAATACTTAAGTCAACTACCATACTATGTTCACTTCCTCATCACATGGGCAAACTCTTCATACCGGTTTACAATCTGAAATCATCACCCCATAAGGACACACATTGCATGTGATATGGATGCAGTGAGAAAACACATTTTAGTTTTTGAACTCCAAAATATGTTATACAAGAGATCACTTTCATGTGGTTACCCAATATTTTACAATAACTTAGTGATTTTTAAAAAAAATGTCAGAAAAATATGTAAAATATATTTTTTGCCACACATCTGTGTACTCCGAGTCTAAAAACAGTATTTCAGTATTTTACTACAGAAAAATACCCTCTTTAGTAAGTAGAACAGTGAAGAAAATAAGTTTCTATTGTGTGTCAAGTTGAGTATAGAGTTTTACCTTGTGCATATTAGTGTTCAATGGTTCACATAAGAGTGTATTAAAATGACTGCTTGTGTGTGTCATTTGAGAGTAAAATGACCTTTTTAGAAGAGAGTACATTGTTTTGAGACAAGACGTGCATTTTTCAGAGGTAGTGTGGAGTATTGCCCATTGTGTGTGAGGTTTGGAGATTTGTGTGTAGAGTTTTGAGAATTCGAGAACTGATTCCGAAAATTGTGTGTAAGCAATCGAGAAAAACTGTAATTTAGAGCCATGGTCATGGGTAGGCTATGGTTAGGCCGGGAGTCTGACTTGTAAAGCTTGCTGGTTCTACTACCGACCTGCCAGGTTGGTGGAGAGAGTAATTAACCAGTGCTCTACCCCATCCTCCTCCATGACTGGAGTACCCTGAGCATGGTACCGTCTTGCCGCACTGCTCCCTTGGGGTGCCATTGGGGGCTGCCCCCTTGCATGGGTGAGGCTGAGACATAAATGCAATTTCATTGTGTCACAATGGGAGTTGGGGTTTCCCAGGTGGGCTTTCACATTTGCTTTCAACACCATGGCTCCAGAAGTGTTTGTAATCAGCACACACTCTCGTCCCTCTGCTCTGGCTGCAGGACTGTTCTCCAATGTCTCCAAAGCTTTGCTGCATGCTGTGAGGAGGGGGTGCTCTGTCGTTACGGTGGGGCAGAGGGGCCCTATTTAAACCCGATGAAGAGGGAGGAATCATGTCATGTAATAAGGACATACACAGTCACACACACAAATTTATAGCTAATGGAAAGAGAGGTGCTCTTACTTTATAATGAGATTTTAACATACAGTATAGACCCTAACCCTCAGCACGGTCCCATCTTGATTGTGTACGTCTCTCTCTATGTACAACACCTAATCAGAAAAGGTTGGGACACTTGGAAGAATTTGTGCATATACAATATATAAATGGTTAACACAGAGCAAAATTATAGTTTTAAGGGACATACATGTTATTTGAAATTTGATACATGCAACATGCTTCAAAAACCAGTTGGGGCAGGGCCAATAAAATGCTGTAAACGTTGAATAACAAATACATTAACTGATAAGATGATTTTACATGTATAGAATGCTCTGTCTTGTTCTAGACAGCTGAATTGGTAGGGGTCTTCTTCATCATATTTTCATTTGTTATTGACAATTCTGGACAGCATGCTGTCGTGTCGAATTTATCATTGAGTTGACCTTATGATGGAGCCACATGGTACCAGTGTCTGGACTATATTGACTATCCAGTCTATTGTCTATTATACAGTATAATAACAACAAAACTGTTCTGATTACTGTACACTGTCAGTGGAAATCAGAAATAAAAGTGCAACGTGACCTAACTCCATACTCCTTCAACAGCTTTTGGGATCAGTTCATTGCTGTTGCAATTACACACACACACACACACACACACACACACACACACACACACACACACACACACACACACACACACACACACACACACACACACACACACACACACACACACTCACACACAGGGAAGCCGACAAGGGGGGCAAAGGGGTCAGTTGTCCTGGGCCCAGGGCGATTGGGGGCCTATAATAGGGTCGTCATTACATTGAATCTATTGGTTGGAGGGCCCTTTCAGATAACTTTGTCCTGGGTCCAGCATAAGTTGTCAGCGCCCCTGCACACACACACATTTTTTAACATGTTTCCTTTCACATCTCTGCCACCACAGAACCTGTCAGGACACCCTGGCTGGTTGCAATGGAACATTTTGTGAAATATGCTCGGTGCTTAGACTTTCCGTCACTCCCATTTCTTCTGAGGGGGGTTCCATGGCTCAGACACCCAGAACTGCAGTTTTGGTTTTAAATGACAGTTAAAAATTGCAATTGGCAGCCCCCAGGTGACGTCTGCCCTGACAGCCGAGCGATAACAAAAAAAGCAGTGAGAACGGATGACTCTGTGTCCAGATAATAACTAATAACAATGTTAGTTTGAATAAGAAAAGCTGCAGATGGATTCAAATGCAATATTCATTTTCTCAATATGAGCAACCAGGGAACAGACAGCAGACGTGGAGAGAGAGAGAGAGAGAGAGAGAGAGAGAGAGAGAGAGAGAGAGAGAGAGAGAGAGAGAGAGAGAGAGAGAGAGAGAGAGAGAGAGAGAAAGCATAAGCATCACAGTCCCACACTGAGCAATAGGCTTGTCTTATCCCTCAGGCTACGGCCTGGCTAACACCTCAATGCGGCAATTATTTGCTGTAATGACTGCGGTTCAAATAAGCCCGGAGATTTTATTAAACCAAATGAGAGAATCATCTGTGTATTATCACCTTGTGATTGACAGTGACAAGTGTTGGGCCGACACGGATGTGAGCGTGATGAAGAAGCTTCCGGCAAAGCTCTCAATAATCTTCCTCCGTGATAAAGTTGCCCAGCCAGGGGAGACAGGGAGGGAGGGAGGGAATGAAGGAGACATCCGTGTGGTGTGGTGTGGCGTGGCGTGTGTGCATGTTAATTCCCATTGTCTGTGCCCTGTCAAGGCAAGAGGAGAACACACTTCGGCCTGTAATCTAGACGGCGTGGCGCAGCCCTTACATACAGGGAAGCCGACAGGGGTGGGGGGGACAAAGGGGTCAGTTGTCCCAGGGAGAGGAGAGGTTGGGAGGGGGGGCAGATTTGGGTCCCCATTATATTGAGTGTGGTTGAGGGGTCCCTTCAGATGGCTTTGTCCCGGGACCTGATGAGAAAGCAGCCAGCCCTGCTTACAACATGCGCTGGGTGGCAGTCTACATGAGGGGCACTAATGAAAAAAAAGAAAAGAAAAGAAAAGAAAATCCTCGCTACTGATGGCTTGCATAGATTTCACTATATGGAGAATAATGAAATAGACATATTCATATTAAAAGTAAAGGTCATTTCCTGAAATGGCTAAGCTTCCCTAAGCTCCAACCTTTACATGTGCAGTTGTCTGCTGGTGCTGATAAAGGCAGAGCAGGGATACTGGCCTAAAAGTGCTGCAACCCTGTGGGGATGCTAGTGGAGGCTGCATGCACACACACACACACACACACACACACACACACACACACACACACACACACACACACACACACACACACACACACACACACACACACACACACGCATACACGCATGAATGGATGCAGGCACACACAAACACGTACCGCCACACACACACACACACACACACACACACACACACACACACACACACACACACACACACACACACACACGCACACGCACTACAACGTCGGTATCAGTAAAATCCCTGTGTACATGTGGGAAATTAAATAATTGTCCTGTTTGTAGTATTTAAAGGCAGATTGATGTGTTGGCCTTAATTAATGGGTAATTGATATGTGCAATGAGACTCTCGCTGTGCAGTCTGAAGGGGTTGTGTTCAAGGGCTCTCACTACAGAACCTTCATTAACATTATCCACGTCTCCCTTTCTCTCTCTCTCTCTCTCTCTCTCTCTCTCTCTCTCTCTCTCTCTCTCTCTCTCTCTCTCTCTCTCTCTCTCTCTCTCTCTCTCTCTCTCTCTCTCGTTGTCTGCCTTGGCCTGCCTATACCAGATGCCTTGAATCGTTATCGTATGCAAAGTCGCACAACAGTCGACACACAAATTAGACTTTCATCTCCTCGATACATACAAATACTCCTGTCTCTACACCTGCAACCGATATGAAAAACAAGCCCCTGTCTAATAACCTGCGCTCTCGCACCACTGTCGTGTTGGAGAGCGGCTTGCTTCAACTTCAGAGGGGTGGCCCACAGGAGAGAGAGACAGAGAGAGAGAGACAGAGAGAGGGGGAGAGAGAGAGAGATAGGCGAGAGAGAGAGAGAGAGAGAGAGAGAGAGAGAGAGAGAGAGAGAGAGAGAGAGAGAGAGAGAGTGGGGGGCAGCGGAGAAGGCACCGGCACTTGGGGAAGGACACTGGGAGCATTATTGCCTGCCGGGAGTGATCTGTGAGGTGTGCACATGCATCACGAGCTGGCGTTTATTAGTGCCATGCACTAAGTACAGGCCATGTTATTGGATTTGAATATCAGCTCCCAGCCACATCTCCCTGGCCTTGGAAATATATTAAGATGAAGCAATCTCATTTAATAACACCCAAACTAATAAAAGGAGAGCGGATTGGAAATTAAATTTATGAATATTGCTCGGCAAAACCAGAAGTGATTCCCCCCCTCCCCAAAAATAAGATAGCGCAGAGCAGACATGGCCCTGTCATCCATATGCAGATATGCACCTCGCTATGCCACAGAGGGGCAACTCCGAAGTAAGGTATTCGCGTCAGGCTTGCCGTGAGCCTTTGTCAACAAAAGCTTTGCTGAAACCCCAGTCCCCCCCAAGGATGATATTAAGTTAGAACAATATTAGGTGTGAAAGTTGTGGATATATTCTGATTTTCATTCTTGATAGTATATTATCACCGTCTGAAACTTGATGTAAAACCAGGTGAGCAATCTGAGCTGAGGGCATGAGGGTTATGAGAAGAAGCCTACAAGTAGGCCAACAAAATATTCAAGAAAATTGTATATATTACATCTATTACCACTTCTATTACTACTTCTATTACTACTATTACTAATAACTACTAGTAGGCCTACTACTAGGCCTAGTAGCATCGCAAGGCCTATCATCTGGTAGCAGCTGTCTACTAGTAGATTTACTGCAAGCACCAGAATTGTAATTGCAGTCATGTGAGCCCAGCAGATCACGTCCAGGTTGTACTTAAAGTAGGCACACCTTAGTGCTTTTACTTTCCTGACACCCCTTGTAGTAGACACTCCCTTAGTTGATTTTAAAGGATAGTCCACAAGCGTGTTTCCATTAAGACAAAGGGCGACCAGCTGATTAAAAGCCCTTTTTGTTTGTATGCATACATGCTTCTCCTCGGCTGTGGATACGTGTAGATGGTGAAAAGGGTTTAGTGCGTGATTGCTGAGTCCCGATGGAGCCATGACTGTCGCTCAGTGTTCTGACGGCTCCCCCTGCCAAGCATCGATCCGCGCGTATATCTTACTGTGCACTTCCCAAACCTTCATCAACAGATGCAGTCTGGCAATTGATTAGCGGGCGAGTCGATGAGCGAGTCTCTTTGGAAACATATTTATTTATGTGTGTATGTAGATAACTTAGAAGTCCATTAGTGAGATTACCTCTGAGATTTAGCCTAGTAACAACAGATGTTCAAGGACAACTCTTTCAATTTGCATGGAGTGCAGCTGCCTTTTGAAAGCGCATGAGGGTATGCGAGTGACATTCTAGGCAAAGACCTCTAGTTTTAAAACTAGTGAAATAGCCTAGTCCTTTGTGGATTTTGTGGTAAAGGTGTCATTCACACCCCCCAACACGGCATACTCTCAGTTGTGGCCATGAAAAGGGACACGCTGTAATGGGAAAGCTTATTTAGTGCACGGCAGTGGAGGGCGCTCTAATACTAGCCTATAAAATTCAAATATTGACGGACTGCCTTGATTTATCGCCACTCTGTCGTTCAGTGGATCTTTAACACAAAATACACGCGCTATCCTGTGCGTTGCTGTAATTTAGAATTAATGAATATTTCGGAGTTCATGCGAGGGAAACAAAATGGCTAAACACCTCTCCAAAGTAGACTACCAGTCTTCTGTGACTGACATGTTTCAGTAACAACGGCCAACCACCGTTCTCGTTGCAGCATACTGCATATTATTGATGATGAACACAGGTCGTGCTTATAAACCATTCATTACACACCCCCTTTCAGCTACCACTACTTGGTTAAATGGTTTAATACGCATTGTTCTGTGCGCGTAAAATGATGGTAATTATTTCTCCCTCAGCTTCATATTCAAAAGATAAGCTTGAACTATTCAGTTGATTATCAAATCACGGGTGCCATTCCATGAGTGTTCTCTGCTTTCAATGGTCGCTTTCCCCAAGTAGAAATACATTATTTGACATGTTAAAAATGGATGTATGCCAGCACATCCACTTTTTATTAACACAGCCCGTTCATTATTTCTGCGCATTTCATTAAAAAATAAACCAGGTCAGAAAATAGAATAAAAAGTTTTGAGAAACAATTTGCATTGGATTTGAATGAATTGCTTTATACCCTTGCTGTAGCCTAAGCTCCTCACCGATTTCCATCCATTTCAGTACCTGATTGTTTTCCGCATGGATGCGCACATTCATTAAAGTGAAATTATAAATATAAAGAGTGTCTTAGTGTTAATATTTCTTCTTTTTGTTGAAGCTCAATCAACCATACTGTCCTAATTTTTGTCTTTGCGAACCTCATTTCACATTATCTCAGTTACCAAGAAATTGGTGTCCCAAAAGGGATTTATTTCATTTATCAGGATTATTGAATTAAATTAAACCAGACATTTACCGCGGGCAGAACACGGCTCCGCCATCTTCTTAGAGTTACTCTTAAGTATGAATTAGGCAAACATATTAGGCTGCAAATGCCTTTTATTCATAAACGTTCAGCTGCTTAATTCATTCATTAGCAAAGAGGTTTCAAGAGCCCAAGGTGCGCGCGCAAAGGTCACGCGAAGTGGGAATTTCCGGTAATCACTTCATTGGTGTTTACGCGCCAGACATTGTAGCATTTAACAGGCATGTTTTTTGAATAATAATGATAATAATATTATTGGTGGAAAATATTTGCCTCAAATTTAAACTGAAGTTATGGACATAACATCCCTCAACACTTTGAAGAGCAAACTGAACAGTTTTTCTTAATTATCTAACGCCATGTTGTATTTCAACATCTATGTGCCATAGCCATATAAAGATGTTGAATTCCTATGTAAACCTCATTGTGTCTCAATACTTCTTGTATGAGAAATTCAAATTGCATGTGGTAGCATTTTTGCTTGGAGAGCTCTTCTCTTCGCTCGTTTCATCAGCAGGTGGCAGGCTTTCTCCACCATTGGAGTGCTGGAGGAGGCTGAGTGTTTTGGCCCTGGTCCCTGAACCTCACTCCTGAGACGCTGGTTTCCCAAGCCTCTCTCTTGCCCATGCCTGTGAAACGCATTCCCATTAAAGTGATTTTAAAAGCCAGCACCAGCTCTATAACGATCATCTCCCTGAAGCCAGTGCCACACAGGCCGACATGTGGTGACTGCCACAAACAAAGGCATGGCACTTCTCTCTTCCCCAGTCGCCACGGTTACGGGGCTGTGTCTGCCAGGGGCAATTACACCCGCAGCCCAGTGTGAGGTCTACGAGGCCACAATCACTGCTAACAAGATCAAGGCTAACACTCGGCACCCTCAAACACCTCTCTCTCTTTCTCTCTCTCTCTCTCTCTCTCTCTCTCTCTCTCTCTCTCTCTCTCTCTCTCTCTCTCTCTCTCTCTCTCTCTTGCTTTCCCGTGTGTGTGCCCCCACCCACCCCTCCTCATTCATTGTGTGTGTGTGTGTGTGTGTGTGTGTGTGTGTGTGTGTGTGTGTGTGTGTGTGTGTGTGTGTGTGTGTGTGTGTGTGTCTAGGCGTACAGTGGAATTATAGCACTTTCTGAGCGGCTGTGAAAATTATACTGCCTGGTTCCAGTCACCCTTG
>NC_085878.1:32717999-32725499 GCF_034702125.1 Engraulis encrasicolus
AAGAGATCCCGATTGTGTCAAAGGTGGGACACGGACCTTTGCTTCGGTTCGGTTAGAAAGCAGGGGAATTGGAAGCTGTGTTGACTTTGTTGTTTTTTTTCTATTTGTTCCAGGCAGCTGCTGCTGGTCCATAATTCTTTCGCAATTTCTTTTTAATGTCTTCCCCTGTAATCTGATGTTCTGGTGCTGGGAGGAAAACAAACGATGACTGTTTTGCATGGACTCTGTGCTTTATCTTGATCTTAGTCATTGACTGAAACAGCAAGAATGAAAAACGTTCCTCTTTGTCATGTATGTCAGTATTACGGCAGTCTTTTTTTAAACTACTGCCAACACGCCCATTTTATTGTTCAAAAAAGATCCATCATATCTCATTACGATGACGATATTCACGAGACTCATCCAAGATTGAATGAAATCAGACTCCTTTCTTCGCTCTTTATCGCTCGCTTTGGTCGCATCGAGAAACAGGCAGATTAAATGCACTGATATCAAAGACGGCTCAAATTAAATACATTTGTTAAAGCTAAGTGAGCAACACAGGCACTGTTTGTGATGTTGATGAGTATGTGAGACAGCATGCAAAAAGAGATGGAGGGAGGGAGGGAGCGGTTAAAAAGGGAAGGGAAAGCAGACAGAGGAGAACGTAACGTAAGGCAAGGAAATAACAGGGAGCCGGGGCCCCAATAAATCATTCGCAATGTTCTACCTCAAAATAGACCTCACATGATAAATGGGAGTTTACTGGAACCTCTTTAACTGTGAACAATGAGAGGCCTGTGTGTGTGTGTGTGTGTGTGTGTGTGTGTGTGTGTGTGTGTGTGTGTGTGTGTGTGTGTGTGTGTGTGTGTGTGTGTGTGTGTGTGTGCGTGCGTGCGTGCGTGCGTGCGTGCGTGCGTGCGTGCGTGTGCGTGTGCGTGCGCGTGCGTGTGTGTGTGTGTGTGTGTGTGTGTGTGTGTGTGTGTGTGTGTGTGTGTGTCTGTGTCTGTGTCTGTGTGTCTGTGTGTCTGTGTGTGTGTGTCTGTGTGTGTGCGTGTTTGTGTGTCTGTGTCTGTGTCTGTGTCTGTGACTGTATTTTGTGGGTCTGCAACTGTGTTTGTGCATATGTCTGTGCATGTTTGTGTGTGTTTGTGTGTGTGAATGTGTGTGTGTGTGTCTGTGTGTGTGTGTGTGTGTGTGTGTGTGTGTGTGTGTGTGACAAATCTGGAAGCGTTTTATGGCCCGCCGCAGTGCTGCGCCTGATTGGACGGTTTGTGTCACTTCTTGGTCTTAAGAGCGTTGCCTAAACTTCCCCTCGGCCACCGCACAGCCATCCATCAGCACGTGTGTGTGTGTGTGTGTGTGTGTGTGTGTGTGTGTGTGTGTGTGTGTGTGTGTGTGTGTGTGTGTGTGTGTGTGTGTGTGTGTGTGTGTGTGTGTGCGCGCGCGTGTGTGTGCGCGCATGTGCGTGTGTGTGCGTATTTGTGTGCATGTACATGTGTGCAGGTCTGTGTGTGTGCACGTGTGAGTGTGTGTGTACGCATGCGTGTGTGCGTGTGTGTGTGTGTGTGTGTGTGTGTGTGTGTGTGTGTGTGTGTGTGTGTGTGTGTGTGTGTGTGTGTGTGTGTGTGTGTGTGTGTGTGTGTGTGTGTGTGTGTGTGTGTGTGTGTGTGTGTGTGTTTGTGCATATGCACAGGGGGTCAGAATGACACCACAGGATCCACCACACCATCCATTTCTATCTACGTGCTTATTCCATTTCCAAGCCAGCCCGTCACACACATGAAACCAGCCACTCATTTGTGAACTGGGACTACATTATCATCAATATCTCTGAGTTACTGTCACCAACCGCAGAGGACAGGGCAGGCATATTCGGGAAATGTATTTGGAGAATGAACACAGCAGGGACTAGTAGAAGTAGTAGTAGTGTGTGTGTGTGTGTGTGTGCGTGTGTGCGTGTGTGCTTGCGTGCGTGTGTGCTTGCGTGCGTGTGTGTGTGTGTAACATTCATTAAAAAAACATTTAAATAATCATGATGTACAGAATATAGAGCAATAATATGGAAAAAGAAAAATACTACAACAAAAATAAATAACAATCCGCGATTTAAAAAAACACCTAAATTCATGTTTGGTCTTCATAGCCTATTTCTGAACTGCTATATCCCTTCCACAATCCACTATGTTTCGCTACAAAAAATGTTTGGGAACATCAGTGAATACCCCTGAACAGCCAAATAACAGTGATAAAAAATAGTGTACTTGTCCTTTAAGTGTCTGTGCTGAGTCACATTTGGCAAGTGTTCCACCTCAGTGAAATGTCCTGCCCAACAGATGACCAATCGAAGAAGTATTTTATGAGGCATTAAATGACTGTCGAGAATAAACCCGAACAATATTTCTAACACTTGGTCATCCATTCTCTTATGTGTAGAGAATGTTGTTTGAGAGTAAAAACAGACATTATTTGTAACAGTTGGTCTTAAATTATCTAATGCTACCTCCTCGTTCTTTCCGTGATGACGGTCATAACACTAGGACATAATATGCTGGTGTCACTTTGCCTGGTCACACACTGCAACCTTTGTGACCTTTGGCACATGATGTGTTTCCACAAGTGAACTAAAATGTCCTTGTTAGGTAAAAACACAGTGCCCTAATCTAAATGTCTATACATGAGGCATTTTTATATTACACTTGAATTCAGATGTAGTAGAGTAAAGTATAACTTACTTGTAATTGTGCAACGTGACATCAAGTCACGTTAAGTCTGTTTTACTACCACTGACAGATATGCGGAGAGAGAAAAAGGTAATCACAGAATCATTGTGCACAATTGAATACCATAAACCATCAATAAAACATAGTAAATAATAATAAAAAACTCTGCTAATGTTTTGTTCATCATTAGTTAACTATTTACTAAATCTTTATATTTATATTTTTTGCATCCATTATTATAAAGTGCTACACTTGAATTCAGATGAATATAGAGTAAAGTATAGGGCCTTGTAATTGTGCAACTTAACATGAAGTCACGTTAAGTCTGTTTTGCCACCTCTGACAGATATGAGGAAAGAGAGAAAGAGGTAATCACAGAAATCAGGCTGCTCTACTGAATACCACGCTTGGGGCAGGGTGTCGATCTCATATCAGATGTCTTCATGGCAATGGAAGAATGAAATTGTGAGTGCATGAACCAAAGCTCAAGTTATCCTCCCCCTTCACTGCTTACTCACGGAAAATATCGCAAAAGAGACAGAAAGAGAGAGAGAGATAGAGAGAGAGAGAGAGAGAGAGAGAGAATGAGAGCGAGCGAGAGAGAGAGAGAGAGAGAGAGAGAGAGAGAGAGAGAGAGAGAGAGAGAGAGAGAGAGCGGCTAATTCACGCTTCAAGCAAAGGCAACTAATCTTCCCTTCTTGCCTCTTTCAGTCCTCTGTATTTAATTGATAGAAATTGCATGCATCAAAGAAAATGCACACTGAGATTTAATGGGCATAAAATGGACATTAGCATTTTAAAGAGGCAGATTAACACATTAATCCGGGCAATTTTCATCCACCACTTCCAATGAGATTGTCTGCAGCGCATAAACTTGTAATGGGGCTTATAACAGACACTTCCCATTGAGCTCTGCTGCTGCTCACAGGGATAGCAGCAAAACTTTTAGAAGGGAAATGCGGAAAAAGCTTTAACGCTGGTGATGTCTGTAAGAATTAGAGGTAGTTCAGTGTTGATGCATATTAGGTAATGGACAGTCACAGGCTGCATTACACAAAGTGTGTGTTTCTTCACCATCGCAGCCAGGGACGTTGACAGCTTTGGCTGGGCCCAGGACAAAGTGATCTGAAAGGGCCCCCCACCCAATAGGCCTACATACAATGTAATGAGAACAAAATTCTGGGCCCCATCTTTCCCTGGGCCCAGGACAACTGTACCCTTTGCCCCCCGCCCCTCAACTTCCCTGATCGCAGCATCCACAGCATCCACAGCATCCACAGCATCCACAGCATCCACAGCATCAGTTCTCGGAACTCTGTGATGACGATAATTCCATGGAGGCCTTGTACTATTTGCTTGTTACGCAAATAACATAAATAAAACAGAGGTATCTCTCAGAGGTATATGCAGTGTGCATTAAGTCAGACTTTTTTGTGTGTACATGGGGCACTGGTACCGTTTGGAGAGTCAACTGAGGGCCATCCTGCTCTCGGATGTGGAACATCAAAGGAGCCCTGTGTAGACAGACAGACACGAAGCTTATTTGAAAATCAGCTGCTGTCAGAAAAAAACCCCTATGCGAGGCAGGCCTGGACGTGGAGATCAACGCACTGGTTATGACATGCGCTCATGTGTTTGTGTTGTCCTCGGACTGTGATTTGATGGCTGTGTGCCGTGTTGGGGAAAAAAGGGAAGACAACGTGACTGCTGGCTTTCAGAACAGAACAAAAAAATAAAAAATAAACAAGTCCCCATGGAGAGTATCTCTGGCTGTTTCAAGTGAACAGGAGGGAAGCATTATGCATGCACACACTACACTACACTACACCCAAACAACAAACATCAATGCGCTGACGCCTTGTTTAGGCTGCACTGCAGTGTTAGTTGCGTGTCCCTCACCATCGCACGCTTTTATTTTGCCCCTGGAAAACATCTTCACTTCCGTTTTGTTGCAAGTCATTTACACTGGATTTTATGCACGCAAAACATGTAAACTCCATGTCTTTCCGTGCTAAGAGAATATAATGTAGGTCATAAGAGGGTAGACGAGGGGGGGAGATACAGTAATGTATTTTTTTTACCGAGCAAGAAAAAGAACTCTCTGAGGAGATGGAGTGACAATAATAAAATAAGACTTTTTTTTACCCCCGCCTTCTTCCACACATGAGGACAAACAAGTACTTCCTCTTATACAAATGGTTAAAAATGCAGCATGGGCCGACATGGCTGTTGGTACCTCGTTGGAGGATGGGAACATGAAGATAGAACTCTCACCTTAGTGTGAATAGCTGAGTAGCTCCTCTCATCCGACCCTTTGCATATACCTGCGGCCGCCCCCCCATTATCGCTTTAACATGAAAGTGCACTCAGGACAACATTCGAATATTTTATTACAGAGTGTTGTGAGAACAAAAAAAACACAGTTTTGAATTAATAAACGTGCGAGAATGTAGCTTTCTAATGTGGCTACCTTATTTTTTATTGATTGCCATTATCAGATTTTTTTGTAAATGTCTCCATATTTTCCCCCTCTCTCTTGTGCAAATTTTATTCAGGGAGCGGTGCTCTTTACATATTTTTCCATGAATCCGTCCTGAATAATTAAGTATAGTCCACGCGGTGACCACTGTCGTGAACAGCAGAGGCTCTCTAAACAAAGTCAGGCAAACTCGGAGCCCCACACGGTGAACATGCTACATAAGACATAACACGCACCGCAATAGAAAGGCAGAGAGGGAGATGGCCCTTTCGAGCCTTCTTTTAAACAAATTTCAATGTTCTTGTGCACTTTGCCGTGAAGAGAGTGTTTTTTGGGTCACCAAGCTCTCAGGTCAGCGCATGAGGGCGTGAAGGCCTGGCAGCATCCACTGTAGTGCGGCTTCTTTTATTTAACAAATGACACTCTCAATTGTCCTTGCGTGTGTGCATGAACTGTGAGCAAGAGTGTGCCGTATGTTGCGTATGTGTGTTAGTCTTTGATGTATGTGCGTGGTTTCTTTTTTTCATCTATCCGTTATTTAGCCACGACTGTCCCATTAGACTAAGTGTCTACTCTGCTTGTCCTGGTCAACATGGCAACCAACAAAAAGTTCCAGACGCAGACAAACACATTAACTATAAGGAAAATGTCCCTGTATGTGTGCATGTGTGAGCATGGGTATGCTTATGTGTGTTTGTCTTTGTATGTGTACTGCATGTATGGGTGGCAGACAATAGAGACTCTTGCGACATCCTCAGGGGTGGAAAAAAACCCACCCTGTTGTTGATTAATTGTAACACCTCCCCCCTTTTCCTCCAGGTTTTACGCAAATAAATATGTGAATAAATAAATAAATAATTCACACCCTCCAGAATGTCAGTTATGACAACACCACCCTATGCTGCCTCTCTCTCTCGGCTTATGAATCAAAGACGTTCTGTGTCCCAATTCGAACCAATTGCTCTTGCTCTCTCTCTCTCTCTCTCTCTCTCTCTCTCTCTCTCTCTCTCTCTCTCTCTCTCTCTCTCTCTCTCTCTCTCTCTCTCTCTCTCTCTCCCCCCCACCCTCTGCCTTTGTCTTCACCCACATCTCATTCTGATATACGGTAACTATTGCTGAAATCAAAAAATCTGGTCTGAATTTGTCTGTCGAAAAGAAACAAAAAAAAATACTGATAAAGGAAAATGTTCACCCAGGGGGCAAACACAATGGCTCATATTTGAAACAATATCCAAGACCTACTTTTTCTTTCCATCTTTTTTTCTGCATAATTACAGTTATCTGTGCTGTCTGATTTGCATTAGTGGCTTGAGCCCTAGCCAAGGCATTTGGACAGACCAAAGGACAGAAATTCATTTCAAAATGCTCGTCTCCTGACATGCCTTGGCTGAGGGGTTTTTGTGCAGGCCTTGAACGCGTGGTGTAGCTCTGTAGTTCCAAGACTTTGAACTGGCGATAAGGATCAACTTAAGTTGAACAGACACTAAGCTAATTTTACAGAAATGTACAGAGAAGCTCGAAATACCGACGACGCGGGAGGAGGCTATAGGATATTTTGTATGAAGCTATCAAAGTTCAGATTCCAGGGACATAGCCATCATGCTTGGGTGAGCAGCTTTTTTATGTCACAAAATCCAGCAACAACAACAAAAGGAAAGAAGAAAAAAAAATCACGCTTAGGAGCTTATCTGTATCACAGCTTCTTCGTCTTCCACTTCTTTTGAGGAAAAAGCAGAAAAGCGTAAACACATTAACTTGCACAAGCAAAGAAGGAAACTGAATTGGAATTGTCTCTTCATTTTAACACACAGTAAAGCCCCCCCCCCCCCTCAACCCCCCCAAATCGTGTGCAGGATGTAGAGAAAGTAGAGAGCAACCATCGTCGTCCAATCACATTCCACGATTCAACCTCCAGCGGTCTGCACTGCATCGCTTGCCAGCCGCTGTCATTTCGCTGGCAGCCCGATTACTCACGGGCCTGGCATTTTCACAGTTGTCAGGTGTGGATTTAATGGCCAATTATCCCCAGATAAATATATCTATAAAGTACAGAGGGAGCCATCATCACAGGGCTCCGGGAGAATATCAGTAATAATGGCCCGTGCTAAATAAGGAGGAAAATCATGTCTTGTCAAAGCCCCGGGACTCGCCTCGCGCCGGCTCCCGCCTGTTTCACCGGAGGGGCCCCGACGCGTTCGCGACGGCATGCATAGTAAAGCGAATGTCTGTGTGTGTGTGTGTGTGTGTGTGTGTGTGTGTGTGTGTGTGTGTGTGTGTGTGTGTGTGTGTGTGTGTGTGTGTGTGTGTGTGTGTGTGTGT
>NC_085878.1:32727999-32732999 GCF_034702125.1 Engraulis encrasicolus
ATTTTTAAAAAGAAATCAGAAAAAAAGGTTAATATCGTAATATCAGGAACGACAGACAGTAGTAAGCAATGATTGAAGTCAATTATTGAGTTTCCCTGTCGTCCTGGTCTGTGTCATCAGGTTTTATTGAGGGGCAGCCTCGGCTGAAGTGCTCAGCTGAGTCCATTAATTTCACTGCAGGGCGGCATTCCAGTAAATCTCATTTTTATTAAAAATATAATATTCTATTCTACCTGAATCACAGCACATAGGGATGTCTAATTAGGCCCTGACTGTAAGAGGAAGCCTCAGAAATATAAATGGAAAAGTCACTCCGTCGCGTGTGTGTGTGTGTGTGTGTGTGTGTGTGTGTGTGTGTGTGTGTGTGTGTGTGTGTGTGTGTGTGTGTGTGTGGGTGTGTGGGTGTGTGGGTGGGTGAGAGAGAAAGAGAGAGAGAGAGAGAGAAAGAGAGAGAGAGAGAGAGAGAGAGAGAGAGAGAGAGAGAGAGAGAGAGAGAGAGAGAGAGACTATGTTTGTATAGCCTACTGGATTAATTTATCTGATCAGATAACTGGCTTTTCTGATGACATTAAACATGGCTATGAGATCTGCAGTCCTGGAGAGGAGCGAAGGAGAAAAGGAAGAATCCAGATCGGTACGATACGCACACGATAATAACACAATTTGAATTTGGGTGTAACTTTTGGGTCATGTATCTGTATGAGAGATGTTTGGTGTGTATGCATACTGCACATATATGTGTGTGTGTGTGTGTGTGTGTGTGTGTGTGTGTGTGTGTGTGTGTGTGTGTGTGTGTGTGTGTGTGTGTGTGTGTGTGTGTGTGTGTGTGTGTGTGTGTGTATGTGTATGTGTGTGTGTGGGTGTGCATAATACCTGCATGTTTGCATGCATCTGTGTATAGGCTCGCCTGTAGTAAGTGTGAGTGCAAATTTATGTGCGTTCGTGTGTATGCGACACGTGTGTATGCATGAATGTGTACCGTAGTTATGCGTGTTATGTCTGCAAGTATCGGTGAACAGGCCACCACTGCCACCACCACTGTTGTCTTGTTTCACTACTTTGCATGCATTCCCAGGCTTTCATCCATCTTGCTGGGTAACAGCCGAAACTCGGCAGCAGCTTGTCACTCCGACAAACGCATAGAGATAGACACGCATCCCAAGCAATGCTAATCATCGTCACCATCATTAGCTCTGTCGTTGCCCTGGTGATTGTGTGCCACCACCCACTACCAGTCTGTCTTTAACAGCGCACCCCTCCCGCCCCCCTCCCGTCCCCCTCCCTTCAGTCCACTCCACTCCTCCTCCTCCTACTTTTCCTCTTCCTCTTCCTCTTCCTCCTCCTCCTACTCCTCCTCCTCCTCCTACCAGCGGGCCTGGATTAACGCACAGGCTAGATATGGCTGCAGCCTAGAGGCCCCCACACCTGCCAGGGGGCTCCTGATTGGCAAAAAAAGGTGAAAAATTGCGGAATTGTGAGGCAATAGTGGAAAATTCAAGTGTTGTGTCGAGTTCGTAGATGTAGATGTTATCCTTAATTCCTAGCTCGTGATTATAACAGTGTATGTAAAAATTGTCACAAAATGTCCCTTCTAGGGAGGGGGGCCCCACAGCAGCCTGTAGCCTAGGGGCCCCATAGGCCATCTTAATCCGGCCCTGTCTACCAGTTACCTGCTTTCCTTCTCCTCCTGCATGCCACTGCTAAGAATTATCACGGTCATTATCGTCATTGACATTCTAATGATTTGTACCATTATTCATAATGACTGGGTCCCATGTGAGGGGCTGTGTTGACACGGTACTGACAGGGTGCCGTGCATGGTCACATCACCTCGCTCCCTCCCTCCCTCTCTCTCTCTCTCTCTCTCTCTCTCTCTCTCTCTCTCTCTCTCTCTCTCTTTCTCTCTCTCTCTCAATCCCTCTCAGGTGCAATTCACTCACACACCCTAACACACACACACACACACACACACACAAACGCATACACATGCACACACATATTCACACATATACATATAAATATACACACAGAGATTCAGCCACTCAGACACACACACACAGCCATCTGCAAACGCACCTTCATTTAGCTCCGATTACAGTGACACGCTGCTTATGGGTGTCAGTTCCCCTCGTCTTCACAATTTAAGGGGCCCCAGTCGCTTGCCGCGGTGCGGTGCTCTACGCCACGCCAGGCATGATGGGAAGGCTGTGTTTGGGCTCGAGCAGGCAGGCAGGCAGCCCTGGTGGCAAATCAGGAGAGGGTGGTGGTGGTGGAGGAAGAATAGTGGCGCTCAGCAGTGTTGCCAGATTGGGCGGTTACCTGTCTGTGGGTAAAAACGGGAAAATTTGGCCATTTGGCTTTTTTTTCTGCCGTTTTGTGCCCATAGAAATCAATGCAATTTGTTGAAATTGGGTGGAATTTAGCGCATTTTGAGAACCTTTTGGGCGGGATTTGATCAGACACATCTGGCAACACTGGTGCTCAGCTCAGCTCAGCTCAGCACAGCCTTCCCCAGGCTCATTTGTTTGCCTCCAGTTGTCAAGCGTGAATATCACCGTGTGCAAATTAGCTGCACAGCTCACTACCCACACCCCTCCTTCACTTCCCATCCAATCCCATCGCCACGCACACACACACACACACACACACACACACACACACACACACACACACACACACACACACACACACACACACACACACACACACACACTCCCCCCGTTCCACACTCTCTCGTCTCGCCTCTTGCCTTCAAGGATCCTTCACTTCCGCTCTGGCCATCTGCCCAAGTGCTGCCTGCCTGTTAGCCTGTAAAACCTGATGAGTTTAAATGCTGTAACGATCGCCTTAAACCATTCCAGTCAGAGAGGATGACTTGGAAAAAAAGAAAACGAACAGAAAAAAACGTTTGTCATTTCAGAGACATGCTGGGTTCAGCGGTATTCAGGGAGCATAACAAGCATCGTTATCATCACCTGTCCTCATACAGTATGTGTGTGAGGCTAACGTAACATGGCAAAGTTGGACTCACTTGATCAGGTCTTGCCTGGCTGCGCTAGTCGTTGTTAGCTGATATTCGGCTTGCTCAAAGCTAGTCACACAGCGCGAGCTACATTGATAAATGACGAGTTAATTTGATGTGAAAGAGAGTGCCGTGGAATGTTAATGACCTTGTGTGCTGTGTGTCGTGTCACACACTTGCTGTGGCGTGTGGAGTGTTTAACATCTTTTAATCTTACTTACAGTGTCAGGAAGGTCACTCGCAACGGCCACATAATTAGCCTTTTCCTCCATGGTTGTTCAAACAGAAACTCACAGTTTGGACGAGTTTTTTGTCCAAAAAGTCAAATAGCCGCAACTCAATCATGCTGGGCCACGGCGAGCATATTGAGGTTGGTTTTTGTGTTTTGTTAGCATTAGCCAGCCAGTCATTTTACTAGCCAGAGTTTGCGTCAGTGTAGCTCATTGTTTCACAACAATATCAAATTGGTTTTACATTTGTACATTTTACATTAGTCACATGCAATCAATGACCACTCATGATGTTTTTCGGATATAAATATATTTTCTCGTGAACACATTGCATGTGTGAAGGAATTTAGTGGAAAAAATGTAAATGTGGAACACATTTTCAACACAGACACATGTACAGTACAATAAGGTTCCCATTATCTCGTACAGACACTATTCTTTGAGAACACCTATTTATGAGTGGAGAATTCTCTGGGTAAGGATGACCCATAGGCAGAATGGATGACCTAGTGAAAATGGACTGAATTTAATAGTAATAACCAAATACAGAGCAGCAAGCTAGAAGATCTGAGGAACAAAACTGTCTCCATAAAGCCAGTCGTCCTCATCACAATGTTAAATCTGCATCATCTTACCATGTAACAACTGTTGTTATTTCAGCATTTGGATGTTTGTGGTCTGCTTTTGACTTTCTCCGCATTCAGAAATGTGCAGTAACTAAAAGAAAAAAGAAAAAAAAGAAAGAATAACTGTGACCACACTCCAGGGACATGCAAACCCGTGTCGCATTGTCGGCCACTATATGTTTATGTCGGCAGTCTCTGAAAAACAACGCAAAAGGGCGGAGCACTTTCAGGGGTTGTTTTTTTCGCTGCTATTATTATTGTTTTTGTTGTGTGTGCACTGCACAGTCATGGTGGCCTGCTGCCTTTCTCTTTCATCACTGCAGCTCACTGTACGATTGATCCCCTCAGTGCCCGTGCCAATGATGTCACTATGGGGTCAACCATAGACATGAAAGGGGTGTGTGTGTGTGTGTCAGCGTGTGTGAATGTGTGTGTATGTGTGCAAGTGCATGTGATTATATGTGTCTACATGTGAGTCTGAGAAAGAAAGTGTATGTGTGTGTGTGTGCGTGTGTGTGTGTGTGTGTGTGTGTGTATGTGTGTGTGTGTGTGTGTGACAGAGAGAGAGCGTATGTGTGTGAGCGTGGGGGGTGTGGTGTGGTGTTGTGTGGTGGGCAACAAGCAGCTGCCAATGGTCTGTGGGTAGCATCGTCTTACCAGCAGTGACCAGATGACAGAATCTGCACAGCATGTGGTGCTAAATACAAACATCCACAAAGTGTATGCTAACTACACACGCAGGGCTGGACTGGTAATCTGGAGTAGCCTACAGGGCATTTTCCTGGGGTGGGCTGATAGTCCTCATGGGCCAACGCTTTTGTGTTCTTTCTTTCTGATATTCCTCATAGGCCAATGCTTTTGTGTTCTTTCTTTCTGATATTCCTCATAGGCCAATGCTTTTGTGTTCTTTCTTTCTTTAAAAAAATATATATTTTGGCCTTTTTGCGATAGGACAGTTCACTGTAGACAGAAAGCAAAAGGGGAGGTACGGTAGTGACAGGGAAGGGTCAGCAAAGGGCCCAGGCTGGAATCTTTTTTAATTTGTTTGTTTAAATGTTTTCCTTAGACACCAGTTCACAATTTAGATGGGGTGGCTCATTTGTGCATCCTTTATATATTTTG
>NC_085878.1:32737999-32742999 GCF_034702125.1 Engraulis encrasicolus
TTGTAAACCGCTATGAAGAGAGTTTGCCCATGTGATGAGGAAGTGATTATAGTATGGCAGTTGATTTTAGTGTTTTGAATGAGAGTGTGTTCAATAAGACAACCAGGGATTTTTGTCATGAAAATTGTGTGTAATCCAGATAATTGTGTGTAGTGGTTTGAAACGAGTGTGTTTAAAAACTGAAATGTGAGTGTAAAGAAGGAATTGTGCTTAGTATTCAGTGACATTGGTTAGGGGAGTAGGGAAATGGGTGAGATATTCTAAGAATTGTGTGTGAAGTACCAGAACTTGTGTGGAAACAATCGAGAAAAACTGTAAAAAGGGTTGCAGGTTGGAATCCCACCCTTCCACTCCCGATATCACTCCAACACTGAAGAGCCCTTGAGCTGGGCGCCTAACTCCATATTGGTCCAGGGACTGCACGCAATGCCCTGTACTTAAAAATAACTGTAAATCGCTTTGGATAGAAGCGTCAGCTAAATGTAATGTAATGAAGACCCTGCCGTGGCCAACCGGTAGGGCACTCGCCTGCCATGCGGTTCGATTACCGGGTCGGGTCCTTTGGCGACCCCTTCCCGCCTCTCTCCCAATTCGCTACCTGTCCACCTCTCACACGGTCCAATCAAATAAAGCCGAAAAAGACCACACACAAATTTTATTTTATTTTATGTAATGTAGAAATGTAATGTAGTGGTGGAGGTACAGAGGGCCATAGATATTAGAGTGCGCTGCAGAGTGCCCTAGAAATCTCCGTGAAGAGAAGAGAAGAGAAGAGAAGAGAAGAGAAGAGAAGAGAAGAGAAGAGAAGAGAAGAGAAGAGAAGACTTTATATCCCCCGAAGGCAGCTGTACTGTATGTGGTGTTGATACAGAGTGATAGCCGTAGAGATTTCTGTACCGCATGTTCCAAAAACAATTTAGAGATTGTTAACCTCGAATTAATGAGAAAAGTGCACTCGCGCATCAGACAACTTATCTAAAAAGGCATGGAATTTCATTAAGGGACTCACGCAATTTCTTCCCTTCTGTCTGTTTTTTTTTTCTTCCTTTATTTCTTGGACGTGTTAATAGGCTTATCACACTGATCACATGCTTTGGAATCAGAGAGAGAGAGAGAGAGAGAGAGAGAGAGTGAGAGAGAGAGAGAGAGAGAGAGAGAGAGAGAGAGAGAGAGAGAGAGAGAGAGAGAGAGAAAGAGAGAGAATGGGTGGGGTAGGTCTAAGGGGGAGGGGAACTTAAAAAAGCTACTATGGCACTGCATTGGAAATAAGATGGCAAGATGAAGTGTATGTACGTATAGGCTAATGTAATGCCCATTGTAATGTCTAGGGTGAGACGAGAGCAAGGCCGTTAATCAATGCGTTGTACATTAAATTGATAATGTTAACACAAGATAAGTCATACGTGTTAAAAATTCATGGGCCACTGTCCAAAGTTTTTTTTATTATTATTCTTTCTTTCTATCTTTTTTTTTGTTTTCCCTTTTCTTCTCCCCCTGGTCTTTCTTTATGTTCACTTGACTTTCTTCTTCATTAATTATCATGTCCCTCAGGGAACGAGAGAAGAGGAGAGAATAGAAGAATAGAAAGAGAAGAGAAGAGAAGAGAAGAGAAGAGAAGAGAAGAGAAGAGAAGAGAAGAGAAGAGAAGAGAAGAGAAGAGAAGAGAAGAGGAGAAAAGGGGAGAGGAGAGAAGAGAAGAGAAGAGGAGAGAAGGGGAGAGGAGAGGAGAGGAGAGGAGAGGATGGGAGAGGAGCAGAAAGAAAAGAAGAGGAGAGGAGAGGAGAGGAGACAAGCAGAAAGAAAAGGAAGGAGAGGAGAGGAGAGGAGGCGAGGAGAGGAGAGGAACATAAAGAAAAGGAGAGGAGCGGAAAGAAGAAGAGAGGAGAAGAGATGATTGGAGGAAAGAAAAGAGGAGCAGCCATCACCCTGAATCATCTTGACAAGGCAGCATGGCCCAATTACACCAGCGCTCCGTCAGCCCTTTGATGTGTCGGAAAAGCAGAGAGATAGGGGCAAATCGCACCCGCCATATTATGGTAATGATGCAATTTAATCTCGCCACTAAACTTTATGTAGCCAGTTTAAAGAAGATGCTAACACTAATTATTGAAGCCATTGGTGTGTGTGTGTGTGTGTGTGTGTGTGTGTGTGTGTGTGTGTGTGTGTGTGTGTGTGTGTGTGTGTGTGCGTGCGCGCGCGTGTGTGTGTGTGTGTGTGTGTGTTTGTGTGTGTGTGTGAGCACACACGCACGTTCATGCATGCATATGTGTGTGTGTGTGTGTGTGTGTGTGTGTGTGTGTGTGTGTGTGTGTGTGTGTGTGTGTGTGTGTGTGTGTGTGTGTGTGTGTGTGTGTGTGTGTGTGTGTGTGTGTGTGTGTGTGTGTGTGTGTCTGTGTGTGTGCGTACGTGTGTGTCTGTGTGTGTGTGTGTGTGTGTGTTTGGGGAGTTGGGATGAGGGGATTCTCCTCAACAAAGTGGCCCGCTTTATAGATGTTGTAAGTGAAAATGAGACAAAGTGAACTTATCACCATTTAATTATACATCCCAAGCAGGGAGGAAAAAAGGTGAAGAGGGGAGGGGTGAGCGTGGAAGTGACGTGACGAAGCCAGCGAGCGAGCCGGTGAGGGGCAACCCAGAAAGCAGACCCTGTTGGAGGAGGAGGCCCCGCCTTAATGAACCCATCACACAGACGGAGACGGACACCTGAGAGGACATGAGACAGAACGAGAGAATAAAAGAAAAAAAAGCACAGAGAAAAAAAACGAGTGAAAAGGCGGCAAGACAGTAAAGACAGGTGGCTTTGGAGAAATAAGTACAAGGACGAGGGGACCTGAGGAGAGAGAGAGAGAGAGAGAGAGAGAGAGAGAGAGAGAGAGAGAGAGAGAGAGAGAGAGAGAGAGAGAGAGAGAGAGAGAGAGAGAGAGGTGGGGAGGGTCGATGGGGGGTGGAAGCGAGGCGAGAAAGGGAGGGCTATATATATATATATATATATATATATATACAATGGGCTGCGAGGGAAGGCCTGATAATATCGGGCAATAATTAACTTGTCACTTCAATTACAGCTCCTCAAATTGGAATTGTCTTGGGCGGTGGCGTCGGGCTGGAGCTGTTTGGTTAATTAGTCCTGCGAGTGGCCATAACACTACGGTACGTACGCTCCCTCCCTTCCTCCCTCCCTCCCTCCCTCCCTCTCTCCCAGGGCCACAGCGAATTTAGTCTAAGCCCGGGACAAAATCATCTGAAAGGACCCCCCTCCCAATATGTACAGAACAATGTAGAGAGAAAAATGAGTTGTGTCTGTGGTGGGGTAATTTCAT
This sequence comes from Engraulis encrasicolus, assembly GCF_034702125.1. NCBI lineage: Eukaryota > Metazoa > Chordata > Actinopteri > Clupeiformes > Engraulidae > Engraulis > Engraulis encrasicolus. The sequence continues at coordinate 32,741,320 of NC_085878.1, forward strand.
AAAAATCTTAAGGTGCTCAGCGGTTTCACAAAATGCAAACTTGAGATACAGACAGAGACAGTTCAAGGCACTCCGAGGTCCGTTTAAAAGTCCTTTATTTAAGCATAGACATCAAGCCAATGTAATGGGGATCCAATTCTGAGCCTCTCTCTCTCCCTGGGCCCAGGACAACTGATCCGTTTGTCCCCCTCACTGTGAGCTTCCCTGTTCTTGCCCTTCCTCGATATCACCCTGCCTGCCTGCCTGCCTGCCTGCTTACAGCACTGCCACACTACTCAATCAGGTGACAAAGTAAAGCAAGCCCCCCCCCCAGCCCAACACACACACACACACACACACATGCACATTAACAGTCACATACACTCGGTCATAGCATGCACACGCACACACACACGTGTGCACACACACACATACACAGACACACCCACACAACCACAACCACAAGCCCCCCACCCCCCCTCCCCCACACACACACACCAAAAACCTTCACGATAGTGTTAGAAAATCATTCCAAAAGTAGCCTGAAACCGCATGTGCAGTAGTTGCCCACTAAATTCCCCCTAAATGATTCCCATAGACCCAGTGCACCCGACGACTACAGTCATTACCATTAAACTTGGATGGACCTTATGAATAGCAAATCTAGACGAGCCAAAAGTTCATTCTGACACAAATGAGAGCCGAGAGGCGGTGGAAGTGGAATGCTCATTGAAGGCAATGAGAAGGCTGATCGATGGAGTGTCGTCTTGGGAACGACTTCTGAATCAGAGTATCTCTCTCGCCATATGTGGCCTGCCACAAGACTAGAGGTCACATGTCTCTCAGAGCGAAACCGGAAAAACTCAACAATTTTTTTTCTCATTTTTTTGTGTTTTTTAAGCAGAATGTGCAAGTTGAAATGGCTTTTTGTATATTCTATGGGCAAGAGGATGGGCAATTCTCTGTTTTCTACTTTGAAGGTGCACTGTGGAATATTGTGGCCAGAATAGGTATTGCAACTATGCTTCTCATTAAAATTGTGCTGCCTATTGCCATCTTTTCATTTATATTTACTAAGTAATAAACTAGTATTGACTAGTATGACCAAAGTACAGTGAGTATTCAAAATGACAGACCATGGAGAAGATCCCCCTTTTCATGTAAGCAAAGTGCATTTTTTCCAGTCATATTGAATACTTGACGGTGGTGGTAATTATTATTATTTTTTTTAATTTAAAGGTAAAATTTGTGAATGGGCAGCATGGATTCTTGAAATGAACTACTGAAAATATTACACGGTGCACCTTTAAGAAATGAACTAATTCAAAACGCCACAAATTCGTCAGATTTCACCAAATGTGATGCGTACGGTATCATTATAACGCAATACAATACAATACAATACAATACAACATGTATTTATATTGCGCAGTATCATTAAGTTGACTCAAGGCGCTTTGAAAACACACATACACATACACATTCCCACATTCACACACCATCTCTGGAGACTGCCGTATGGCACCAGTTGTATGGGGTTCATGTGAGAAAGTGCACACACATGCACATACACGCACACACACACGCACACGCACACGCACACACACACACACACACACACACACACACACACACACACACACACACACACACACACACACACACACACACACACACACACACACACACACACAGAATCTG
>NC_085878.1:32747999-32762999 GCF_034702125.1 Engraulis encrasicolus
GCCCTTAAAATGACCTGTGAGAGTGAAAAAAAAGCCTGTAGTTTCTGATGGCCATGAGAAAGTTTCTGGTGGCCATGAGAAACATTTGTTTGTTTTGTACTGTCATATCTCATTTTAAGGGCTCCGTAGGTAGATGGTAGACCACGTACTTACTGCATGCCATATCTTAAATGTTGACAGTATCCAAGGGTTTTCAACGAGTGGTCTGTGGTCCACTGGTGGTCCGTTACTTGCTGTATATTAACTACAATATTTCTATAGATGTGCGGTGGTGGCTCAGATGGTAGAGGAGCTGTTTTGGCAACCAGAAGGTTGCAGGTTTGAGCCCTGCTCTGCCTGACCCCATCGATGTGTCCTTGAGCAAGATACTTGACCCCAAGTTGCTCCAGGTGGCAGGGTGGTACCCTGCGTGGTAGCCACTGCCACTGGTGTGTGAATGTGAGTGTAAATGGGTGAATGTGAGGTATACAATGTAAAGCGCTTTGAGTGCTCAAAGGAGTGGAAAGGCGCTATATAAATACGGTCCATTTATGTAACTTAATCCTTATCTATGTACCCTATCCAATAAAGTCAGAGACTGTCCAGAGACTGCTGAACAGGAAACAACCTGCTCACATAAAATAGTAAGTGAGGTCATGAATATAGAGGCATTATAGTATGGCATTATAAGCATTGTAGTCAGAACTAAGTCATTCAGGATGAGTGCCATGATTGTGCTTAATTTTTTTTTTACAACCTTTTGTGCTTTAGATGCTGGATGTTATCGATATTATCAGAGCATGTATAGTAAATTCAGACATTTTTTTTAATCAGTATAAAGAATCAAGATGGAACCACTTCATACAGAGGTTATAAATTGGGTAGGCCCGACTGTTGCGCATCATCATGTCTTACTGTTCACCCCCCAGTATCACAAAAGATCCGTCATGGACCCCCAATTTCTTTGTATTACCCCCTTCCTTATGTGAGAAAGCATAACCACATCTATATGCGTATGCAGGGGTGGAGCTAGGGGAACAAGCAGGGCATTTGCCCCGGGGCCTAGGCTAGCGCCCTCCTGTATTGGTGTTGGGGGCCTTATTGTGATTATGGCAGGCTGTATGGTGGGCCCCTATAGGTGGTTTGCCCTGGGGCCCTGTGTGCAATTGTTCCGCGACTGTGCATATGGTACGGATGGGGGCCGAGGCTGGACCAGAGCAAACGGGTTGAGACAGTGCGGTTGGAAAAACTGGGTTATCATCACAGAGGGGGATCGGAAGAGGTCGGAAGAGCAAGTAATCCAGCCTGACAGTTGATGATACTGTTTGTTGAGACAAACCAGAGGAATGGGGAAAAAGGGCCGCTGTGTCCTATCAAAGCATTCCATGTGCCTTTAAGGGAGAGCAAAAACAAGGCCGAAGCATAGCCAACATGTTTTAAAATTGCCATATAAAAAAAGACTGCCTCTCTACATTTTTTTTTGCTTTGCTCTCTCCCTCTCTGACACACACACACACACACGCACACGCACTCACCCACACACATGCACACATGCACACACACGCGCGTGCGCACACACGCACACACACATACACACACGCACACGCACACGCACACGCACACACACACACACACACTTCTCAAGTCTTCTCTCACAGTCATTATGTGGGATGCAGGGAGTTCCAATCCCCCACAGAACACATTGTTAAAAGCTGGAGCAATAAACGCTGAAAACTGCAAACAACAACAGCATAAATGGTCCTGTTGGACACAACGCCTACAGCTCTGGAATGCAGAACGCTGCGCTTTCCAAAGCTGTTGGCGCGTTGGATCATCACTCTCTATCTCTGTCTCTGTCTCTGTCTCTGTCTCTGTCTGTCTCTCTCTCTCTCTCTCTCTCTCTCTCTCTCTCTCTCTCTCTCTCTCTCTGTCTCTGCCTCCTTCTCCCTCTGTTTTGCTCGCTGTCACTCAATCCTCCTTGCCAGCTCTCTCCAGCACTGCATAACAGACACACACACACACATACACAGACACACACGCATGCACGCACGCACGCACGCACGCACGCACGCACGCACACACACACACTCGTGCTTGTGTGAATGCAGAAGATACACATTGCAATGCACACATGCACAATGCAGACACATGCAAACTCTCTCACACACACACACTTATACACATATGTCTGCACACACACAAACACACACACACACACAAAGATTTTCTCCGTGTCCCGTTCTAACCTCTGCGTACTGTTGTGGCGCGGTGTTGATGCCAATCCAGTTATTCCGCTGGCATCCTCGCAGGTTGTTTGAATTTAGGGCGGTTTTCTGCAGATTTCACATCATTTTTTGATGTAAATGCTGGGAAAGATAAATATTAAACTGCAGATCTTCTGCGGCGTGCTGCCCCCACCCACCCCCCCCTTATCATATCATACCTTATCTAACACATCCCTCATGGGAAATAGTCTGGCCCTATCTGTGGTCTGGCACGCCACGCTGATGGCAAGGAAGTGCAAGTCGAGGCGTTGGGTCGTTCTTGTGGGTGGTGCAGCAGGGTTAGCAAGGAGGGAGGCAGGGACGCTGACAAGGAAGGACTAAGGGGCTACTTGTCCTGGGCCTTGGCTGGATTTGGATTTCAAAAAACTGGGTTGGGCATTTTCAACGGAGCCCCGTCCACCAGAGATCCATTCCAAAGAGACAATGATGCATACAGGACGATGACAGTAAAGTAATCTAATAAGCTACAGTATGTTGACTGTAACAGCCAAAATGCTTCATTTATATCTCAATGTCTTGGAGAGGTCTCTGTAGTGGCATGAGGACTGATACCATTGAGGGGGAGGCCAGGCCAAAAATCACAACCAGTCCACCGGGCAAATGCCCTGTATGCCAAATGGCCAATCCAGACGTGTCCTGCATGGGCCCATGGAGAGGGGGGTCCCATTATCCGGTTCCCATTACCTTGTATGTATAGAGGTGGCGGGGGGCTTTTCAGATGGCTTTGTCCCGGACCCAGCCAACACTGTCAGTCAGGGAGACTCTCTCCTCCATTGACTCTCTCCTCCACAGCAGAGGGGAGGTGCGGAGACTCTCTCCTCCATTGACTCTCTCCTCCACAGCAGAGGGGAGGTGGAGAGTCTGTCTCCTCCATTGCAGAAGGGAGGTAGGGAGTCTGTCTCCTCCATTGCAGAGGGGAGGTGGGGAGTGTCTCTCCTCCATTGCAGAGGGGAGGTGCGGAGTGTCTCTCCTCCTTTGCAGAGGGGAGGTGTGGAGACGGAGACGCTCTCCTCCATTGCAGAAGGGAGGTGTGCAGGGCCGCTTTGGCTGGGCGCAGGACAAAGTCATCTGAAAGGGCCCCCCAACCAATACATTCAATGTAATGAGGACCCAATTATGGGCCCCCATCTCCCCGGGCCTGGGACAGCTGACTCCTTTGTCCCCACTTGTCAACTTCCCTGGAGGTGTGGACTGGAGCCTGTCTCCTCCACTGAAGAGGGGAGGAGTGGACTGGAGTCTGTCTCCTCCATTGCAGACGGCCGGCTCCAGCTCCGTAGGTCCGATCAGACCCAGACGCAGACATGTGGGCAACAACACTGCACTCGGTTCAGACCACAGGACCCAGTTGATCCTGGCCTGAAGTGGAAAAATGTCACTCTTTGCCCTCAGTATTTTACCACTCTAGACACGCATACTCACGTACACAGTACACAGTACACAAGTACACACATGTTCACGGACGTGCACACACATGTGCACGCGCACACACACACACTAGCACACAGGCGCACTCTCACATAACATGCACAGACTAACACACATGCACATGCACACACAAGGACACAGACACATACATACACACAGACACGCACACTAGCACACAGGCGCACGCTAGCATACACGCACGCCCGCACACACACACACACACACGCACGCACGCACGCACGCACGCACGCACGCACGCACGCACGCACGCACGCACGCACGCACGCACAAACATCTTGCTTCCTGCGAATGTAGCACCAAATAATTTCACAATGTTAAGTCAAGTGTGTGTGTGTTGGGGGTGTGTGTTGGGGGTGTGTGGGGTGGGGGGGTTGAAATAAGTAAAAAAAAAAAAAAGGTCATAAAGTTGTTACAGTTCACAAGCAGGCCTAGAGCTGTGTTTTATAGCGGTGACGCCACCGATGGCAGATCTGTGTGTTATTAGGAGTGACATTGTCATAATGCACTGACACTGCGTCCCCGCTCCGCCGAGGCATAAAAACGTCCCCCTCTCCAAAGCCAACATAAACATGCTGATAAATTACATTTATGTGCCATCAAGCTGCGACATTTGCTGACACCAAAAATGTTTCTGGAGATCTTGCCGAGGCGATGTTTCTCATTAGCCCAGGCAGCTCCCCACTAGCGCGCGCCGTGCATGCGGGAAAGAAAAAGCTAGCGGAGCGAAGTTGCTAATGAAAAATACACAGAGTGTGACCTTTTGTAAAGTCATTCTGCAAATTACAAGTAGGGTGGATGCAAGCAAAGATGTAACATGAAGAAACGAAAAAAATAAAAAAGCTTTGCCTGGAGAGGGAGAGAGTGGGAGAGACACAAACACACACATACAGAAACACACACACAAAGGCACACAGAGGGAGCGAGAGAGAGAGAAAGAAAAAGAGAGCGCAAATTAGCACAAATAAAAAAACAAAAAAAACGAGTGCCATAACCTCACAGCACATTGGAGAGGGTGCGATGGCTGACACCAGCGCTTTTCAGAGAGCTGTTGTCTCTGTCCAAATCTAATAGGTGTAAATAGTTCATAAAGGTCATGGACTTGGACGCTTTGCCTCTCTGCTCACCAACAGACCTCTGAAAATAGCCGCAGCGGCACAGTAATAATTTAGGCTGGATCAGCCTACTCTGTGAGAGCTGGAACCACACTAAAGGAGAGCCCATGCCTTTAAGCCCTATTTGGGAGAGAGCTGAGGAATTTCTATAGTGGCTAATGTCTTAATTAGGCAATAAGAAATAATAAAATGCAGAGCAAAACACCAACCGCCAAATTATGACAAAATGGCAATAACTCGCTCTCTAGGACTGCTTGCAAAATATGCAACTCATTAACCATGAGGGTAATAGGCTAATTTCCTATTTTGCAGACAAGGTTTACTGGGCTAAATCAAACGTGCGTTTTTATTAAAACTAGGTGTGTCCAGCAGACAGCACATAAAATGATATTTTGTTTCCCTTTATGTATCCAGATATGCAAGCTTGTATTTTCTTGCGGTGTTATTCTGCAACTGTAGTGGTGCATTAAACATCAATTATAGAAGTGGTCCAGATAGGTTTTATGGGCCGAGAGCTTATTAAATTCTGCGTGACCCCTACACTCGGCAGCATGAGAGGGTATTTTTCATAAAGCCTATTTTGGACAAAGGGATGGGAAGGGATTATATAGGCCAAGCTGACTTTGAGGGGACTTCATGAATTTCTTGCTCGGTTAGCTGCATCGCACTGCTGTTTCCCAGCCGTTTTCATTGCAATTTTGAGTGGAATTATACTGACTGCCTGGGACAATTGTTGTCAAAGAATTTATTAACAAGGTTAAAGGACAATACGTATTGCTAATCTATGAATGGTATTCACTATAATTTAATATTCTTTACATATAGTTAAGTACTTTATACATACATACGTATACGTAGCATAGTACTGTAAGTGAATATCTTACAGCAAATGGCATCATATAATGTATGGGCATCGACGAACAACGATGCTTCTATTGATGTTTTATTGTTAGGCAAAACGAAAAAAAAATCTTAAAATAAAACAGAGTGGTATGGCGCACAGGAGGGGGTTCTTCCACCATCTAAAAGGATTTTTTTTACTGCCTTTTACTGCTGTTTAGCATCCGTGTCTGTTTTGAATTTCACCCCAGAAATCTGTTGTCCTTATGAACGCCCTTTTGATTTGCATGGCACACTCTGATAAACGCCCCGAGTTCATATACCCTTCACTTGTCATTCCTCATCTTTCTCCCCCCACCTCTCAGACGCCCGAGGGTTTTGGGTTTCAGACTTATCTGCGAGACGCATGAAAACGATATCTCTCCAACTGGCATATTTGTTCGATGGCTGTTTTAAAAGAGAGACGTGCATGTGTACACTCTCTGGGAGACCAAAAGGAGGGGGGGGGTGTGAAAAAAAATGAAGCTCTTGTTCTTCGACATGCAGTGCCTGTTTGCCCTCTCTCATGCTCCTGGATGTAGGCACAGGGCTCTCGGCTGACGCCCGGGCTGAGAAGGCGGTGGTGGTGATCAGGCCTGGACTGGTAATCTGCCATACAGGGCATTTCCCGGTGGGCCGACAGGGTTGCCCATGCCAAACCTCCCTTGAAATACGGAATCGTCCTGTATCTAGAAACAAAAGTATGGTTCCGCATGGAGCTGAAAATGCAGGAAAGTGCATCTAAGAAATACAGAAATAAAATAAAAACAAATGAGGTGTCCCTTATTTTTCCACCAGACAGTTGGCAACCCTATCCATCAGTCCTCAGGGGCCTGTGCACAAAAATGCCCGGGCCTTTTTTGATGTCAGACCAGCTGTGGTTGTGATAGTGGTGGTGATGGGAGTGGTAATGGGGGTGGTTGTACATAGTGTGGAGGGGAGACATGAGGAGCAGAACAGAAGAGAGGGCAGACTCCGAGGCAGCAGTGTGGCCTGCCAAAGCCCTGTCACACCTGGGTAACGCAGATCAAAGTCAGTCCAGCGGTGTCAACCACACACTCAGTGGAGGCACATGCCAGAAGCTTCCCCTTTCACTAACACACACACACTAACCAACAGAACACCTCTCCCAGCTCCAACCACACACACACATGCACGCGCACACACACAAACACACACACACATGCACGCACGCACACACACAGACGTGTGGACGCACACATGCACCTAGTATGCAGGCACACACACACACACACACACACACACACACACACACACACACACACACACACACACACACACACACACACACACACACACACACACACACACACACACACACACACACACACACACACACACACACACACACAGTGTGGATGGGCTGTGCCTGCATTGCGCCCCCCTCCCCTCCTGGACGTTGTTTTGCTAATCCAATCTACATGTGTAAGATATGTGAGATCAGGGCTTCTTCTTCTGAGGCCTACCCTAATCCGGCCTCCGGGCCTCATGGCTGGACTGGGGGAGAAATAGGGCCCGGGCACTTTTGGCTGAAAGGGGCCCCTCATAATTAGCAGCACAGAACTGACTCACCGATGGGCCCCGCAACCTCGTGGGACACAGTGGTGTCCGTTGTCATATACGGAATGGGACAGTATCAACATGCGACATATCCGGATGCCTTATACTTACCTGATATGATCCATGCTTCACGGATTTGATGTGAATACTACCCCGGATATGTCCTATTTTTGCTAGTGTATATCTCCAAATATGTGAAGCGTGAATTTGTAAATTTGTTAATTTTTTTACACTTCTGAAAATAGGGGCCCACGGGAAATGCCCGCTGGGGTGCGGGGGATGGGTGCGGGGCCCATCGGGAAATGCCTGCTAAGCCAGATGGCCAGTCCAGCCCTGTGGAGGCCTCAGTGCTGTAGCCGCCGCTGCTGCTGCTGCTGCTGCTGCTGCTGCTGAAGTTTCAGCCGTGTCATGTCATCGCCCCTGTTATTTATTTATTGTCACGGGAGAGGCAGGGAGGGCTTGTGGGATCAGGGTCTGGGAGTTGGGAGTCGGTGGGGGACTTTTCAGACCTAGAGTTTATGTATTTGTTTGTTTGTTTGTTTGCCTGTTTAATCGTGGAAAGCCGCAAGTTGAATGGGAGATGCCAGCAGAGAGAGAGGGAGGGAGGGAGGGAGGGATAGAGAAAATGAAAAGGAGAGCGAGAGCAAGAGAGAGAGAGAGAGAGAAAGATGGAGAGAGAGATGGAGAGCGCTTCTGCCATCCCTTGTGCTGCCAAACCAAACCATTGGGACTTAATTGCTATGGGGTTTCCACTTGTTAAACAAGGACTTTGGCTGGCGACAGGAACAGCTTTTCCTAGCGCGTTGTAGAGAGAGGGAGAGAGAGAGAGAAAGCGAGAGAGAGAGAGAGAGAGAGAGAGATGGAGGGAGAGAGAGAGAGAAAGTGAGAGATAGAGAGAGATGGAGTGATAGGATGGAGAGGGGGAGAGAGAAAGGGAGGGAGGGATGGAGAGAGAGAGAGAGAGAGAGAGAGAGAGAGAGAGAGAGAGAGAGAGAGAGAGAGGCGAATGCTCTTGACTCCTCGCTGAGTGTGTCCTCAGTTTGTTATTGCTTTGTGTTTGTGTGTGTGTGTGTGTGTGTGTGTGTGTGTGTGTGTGTGTGTGTGTGTGTGTGTGTGTGTGTGTGTGTGTGTGTGTGTGTGTGTGTGTGTGTGTGTATGTGCATTTTGGGGAGGGGGGCGGATTGCATCGTTAGTGAATTCCACAGGGACAAACAGGGTGATTAAATGCTCACGCCAATGAGGCAACAACTTCTGTGGCACAAAAACAATCTCTGAAAATGAGCTCTGTAAAGAGGAAAAAGGGGGGGCGGCTGGAGAGAAGATGGGTGGGGGTGGTGGGAGTGTGTAAAATTGGGCAACAACAAGCAAACAAACAAACACAGAAGAAGAAGAAGAAGAAGAAGAAGTAGAAGAAGAAAACAAATTGTGACTGCAGACATCTTGCACAGAGAATCGTCTGAACACCAAAGAGTGCCGTTGATTCATTTGTCGGAATATTTAGGGACTAATGACCAGCTAAGAAATAAAGTGTTCATCTGTGTCCACGGCTTGCTTGCTTACTGCTGCCCAAGGGGCCCTTTGTCTTTAAATAACATTATTGACTGGTCTGTGAACACACACACACACACACACACACACACACACACGTAAGTGCACACACACACACACACACACACACACACACACACACACACACACACACACACACACACACACACACACACACACACACACACACACACACACACACACACACACACACACACACACACACACACACTCAATTTAACTAAACCCTTTTTAGTCTAGATTGATTTGGTAAATGCCACTGGGGCGCGGCGAATGCGCCGAGCTCATTTCGTTTCTTGAGAGGAAATGTGTCTCACCTCACCATTAAGCAATGCAGAGGAGATATATTGGCTTGCCTTATCTAAATGCAACCTAGTGGGTCTGAACACCGTCAGGAAAAGGGGAGAATGTTTCCCTTGGTTATTTTTGGGCTTTACCGCTTAGATACACAAGAAATGACCATGCTAACTACCAAACACTATACTCTTTGACCCTTTGACCATGCAGGGGCGTTGCCAGACCTATTTTACAGGAGCACATGCCTTGGTATTGATTTGCTGTGTCCCGGTATGAGATTTTTTTTAAAAAACAAAAAAAACCTTGCTACCTTTAGCTAGAATTTAGCTCAAGGAAGTTTAGCATACAGAGTAATCTACAGAAGGTGCAATTAATTTGCTTTCATTTGCTTTTTAAAATAACTGCCATTTTTTTGCATTATCTCTGCTGTGCCCCTAGCATTAAGTCAGCTGCCGTAGCTTTGCTGTAGGCTATTGGTTGAAGCTTGATATTTTGGATGTACAAAGATTAGAAAGTCATTTCTGCCATCTTGGTAGACCTACTCTCTTCCCTGGCTTCACCTTCAATAGACCTTTTTCTGTTGACACCTTTGATTCAGTGCATTTTGAAGCAGGCATAAGTTACATCCGGTAGCATACACATAGGCTATGGTTACATGGCATTTTTAATTCCGAATAATAAATCCGAATTAAATAGTTCGGTCGAATTTACTTTGATCTTTCATTTAATTCTGAATTGTGAAGTGTTTACATGGCGTTTTCAAAAGCAGAATTAACCTTTATTCAGAATTAAAGTGAGTTAATTCGGAATTACAGTTTTTCTTGATCGCTTTGACACGGTTGTCACTCCAAAAAGCACATTTTCATAACAGTTAACGCACCGGGCTAACCAAAGAAACCGATTTTCCAAACACAGCATCTTGTGTGCAAAAGGCTCTTACGTTTCCAAAATATTTAACATGAGCAATAAAAGCAAACTCCGTCTTCAACTCAATACACACTACATAGCAGTGTATGAACACTACCAGTCAGTCATTACACGATGGCCAGAGAAATACATAATATCGTTATCATTTTGACGCAATTTGCCAATGCTTAACGCTGTTGTCAATTACATAACTTTCATGTCAGTAATATATTTGTTTCATTTACTTAGCCGGTGACTCTGCTTGATCAGGATCTAGTGACTGATTGTAAATGATTTGCACAAAAAAATGTGTTGTGTGTGTGCTTTTTCTTACGAAAAATTGACAGTAGGCTAGGCGTTGTCAATAATGCCTTCTTGCAAAGAATTTGATTGAGAACCAGAATGCTTTGATGTAATTTTTGTTTTGTTGTGTTTTGTTTTTTCAACAAAAAAAGTCTGATACCTGTACCACAGAAAATATGTATAAAGTAAAATATACTTTGTTGCAGTACAATAATGTAGAACCTACTAAAATGACTAAAATAACTGCAGGGAACAAACAAGTAAGACACTGCCTGTATACACTGATTGCTAAATTAAGTTTTTTCAGAGGTAGTGTCAAATAGGTGCTCAGGTGCGTTTATACAACTGGGTTAATTTCTAAAAGTCAGGAAAATATTTTGTCTGTATGGCTATCAGAGCTTAAACAATGAAATGTGTACTACTTAAATGGCACATGCGTTAACTGTTCAGCAAAAACTGCGTTATGTGAAAGGAAAATGTGTCAAGTCAATGAGAATGTGTTAACACATATGCACAACTTGTCTTTTGCTTTGCTGAAATAGTGATCATGACGACTTTGTGTGAGTCAGTTTCAAAAATCGTGTCAAAGCAATTGAGAAAAACTGTAAATGTCTCATGTAAACGTAGTGATAGACACACACAACTGTTTTCTATGGTTTTCTGCCTGAAAACGGAGGTCGTTCATACCTCGTTTGTGACAAAATGAGACTTGTGTGACATCATTACAAGAACGGCTAATAGCTAACATAGACTGTTTGCACCACCTCTTCTAGTCATAGTCGGCTACTAACTCCATGCATTAGCCAGCTAATTAGCCAAGCAAATACCCAGCCAGACAAGACATCACCCAGTCTGCCAGCCAGAGACCTTTCACCTTTCAACTCGCTTGATACAGTATTTTCCCTTCCATATCTGGCTGGCCCTACGATCGTATCATGCAGTCCACGGATTCTGGTGATGAGCCAGCCTGGAGCTCTGGAAAGTATGCGCCTGTGTGTGTGTGTGTGTGTGTGTGTGTGTGAGGACACGTTGTATATTTATGATGCTAAATTGGAACCATTTAGACAGCATCTGAAGACTGCCATTCCACGAAGCAAGCAGCCACATAGGGGTTTTGTTGGCCCACCAACTGACAAAAGCATAAGTCTTGTAGCCTGACGCGTCACGCGCGATGCAGCGCGGCGCAACGCGGCACGGCGGCGAACAAAGGGAAATATTCGGCGACCGCTTGGCAGCGGGGACGGTCACTCTCCATGCGGCATGCAGGCAGGCTCCGCACAGCAGGCAGACGAGGGGAGCGCGAGGCGATAACCTCATACGGCACGCATTATCACACGGCAGGCATATTTATGACACGCTGCACTAATGGCTCTGCTACACTCACGTTATTGATAGGCGCTTGGCCGTAAATGAAAGCCTCCACCCATGACTGAGAAGGGGAGGGAGGAGGAAGGAGGGGGGTGGGGGGGTTGTTTGCGGGTGGAGATGGTTGTGAGGGGTGTGTGTGTGTGTGCATATGTGTGATGGGGTATAGTTTGTGTGTGTGTGTGTGTGTGTGTGTGTGTGTGTGTGTGTGTGTGTGTGTGTGTGTGTGTGTGTGTGTGTGTGTGTGTGTGTGTGTGTGTGTGTGTGTGTTTGGCATTGATGATAGGGGCTGTAGTGTTTGTGTGTGTGTGTGTGTGTGTGTGTGTGTGTGTGTGTGTGTGTGTGTGTGTGTGTGTGTGTGTGTGTGTGTGTGTGTGTGTGTGTGTGTGTGTGTGTGTGTGTGTGTGTGTGTGTGTGTGTGTGTGTGTGTGTGTGTGTGTGAGAGAGAGAGAGAGTGTGCATGCATTTAGTTGTGGTGGAAAGGGGGGGAAGCAGTGCGCACATGTTTATCGCAAAATGAGTCACTTTTTTATGATGTAAGAGCATATCTGTCAGAAAACTGTGACTGCCAGCCGCAACTGTTTCAGCCCAGAGTCGTTTTTATGTGCGTCGTAAAAATGGCAGAACAGACAGTGTGGCCCGAGGTCTGCTTCTGGTCATTGCACAGAGGGACCAAACGCGAACACAGCGGTGCTCAACCTTTTTTTTTAACAAACGCCCCCTTCACCTCATAGTAAGCCTCCCAACACCCCCTTGACCTCATCATAAGTCAAACAACACCCCCTTAAGTATTAAAAAATAAAATAGACTAAAATGCCCCCCAATTGCAACTAAACACCGCCCCCTCTCAACTGTATCCTTCTCAACGTCCCCAGAGGGCTCCCTAATGCCCCCTAATGCCCCCTGGGGGACTGCAGAGCCCCTGTTGAGGAACACTACGCTAACATATCCCAAACTCTACTCAGTATGCGAGACACGACCTGGTCACACAGCGTAAGGTAATGCTCTGAACATGTGCCAAGAATGTTGTGAGACACATTACAAAAGCCTACCACATACCAGATAATGAATGAAAAAGATCTTGTAATGCAGTGTTTCTCAACCTCTTTTGTATAAACACTCCGCCTGACCTTATCATAAGCCTTCCAACGCCCCCTGACCTCATCATAAGCCTGCCAATGCCCCTCTTAGTATAAACAACAATAAAATAGAATAATGCCCCCCAATTGCAACTAAGCACCGCCCCCTCTCACCCCCCCCCCCACTCCCCCCCCCCCCCTCTCCCCCCCCCCCCCCCCCACCACAGGTCTCCCCAACGTCCCTTGTGGGACTGTACCGCCCCCGTTGAGAAACACTATTCTAATAGAACCATATTCCAAAGTAGCGATGCAGTATCATTTACAATATTAGTAAAGGCCAACACATGGCCCAGTACACAGTTGGGTTTATATTAGTCTGCGTGCCCGACCGTCATTTCTTGTTCAAGTCAGGTCCCATATCTATTCCGAGGTCTGAAATAGGTCTGTATATGTTAAGGGAGCAAACAAATCATCTTGATTGCTCGAATAAGGCACGTCGGTTGACTTTTAAAATATGCTGAGCCAACTCTTCATGGCGGATTAAAGTTTCATAGCAATATTTGACTCTTTTTCATGGCAAGAAGCTGAATACCACAAGTTTTTTTTTTTAAGTTTTCGTTCCCATTTTTGTATTCTTTTTTTTTGCTCGGGTTAAAAGAAAAGAAAAAAGGAAGGGGTTCCATTTCGGTGTGGTTAGTAGGATAATTAATACTCATTCCTATCCCCGGGGGCAAGTGCCACCATATAACATTTGCGAGGTTAGGAAAACTGTGGAGGGAAATATGAGGATAAAACTGTTGATAGTCCCTGATCCCCCCTTCCCTCTCCCCAACTCCTCTTCCAACACACACACACACACGCACGCTCGCACGCGTACACACACACAGACACGTGTACATACACACACACACACACGTACACGCACATGCACACACACACACACACACACACACACACACACACACACACACACACACACACACACACACACACACACACACACACACACACACACACACACACAACCAAACATACGCACGCGTGCGCGCGCGCACACACACACACACACACACACACACACACACACACACACACACACACACACACACACACACACACACACACACACACACACACACACACACACGCACACACACACACACACACACACTCGCTCTCTCTCTCTCCCCTTCCCTGCCTCATGGAGAACGTCCGGAGAACACTGTGCAGTGGCGCCATCATGACAAACCATTTGGTCCCTGATGAACATACACACATGTGCGTTTCTGTTTATATGTGTATGCAGGCGCTGTTACTGTAGATAAAATATGATTATGGATGCGGATGTTGCAGTCATCACAGGAAAGCCTTGGCATACAGGATAAAGGCAGTGGGGCGATACGGGGGAACCAGGAACTGGGATTTGAAAGGGTTCAAACGCCCCAAGAGTACCCGGCAGGTGAACACCCATGTACGGACCAGATTAAGATGGCCTGGGACCCCAAGGGCTACAGGTTGCTGTGGGCCCCCTGGAAGGCAAATTTTGTGACATATTTTGTTTTAATTACATGCTAGGAATTAAGGACAACTTGTCTACCAACTATACTCAACGTGACATTTTTTTGTTGTCAACATTGTATCCTGTCACAATTCTGCAATTTTTCACTTTTGTCCAATCAGGGGCCCCTAGGCTGGCAGGTGGGGTCTACTTGGCTGCAGCCATATCTATCCTGTGGTGGGGGCCCTCTGGCAGGTGGGGGCCCCTAGGCTGCAGCCATATCCAGCCTGTGGTTGGGGCCCCTAGGCTGCAGCCATATCCAGCCTGTGGTTGGGGCCCCTAGGCTGCAGCCTTATCTAGCCTATGCATTTATCCAGCCCTGACCCTCCCATCCGGACCGGAACACCCTCCCTCTCCTCCCTCTCCTCCCTCTCCTCCCTCCTCTCTCATGTCATGTCATGTGCTGGGGCTGCGTGTTAGATGAGGGCTGAAAGCGGCGGCTCTAACGCCTAACGTGTTCGTGTTGGCGCATGGCTCATGCCTCAGCGACCCCGACTGGGAGCCAGATGTGGACAGGGGAAGGCGAGGACACAGCACCAGGTCTCTGGCTCTTTGTGGCCTCGATGGATACAGGGTCCGAGCTATTATGGAGAGCAAGCAGGGCATTTTCCCCAGGGCCCAGGGCCCAGGTGGTGCACAGC
>NC_085878.1:32780499-32782999 GCF_034702125.1 Engraulis encrasicolus
CAACCAAATGGCCAAGAGATTGTCACTGAGCTGGGAAAACAGACCCCTTTAAAAAAGGAAAGAAAATTGCGGCTGCACTCTCATTTTCTCACTTCTTCTCTCTCTTTTTCTCTTTCTTCTTCGCTCCTGTGATGGAGTGATGACTGCAGATTTTCAAACTGAGCAGCTGGCGCACTTCACTTTACTGCCATTTCATTTGGGTTATTATCTGTTGCCACCTCGCACCGCGGATAGGCCACGCTCTGACTCACCACACATGGAAACTGTTTATGCAGCCGAGAGAGAGAGAGAAGGAGGGAGAGAGATGGAGAGAGAGAGAGAGAGAGATGGAGAGACAGAGAGAGAGGGGGAGAGAGAGAGAGAGAGAGAGAGAGAGAGATGTGAAGGAAAAGGGACATACTGAAAGAGGGAGAAAAGAGAGAATGAGAACAAGAGAGAAAGAGAGAGAGAGAGAGAGAGAGAGAGAGAGAGAGAGAGAGAGAGAGAGAGAGAGAGAGATACAAAGATACAGCGAGAGAGAGAGAATTTTTCCTCCTCCATCCATAAGAAGTAGCAGCCGTGTTGGTAGCCATATGCCTGAGACCCATACAGTACATGCATACTTTGCGAAGGGAGGGGTGGTGTGGGGGGGTGACTGGAGAAGATTTAATTCCATGCTGTAAAACATTAATCAGAGCCAGATGAAGTGGGAAGAACATTTCTTGGCATCTCTGTTTTATGGATAATTTGAGGTTATTTACACAGGATGAAGGAGACCCGTAACGAGTCCCAGACCGCAAGCTGCCACGGGGGGACACGCATGGGACGACACGGCTCACCCCTCTCCACCCCGAACCCGAAGCCCCCCATACCCCAACCGTGTCCCCGCAACAACCCCCTACCATCTACCACCGACTACCTGCCCTGCTGCCACAGAGAACACTATATACACTCTTAGAAGAAGGATACTGGGTCACAGTTTACCAAGGACAACTCATTTTGCGTCAATTGATAGATGTGTCAAAAGTTTGTATGAAAGGGGAAATAATACAGGGCATGAATTAAATAAGAATAATTGATGTGCAATTATTAACATTAAAATGTGTCGCTCACAGTATTTTAACTGAATAATAAACATAATGTATCACATTCCACGCACTATGTGTTAAAATCACCTCAACACAATGCATGTGTCAAAAAAATATTTTTTGGGTCTTTTCAAGGTGCCCCAAATACTCACTTTTGTGTTTGTGTGCATTGATGACAAAGATTCTTTGTTGCTTTCATTTTTAAGATTCTGTATTGATGGCGATGCTTTCAATCTCATTGTCCATATGTAGTGTAAGTATTTGGCAATGTGTGACAGTAAACCTGTTGGTTTCTATAGATGCACGTGCTGTACTGTATGTTGTCCTGACAAGTAGCCTACAGCTCTTGCTTTCACCAGTCAGCTGCCTGAGAAAAGCTGTCAATGCTAGACTGACACAACCAGGAAAACACACATGCAGGGCTCTAACTTTTTTCATCACCAACCAAAATGCCTTATGGATGTTAATCTTCATGTTAATGTTAAGTAAGCCAAACACACACTCCCTAATGGGTCAAAGTGGCTTGTACTGTAAGCTGTTTTTTCTACCAGCTAAACTAAAATTTGGCTGGTTAGCTGGTGTTAAATTTAAAGCCGTGCACTCATGTAGATGCCTTACCCTGCTCCGTCCACAGCCTCCGCAGTCAGAGGCTTTTCTACGTGGGATCCTTTCCATTGTTGTCCATTAGATGGCTGACTTGCACAACAAACATAGCTTGGCTTTCTCCATCCACCAGCCCCCGGTTTGGGCGTAGTTCTGCACACAGTGCTGCATACTTGGGGAAAACAATAGTGGAGGGATGGGAGCAATATGTGACATGTGGCGAACCAGGGAGAGGTCTGCCACACACACACACACACACACACACACACACACACACACACACACACACACACACACACACACACACACACACACACACACACACACACACACACACACACACACACATACACACACACACACACACACACACACACACACACACACACACACACAGACACACACACGCGCGCGTGCGCACGCACCCACCCAAGCCCGCACACACACACACACACACACACACACACACACACACACACACACACACACACACACACACACACACACACACACACACACACACACACACACACACACACACACACACACACACACACACACACACACATGCTTGGCTGTGCAACCGCGTGCACATGTGAATATGCACACAAACAAAAGCTGTTAGCAGCAGACATGTGTACATACACACACACAGCATGTGAAATCTGGGGCATACCCGTACACACACACACGCAGTGAGAAATCGTCTGGCAGCATTCACACCCACACCCAGACACACACACACACACACACACACACACACACACACACACACACACACACACACACACACACACACACACACACACACACACACACACACACACACA
>NC_085878.1:32792999-32797999 GCF_034702125.1 Engraulis encrasicolus
CCCCTCTCGGTTTCTAAGCAGATTTGTCGCTGTATACTACAGTGAAGGCGTCAGTGTTTCTGTGCCGCATCTGTGCTCCGCGGTAAAACACTAAGGTGGAGGGTGTACGGCCGTGGCGTTTGTTTCACAGCTGGGCCGGCAGCCACCGGTGTGAGTCAGGGGTCAGGGCTGTGTGCATGGGTGTGGTGGCGTAATTCTCTCGCCTTTAATTACCGTGATGAAGGGGTTTGTACACCAGATCCGGCCAGGGGCGTAAGCAGCACATTTGGGGCCCTTATATGTGCAATCAGCTCCAATGGAGTTCCCAGCCATACTATATACTGTACATAAATAACATGTTAATTTTGCTGTCACAGACTCTTAAAATGAAGTGAATTCATGATTTCAAAATTGTTAATGTTTTAAATGGTTAAACTTAAGTCTATGTTGTGAAAAAGTAATGTGTAATTATTGCAGAGTTTAAATAAGTATACTCAATTTTGAGTCAAATGTCACATTTGTCCTATGGTGTGACTGTCACAAGCCTGGTTCTCCATACTAAAACATTTTAAATAAATAATCAAAGCTCAGTTATTTGTCTAAACAACCCTGGCATGTTTTTCAAGGTGTCTTAACAAGTGACAATGCTTTTTTTTCTGTTTTTCTGAGAGCGTATTTAGTTATGAAACTTTGTCACAGAAAACAATTTCCTGTGGTGTGACATACTAACATGGGTAATTCTATGGATAATTATCTATTGTTGAAGGTCCACATACATTGTGACTGTAGACCCTTAAGAAGCCAATGGTAAGGGTGGATTTTAGGTTTTTCTCTCAGAGTTCTTCAATCAATCAATTATGTTTTGCCACCACAAGATGTCTTAGTTTTGTAGTCCTTTGGTGTGACAGCCATACAATACATTTTGACAATAGTGTATTTTTTATATATTTTTCCTATGTAGATGTATGCAAATGCATCTTACTAAATGTGAAATTGCATTTCAGTTGGCAACGACATGACTTTAAATTAACTCAAAAGCTCAAAAGTCTTTTGGTGTGACACTTTGGAGAGTCACACCAAAGGAAAAACAGGTCACACCAAAGGACTAGATATCTGAGAAATAGCTTTTAAAACAACTGGTTTTACATGTTTTGTTGATTAGATAACTATTGTGTATTCAAACAACATATTCCTTCATTGGCCATTTGAATTTATACTTTGATGCATTGTTGATGAATATTTCCTGTTGATTTCAGAGACTGTTAAAGATATGAAATGTCATTAGCGGTGCTTTGAAACTATAAGATAGAACGGTAACAGTAACGGTAAGAGATGAGTGAGAGAGTATAGAGAGATATAGATGAATAAAGCATACTGTGGAGAGCTCAGGATAGCACAATGGTGCTGTCCAGTTTGAGATACCAAACAGGCACTGGCCGCTACACACTACAGGTTCATTGGTGTGACAGTCAGAGCATACCTACAGTACAAAGAGGGTGAGGAATGATGGTCCTGCCAAGGTGACACTTCAGTATGAGTCTTATGAGCTCTGCAGGTTAAATTTAACGACCACATGACTGTCATTAAGTGTTAGGATAGGCTGATAATCTATGACTTAAAGACTTATACGTGTAGATCCATATTGACCACAACATTACATTATGACCAAAAGACACAATAGTCACGTTGATACATTTGTTTCTGGCTCAGTTTTGCATTTTTGTCCTTTGGCGTGACATGAATGTCCTACGGTGTATTTGTTTGAGCTTAACAATATGATTGATTATCACTGAATATTGCATTAGGGAACAGCAAATTATACTCCCTAAAATGTTAGTATAAATTCGGACACTTTTGAACATTTAGACAGAAAGTTATCCCTGTATTTCCTTGAAGGTTTCCAACAAGCTTGCCTCTCATGGGGGAAAAAATCCTTAAATGGTTATTTCTCATTAAATTAATACTTTAAAATATTGCACTAAATACAAAGAGTGTAACAATGTATATAAAAGTCCCTCAAGCCATTTCAACATTATTTAATAGGCTATATATATTTCTAAACGTCACACCAAAGGACATATTTATAGCTAATTGCTTTAGCAACGTAAACAAATAATCAATTAATAGACCAACATTCTGACCACTTGGATTTTTTGAAAGATTAATTGCCGCACTACAAAAATGTTTAGTGTGTCTAGCCTGTGATGGGGGGCCCTATAGGCTGCCACCATATCTAGCCTGTGGTGGGGGCCCCTATGCTGCAGGCATATCTATAATGTGGTGGGGGCCCTTGGCAGGTGGGGGCTCCCAGGCTGCAGACATATCTATCCTGTGGTGGGGTCCCTTGGCAGATGGGGGCTCCTAGGCTGCAGACATATCTAGCCTGTGGTGGGGGCCCCTGGCAGGTGGGGGCTCCCAGGCTGCAGACTTATCTATCCTGTGGTGGGGGCCGTTCGCAGGTGGGGGCCCCTAGGCTGCAGCCATATCTAGCCTGTTGTGGGGGCCCCGAGGCTGCAGCCCTATCTAGCCTGTGGTGGGGGCCCCTAGGCTGCAGCCATATCTATCCTGTAGTGGGGGCCCCGGACAGGAGGGGGGCCCTAGGCTGCAGCCATATCTAGCCTGTGGTGGGGGCCCCTAGGCTGCAGCCATATTTAGCCTGTGCGTTAATCTGGCCCTGGACACAGGGACCCTGGTCTTGCAGTGCATGCAGAGGGCCCTATGACAAGAGTTTTCTTTCCCACTTTCTGCTTCTGGTTTTCCACTCCGTGGGTCACGGAGAAGGCACATCAGGATATTCTCTCTCTCTCTCTCTCTCTCTCTCTCTCTCTCTCTCTCTCTCTCTCTCTCTCTCTCTCTCTCTCTCTCTCTCTCTCTCTCTCTCTCTCTCTCTCTCTCTCTCTCTCTCTCTCTCTCTCTCTCTCTCGACCTGTGTGTGTGTGTGTGTGTGTGTGTGTGTGTGTGTGTGTGTGTGTGTGTGTGTGTGTGTGTGTGTGTGTGTGTGTGCGCGTGCGCGCGCGCGCGTGCACAAGTGTTGATTAGGGAAGGCTCATGAAAACACTTGTAATGAGAAAACATGTTGCATATGTGTATTGGAAGCCATCAACAACAGAAAACAATAATTGAACACACACACACAATGAGTGAAGAATTGAGGAAGACAGACAGAGAGAGAGAGAGAGAGAGAGAGAGAGAGAAGACAAAAGGAAAGGTAGACGTCAGATGGATAAAGAGAGTGGTTTAAAGAGACAGAGAGAGAGAAAGGGAGAGAAAGAGAGAGAGAGGAGAGAAGGAGACAAATGTTCAGACTGAGGGAGAGAGAGAGAGAGAGCAAGAGAGAGAGAGAGAGAGAGAGAGAGAAGAGAGAAGATGAAAAATATTCAGACTGAGGGAGAGAGGTTGATCGAGAGAGAGAGAGAGAGAATAACCGAGAGAGAGAGAGAGAGAGAGAGAGAATAACCAAGAGAGAGAGAGAGAGAGAGAGAGAGAGAGAGAGAGAGAATAACCGAGAAAGAGAGAGAGAGCAGCAAGGCAGGCAGGCAGCCCTCTCTCCGCTCCACTCTGCTCCGTGGCTGGGAGACCACTGTCATCATGTCTCTGGAATTAGGCAAACATATGCTGGTCTGCTGCTGCAGAGACCGAGGCGCCTTGCTCAGGCTGCGGTTTGGGAACATGAAAGACTTTGTGGGATGAGCAGGAGAGCTGGCCCTCGCTCAGGGGCCCTCGCTCGTTTGCCAGGGAATCTGGCAGCCGCGTACAGGAACGGGAACGTACGCACTGTTTAGGGCTGTAGGGCTGTAGGCTGGGCGCCCGGCCCGCTCTCCCTCCCGCCCGCTCCAATTGTGGGACAGGGGAAGGAATTCGGTTACATTGCTCCAACAGGGACCACAGCCTCCCAAACAAACCCAACGAACAGGCTGCTGACAAAACCGTTCTGTCCACATACATCCACACAAAACTCATCCCCCACCGCCCTGACACACACACACACACACACACACACACACACGCCCGCACGCACGCAGGCATGCAGGCAAGCACGCACACAACGCACGCAGACACACACACACACACACACACAGTCCTGTTGAATAAGTGGGGAGGGTGGGGTGGGGCATATGGGTTGAGGTGTAAGGTGGGGTGGATGATTGGAGATACTAGTCTCCCACCTGACCTAACCCCGCCATAGCACCACCCTCCAACACCGACCCACCCCTCCTTCCCAAATTCCCCTTGGGAATGCATGCAAGGAGAGAGAAAGTAAGAGAGGGAAAATGAGTGGTTAAGGACTAGCAGAGAGAGAGAGAGAGAGAAAAAAAAAGTTAAGTGAAAGGGAAACGGAGACAGAGCGAGAGAGAGAAACTGTGATGGAGAGGCAGAGACAATGATTGTGTGTGTGACAGAGAGAGAAAGGGAGAGAGAACCGAATGAGAGTGCGACAGAGAGTGAGAGACCGAGAGAGATGGAGAGAGGAAGAAAGAGAGACAGAGAGAGAGGGGACCCCTTCGTAGTTGGGCTGGCAGCTCTGTCCTCCAGGGAGGGAGCGCGGTGTGGCGCAGTGCAGTCACGGGCTCTCTCTCTCTCTCTCTCTCTCTCTCTCTCTCTCTCTCTCTCTCTCTGCTGTGATGCTGGCAGGCGCCTCCGCTTGCACTTGGCCGGGGACGTCTCACTAACAAAGTCCTCTTTGTGTTTTTTTTGTTTTATGGCCGCCAATTAAACGGTTAAACTTGATATCTATCATCAAGATGTTACCCAAGGGTCAGCCCCAGCGATATGTGGAAAACTGAGGGGAGAAAACAAGGAGTCGGAACAATTAACAGGTCCCAGTAATCCACCACCACCACCCCCCTCCCCCAACCCCCAACCCCATCCCCGTCCCCATCCCCATCCAGTGTTGCCAGATTGGGTGGTTACCCGCCCAATTGGGCTACTTGGGATGGTCGTCTGCAGGTAAAAACAGGAAACATTTTCCATGTGCCGTTTTTTGTTGTTGTTGCAGTTTTGGGCCCATAGAAATCAATGCA
>NC_085878.1:32802999-32822999 GCF_034702125.1 Engraulis encrasicolus
CTGACAAACGTGTGATGTATCCGGCTAATCGGCCTAAAACTCCCATCACATACCATCTCCCCAGTCACCCATCACAGATGTTTGTATGACAATGTTTGACGATTATCTCTCATACGAACACCAAATCAAAGTAGAGTAATCTGCCTGACGCTTAGAAGCTTTGCTTCCAGTCACTGATAAGTCACACGCAGACCTTGTGGGGGGGGGGAAACCACATCGACTCATGTCAAGTACAAAAAAAGTGTCCAACATCTGAGGTAACTAAAGCAGTTACACCCAGGGCCGGATTAAGGCACAGGCTAGATGTATCTGCTTCAGCCTAGGGCCCCCCCACCTGCCAGGGGCCCCCTGAATGGTCAAAACTGTAAATTACAGTTATTACATTATTGTGAAAAAATGCAATATAAAAAATGACATGTCGTTTTAGTACAATTGGTAGAGACATGTCATTCCTAGCTCGTAATTGTGACACTATCTATGTAAATTTGTGTCGAAATTTGGCCTGTAGGGGGGCCCACAGCAACCTGTAGCCTAGGGGCCCCTGGCGATTTGAATCTGGCCCTGGTGACACAGCGTGCTCCTCTTATCTGGCTTGTGGTGGTGGTGGCGGCGTGGTGGGGTTGTCATCTCCATGGTGGCAGAGAGAGGACAGTGGTCTGCAGATGTCGGGAAATGACTCGCAGACAATCGCAAAGAGATAACTCCGTTTCATCTCCCAAACGGCCACCCTTTCATCATTTCACTCTGATGAAACATCGAAACATTTATAGCCAGTGGTCTGCACAGCCATGGAGCAGCAGACCGACGTTCATGGTCTCACTGCTCATTGAGGGTCCGCCACAAGGCCTGTGAGTGAGTATATTCATGGTCTGAGGAAGACTCTTTCTGTGTCTCAGATGGCGCATTTGTGCACTTCGGGCACTATGTTTCAATGCGTAGCTAATATGACATACGCACTGATACATAGTGCCTGAAGTGCACAACAAGTGCACCATCTGAGACATAGGTAGCAATTGTTTTGTTGCAACATGTTTGCCTGTTAAAAAATAAAAGTTTTTTTTTTTCAATTTCCCAAGAAATTTGCCTTTGCAACTATTTGGTAAGGCACAGTGCTTGCATAGTCTTATCAGATGTCCAACTGTTAGCAGGCCCATCAACAGGGGGAGACAAATGGTTATGTTGTCCTGGGCACAGGGAGATAGAGGGCCCAGAACTGAGTCCTCATTACATTGTATTGGGTTGGGGGCCATTTCAGATGACTTTGTCCTGGGCCCAGCAAAAGCTGTCAGCGGCCCTGGCTGTAAGTGTAGCCTACCTGTTTTACTGCTTAAGCGGGCTGAGAGGGCAGATGCCAGGCCAGGGACAGCTGGATGAAATGTTGACTGCTAAACGGGCTTGAATGGTGTGTGATCTTCGGTGTGATGCCGTTCCTTCTGGTCACCCCTAGGCCCTCTTGGTGTTGAGTCAGTGTATGTGTACTAGTGTGCAAACGATTGTGTATGTGTGAACGTGGGTTTGTGAATCTCTGTGTGTGTGTGTAGGTGTGAGTGCAAGCATGTGTGTGCACACGAATGAGCATGTGTGTGTGTGTGTGTGTGTGTGTGTGTGTGTGTGTGTGTGTGTGTGTGTGTGTGTGGGTCACCCACAGCTGTTTCCCAGCTCCGTCCTTGATGTTTGACCCATAGCGATTGTATCAGCTTGGAGAAAGAGAGAGAGGGAGAGAGAGGGAGAGAGAGAGAGAGAGAGAGAGAGAGAGAGAGAGAGAGAGAGAGAGAGCGAGCGATGGAGAGACAAAGAAAACGAGAGAGACAGAAAAGAAACACAAATAAGCGTGAAAATGGAAAACGCCCCTCCAAAGTGTTAGTGCCAGCACCTGGCAGAGTTGGCACTATTACGTGTCATTTCTCCCACTGGCAACATGAGTGGCATTAGGCCCTTGCCGAGATATTGAGGCGGAGGACTGCAGATATTTGGAAAACATTTCAAACGGGGCCCGCTGTCCAGTAACTAAACCGCCTCCAGCATACAACTCCCAACAAAAGGAAAAAATAATAAAACACTAGAACATTTTTTTTCTCCTCACTTGGAAAGAACGAAAGAAAAAGAAAAAGAAGAAGAAAAAAATGCACACAACCACAACGACAGTAAAACTTAAAAGTAATGTTCTCCTTTTTTCTTTAATGATAAGAGTAACATTATGTGTGGTCACCGATGGCTTTGCCATTTGATTGCCACCTGCAAATTATTGGCTGCTGGCATTATTTTCCCCTAACACATACAATTGAATTGTGCTCCCTCCCTCTTTCCCTCCCTCCCTCCCTCCCGCTCTCCCTCTCTCCTTCCTTCCCTCACTCCCTCGTTCTTTTTTATTATTGGGGACAAAAAAAGTCACTAATCTGTGCGTGGTTCAGACAGAGGACTCCCACGGCACGCACATCTGTGTACCAGCTGAGGCGGTTTCAGGGCCGCTCTGGTGCACTCTCTGGATATCAAAGGCCCGAGGGTGCTTTGGCACTGTTCGGATGGTTGTCCTTTTTATAAAAGACAAATAAGCACAAACCCCAGGCCGCTGTCCAAGAGCGGTCTCTGACACAATGTTGAAATGAGGAAGACTTGGCTCCCTGACATGTGATCTACACGCGTTAAAAAGCTGCAGCCGTTTTTTTTTGTTTTTTTTAACGGAGACGGCAGTTTTTCTTCTTTTTTTTTTAAATGTCAGGACATTTGTCCTCGGCACATTGATGCAGTCACACTATACACTACTACACAATAGACACAGACATACAGACACACAGACACAGACACAGACACAGACACACACACACACACACACACACACACACACACACACACACACACACACACACACACACACACACACACACACACACACACACACACACACACACACACACAGTAACACACACACACACACACACACACACACACACACACACACACACACACGTTTTTTATGCCAACAGAGCAGTCTGGATAAACCTTTTGTCGGACCATAAAGTGGTTTTGCAAATGATGCTGTTTTGTGCTGCCACACCACGCCAGATTAATAAAAAGTATGTGTGTGTGTGTGTGTGTGTGTGTGTGTGTGTGTGTGTGTGTGTGTGTGTGTGTGTGTGTGTGTGTGTGTGTGTGTGTGTGTGTGTGTGTGTGTGTGTGTGTGTGTGTGTGTGTGTGTGTGTGTGTGTGTGTGTTTGTGTGCGTGAGTGCATGCACGTGTGAGTGTGAGTGTGTGTGTGTGTTTGCATGTGCGTGTTGGTATGTGTTTTGTGGTGTTGGTGGCAGGGTATGGAAAGTGTTAGTACCAGGTGTGTGGCATGCTTTTCTCCACAGAGGTGGCTGTGCACTACGGCTTGGTTCGCCTGACAGGAAGATAACGATAATGGTTTCTTCGTGAAGTTGCTTGTGAGTGGTGGTGTGCTTGCCTTTTTACCTCTTGTGTCCTATCCCTTTTTTATGCCTTCTCTTCAGACAACAGACAAAAAAAGCCTTTCGACTCAGCAGAGGATGACAGGCAGGGGTGTCGATGGGGGGCAGCAAAGGGGACAGTTGTCCCGGGCCCAAGGAGGGGGGGGGGGGGCAGAATTGGTTCCTCGATCTCATTACATTGTATCTATTGGGATGGGGGGCCCTTTCAGATTACTTTGTCCTGGGCTTGGCCAAAGCTGTCAGCGGCCCTGAGGACAGGAACAGGTATTGAGAATATCCCTCCATAACTGAACCTAAGATTCTCTAAGTATATAGAGATATGCCAATGTAATAGGTTGCTATGGGCACCTAACATGACCAGGTTCCGGTCTGCCTAAAGGGGCGTGTCATAATACTCCTAGCATTGAATAGAACAGTTCTTAGGTCTGCCTAGGTCTGCCTAAAGGGGGATTTCCCCCCCTCCCCCTTGCAATAATAGAACCCGGAAACAATGGGCCAGCGGAACCTCTCTCTCTCTACTCTCTCTGACTGAACTCTGTGCTGAGACTGTGGCGTTCCTGGAAAAGCAATGGAGGGATCACAATACCAGAGAGCATCAGTGTGGAGAGTAACAATCCCGTCCGGATCAGTGACACAGCAGTCGCTTCGGGGTCGTATAAATGAACCAAAGAGCTCGAACTAATGAGGCATCATGTTGAACACATGCGGCACTCCGAGGCTTTTCCAGTGCACTGGCTTGAATCAACATTATACAAGAACAAGATTTAAATGAAAACAAGCAGCATTTGGTTTTTCGAACATCAAAGCCATTAGCGAGCTATGGATAACCAGAAGCTTGCTCCCTTTGCTTTGACAAAACCAAACAGACAATTAAACACACGCTGCAACGAATCCCCGAAAACATTTCTCAATCTACTCCCCATTCCCTTTTTTTTCCAAGGGAGCAGTGGTTTAGACGCACAACCTTTAAAATCTGCCAAGCTATTTCTCTACTGATGCAATCTGCATGACTGGGGAACTAAAAGGAGAATTGAACGTCCAAACAGGTGGTTAAATTTAACCAAACGTGACAGCAGGCCTTTCAAAACAAGGCCCAAGAAAGAGAAAAAAAGGAGCAATGACAAAAAAAGAAATTAGTTTTTTTTATTGCCTCATTTATTTGTGATAATAATCTGAGATCATAACAACACAGTCACCTCAAATCTCGCTGCGAGCACTGGAGTGCTGAAGGCTGGTTTACACAGAAAATAATTGCATGCGCCGGAGAGGTAAACGGGAGGGGAAATGAGAGACGGAGAGAGAGAGAGAGAGAGAGAGAGAGAGAATGAGAAAGAGAGAGAATGAGAATGAGAACAAGAGTGAGAGCGGTCAGGCCTGTACCAATTTGGATAACTGATGACCAACGCGGTCTGCCAAGCACAGAGTGGCGGCCTCGCACAGGCTGACCACTGCTCACATAATAACAATCTTATTTGTCGGAGCAAGACAACAAAACATGAATTGATTACACGCTTCTAGAATATGAATCAGATGGATGGTTGGTTGGTTGGTTGGTGGACGCTGCTGTGTGTCACCACCGCTGACCAACAAACACGTCATTTCCATTTGCTGAGTATTGTTTTCCCCTTATTTGGTGTAAACACAACATCCTTGCAGCATTTCCAGTTCTTAAGATAGCATCTTACATCTCTTGGTGTATACCTTAGGGGTCTGTGTCATGACCACTAACCAGACATGCTGGATTGTGAAAAAGGCCCACCGCGCAGCGCACAAACCTGCTTGCCTTGCCATCGTCTCTCAGGGGGGGAAACACGCACATTAAAAGCAGAAGGAAAATCCCCCCCAATAAAAATGCACTAATGCAGAACAGGTCGCTGTTCAAAGGACTGCCATGTATTAGTTTGGGACTACTATTGTTTAACTCCATGTCACATTCATGCTCTTTTAGTTGCTGTGCTGCCAGCTCATTTGATGTGGATGGTGGTTATATTGGATTAGGAAAGTAGCTGACATCGTAGCGTTACCAAATATAAACGGATTTAAGGTCATGGGTTGGCTTTTTGTGTGTCGTGCAATGTCATTTTATTCATTTATTTATTTCTGGATGGAGCTTGTAAGACATTTCCAAAAAAAAGATGCTAGAAAATGCTGTCATATCAGCTTGTATCTATAATCCAAAAGCCTCATTTTCCCCATCATCCAGCCCATTACTGTACATTTGTTACAATACTTTATCTCACAATAAATCATCGCAACTCACAAAATGGAAACATTGACAAAAGTAAAGACCCTCGTGACAATTCATATATTTCATAGGGGTGGAGAGACAGGGATGTCCAGCTGCAAAAAAGAATGACCTTTGATCACACACACACACACACACACACACACACACACACACACACACACACACACACACACACACACACACACACACACACACACACACACACGCACACACACACAGAGAATGTGTGCTTCCGTATATATATATAAATAAATATATGTATTTTTATATAATGGCTTTCAGACTGACAATGTGCGTGAGCTTTAAACAGGGTCCCCTTTGTATGTCAAACCTCACGTTTTTTAATGGATCTGCTATAAAACTGTTCAGTGATCATGGTATTCAAATCACAGCAATGGCGAAACGCTTCCTCCTCGCTGTGTCTGGAAGTGATCCCGAGCATAGGAGGCAGGGCTGGACTGGCCATCTGGCAAAGTGGGCATTTCCCGGTGGGCCCCGCGCCCCCGTGGGCCCCTCAAAATTAGCAGCGCAGAACTAATTCACCTGTGAATCAGTTCTGCGCCGCTAATTTTGAAGGGTCCCTTTAAGACAAAAGTGCCCGGACCCCATTCTCCCCCCAGTTCAGCCCTGCATAGGAGGTATACCACATCACAGGCCCGGGGCTGCACGCTCGCCCTGTTCACAAGCCGTGAGCTCCCTTTCCTGCGGTGGCTGCAAGCGGGCACTCGAAGGAGACTTCATCAGCGTGCTTTTGGATGCGGCGTGTATTTTGGTGAATCATTTTATAGGACCTTCTCGTTCTCGAGCTCCTTTGTGCCCCTTGGCCAGGAGGAGGGAGGAGGTTTGTGCATGGAGGTCGCTGGCTTGTATGACTTTGACAGACATCCAAGGCAGGCAGGCAGGCCAGGCAGGCAGGCCACCGTGACATTCAGAGAGAAGGTCGTTAACCTTTAAGACGTCTAATTTTGCGAATAGGATCCTTCATTGTCGTGCACCAAGACTTGCATGAGGTATCAAGAGAGGGGGCGACTTGACTGCATGAGGCAGCAAGGCAAGGGATACGGCTGTTGCTGGGATCTCTCATGCATGTTTACCATTTGATGTCCATACTGTGTGTGCTGTATAGCCTTGGCAAAAGGCCATTGCATGTCCTCGTGTGGTTAGGAAGTTAGGAATGCAGAAAAAAAGACAAGAATAAAAAGGGAACAAAAAAACATGTCTCTTTTGAGAGAGAGAGAGAGAGAGAGAGAGAGAGAGAGAGAGAGAGAGAGAGAGAGAGAGAGAGAGGCATAATCATTTTAGCGTGGAACCAAAATAATACACTTCAGGTTTTGATATAACTATTACTGCCTTCGAAGAGCTCTTTGATGTTAATTGAAACCACTGGTAGCAATCTGCTTTATAGTACTGACAAATAATAGTTTCCTAAGGCTTATCATTGAAGGTTAGAGAACAGGGGGGCACATACTTGGTCCATATGCTCACTCAGCGCAAATCAAAATAAAAAAACGGTCTCTCCACGAATGCATCATCTTAATGCAGGACAAAAAAAGAAAAGCATATATATAAAAAGAAAAATAGTTCTGGGCGAAATGTGTGGTGACCTGACCATAATAATGTGTGCTTAGCCACACTGGGTAATACCTTTAACAGGGCTTGCGGACGCTATGAGCAAGTCCAACCTGGCTGTTTTTCACTAATTTTCCCGGTCGGTTTGAGCAACACCACAAAAACCAGTAAAGCAATGTTAAATCGTAGGTGGTCCGACAGAACATAGCATAAGGGGAAACATATCATTATTTTTGGAGACCATTGGCCTATAGGCTATTCCTCAAACCACGTGAAACTTGAAGACACAAGGCAAGACAAAGATGCGGGTTTGGGGGTTGGGGTGGCGGAATGCGGAAAGCTTCAGCTCTGTTTTCAATATAGGCCATACACAATAGTGCCTGTCTTCCTTTAATGTGCGGCATTATATTCCTGGCATATAGTGCTCTCTTCACCTTTGATTTTTGACCAGCTTTTTAAATACACTCATTATAACGCTGCATGGCTGAAAAAAAGATAGAAGCCTTGTCAAATGGTCATCCGGAACTGATGCAATGCACTTTAACAGAAACCATCCCTTTGATAAAATGGAAACAGAATTGATCAGCAAAGACGCTTGCATTGTCTGATGTTTTCTGATCCAATCATGTTTTTATCTTCTACACAGCGTGGTGGAACAGTGGAAAATGTACAGGATGCATAAAGGCACCTTCCTCCCTTGTACAAAAAATAGGCCTACAATAAAATCATTCATATTGCATATTGACAAAAAAAAATGCTAGGGATAGTAAAGTTGACAAACAAGCTGCTGTCGGAATGGCACAGGCAAAGTTACAAGCTGAAGCTTGTCTTTTAAAAATATATAATCATGTACAAATTTCCTTACAAAGTACCCCTTTATGACCATATGTTTGTGCTCTTTTTTATGCATATGGATCTACTTTTCCACAGGTACTTTTCAAGCAGATATTTTACTCTGAAGCACAAAGGGAAGAGAGGAAATGTAGGGTATTAATAGGAATCAAAAGAGACCCTTCTGTTTATTGCAACAGGATGCAGAGACACCGAAATCTTTGAACGTATGAGGGCTTTGAGCTTTTTACAAGACAGGTGAAAGGAACACGTGTGTTCAATCACCGTGCCCGGCTTGCTTGGGTCAGCTCTACCATAAAAGAAAAGAGATTACAAAGGAAACTAATGAAGACACTGATCAAAGTCTGTAATGGTAATACATAGCAGGTGTTTCAAACCTCACAAAGCCTTTACCCCCACTGGGGCCTGGCCTGGCCGCCTGGGCTTATGTCTTTCGCAGACACGTCTTTTTGTCCTCAGCTGAAATGAATAATGTGCAGAGCCGTTTTCAACGCAACTCAAAATGTGTTATGAGGTATTTCGGTGACCTTCAGTGAGAGGGCACTTTGTACATGTGATGCACAAATGCTCCCAGCATTATCTTTCACGGCTCATGGTGTTGGTAGTAAAAGAACATCTTGGTTTTTTGGACGCCCACCTTTTAGCTGTAAAGCACCTGGGCTTAAGACAAAGTTGAAAGACGTTTGGCAATGCTGATTTCTGGAACATGTTCAAAGCACGACTATTTTTACACAAGTTGCAATGTGCTGTTTCTGATTTAGCTGATAGTTGAAGCTACTAGAGCGTGTTCAAAGGAACTTTTTTCCGAAATAAAAGAAGAAAAAAAAATCAGCTGCATCGAAGCCCATATGTTAAAAAACAAATGTGATATAGGCTTGCCTTGGCTATGCATTGGATAAAATGTTGAGTTTTATAGGCCTGTTCAGATAGGCCTAGGCTAAATATAAAATACAAAAGACTAAGAAAAACATAAAATGGGGCATATTACTAAAAGAAAAACATGATTTTGCTTGAAAGAAAAAAACAAACAATAAAAAAACAGCAACTCCAAAGCACCACAGGCCTGTGTGATTCACATTCCCAGCTGAACCCTCCATGCGAGTTGGTGCTGACTGACAGCTCCACTGGAAGCGCGAAAACAACATGCATAGGAGCTGTACATTTAAAGATTTCCGGTGTAGGCGAAGTTGCTGCCTGACCCGTTTCCTGCGAATTGGTTTATGGGACTTGTATTTTAGCTTGAAAGATATTGTGTAATAATACCCCTCAAGCGTTTCATGTATAGTTAAAGCATAGATAAACATGCTGTGGATGTCTTGCGGAAAAGAAAACATGCTCATAATTTTAGTGATAGATGTAAAATAATAGATGTGTAATAACGACTCTATAAGAAAACTACAAGTCCCAGGACCTCCCTCCACGAAAGCGAGGCTGTGTAAACACTATTCCAGGAACATGAAAAGATCGGATGACAGTGAGAGGGAGAAGAGAAGAAAGGTATCGCTTGTAGTTTTCTCTCAGTTCGCTGAGCATTACATGAAGTTATGCAATGTTTAAAAAATGCTTTGAACTTTCCACACTGGTGTTGCATGTGTTATTTCGTTGTCTAGAAGGCAATGCAAGTGAGCCTGTCCATCACATGGTCGTGTTTCGCCTTGTTACCTCATTTTCCTCTCCTTTTATTTTATACCGACCACCATAATCAGAAGCACATCGTTCCTTTTTGTTGAGAAGCCCCAACAGTCTTTTACATGACACTGTTGTTTGACTGTTTGGCAGTTTGATTGAATTGTCAATGTGTACACATCATGTCACGCCGGGTGTGTTGTTACTTGTTAGCTAACATTATGAGAAATCCGTTATCCCACCTGTTCTCTTGGTCCAGGTATCATGACAGAGGTGGCTAAGCCGCCGATGTATTCAGAATTATCTTTTAATTTCGTCATTGCAACTGTCACTATTTTTGTTAAGGAGATGAAATCGTATCAGCTAGGAGAACGACTGCATTCATTCAAAACGCGCCTGCAAACTGTCGATGCAGGTCATCTGAGGTCATGCAGCATCACTGAACTCCCAGTCGCTGCAGGTTAGGGCAGAGTCATCTACGCCAGTGTTTCTCAACCTTTTTTTTAGGCGAGGCACCCTTTCAATTACTGGGATTTTTCAAGGCACCCCAAAGCAACAAGCTGTAACATGGCATTGCATCGGATACCACAAAAGCTTAGAAGAGTAACACATTTGGAGATGTCACACAACCTACGTTTGAAGTTGCAGCTTACTGGGGCGACCTATATTTACTTTATTGTGCGTAAATGGCAGATGAAAGATTCCACTGAGCACTGACTAAGCAATACTTTATTAATTTAGACAAATATGTGTTAAATTACATAATTTATTTATCAGCCATGTTTCCGCGGCACCCCTGAGGGGGGCCTGCGGCACCCCAGGGTACCCACCCTGGTTGAGAAACACTGATCTACGCCAATGTTCTGGATAGGGTTGTGGGCCAGCCTACCGCTGGATGTCTCATGCAGATAGTTCTCCCTCTCGTCCATCACATCCCTGTATCCCCTCAAAAGTGCTAAAGTGGCACACAGGGGATGAGAACGTGAGCCTTGGCAGATTTGTTTACAGCTCAGGTGCTGTGCTAGGACAAACGGGATTGAGAAAGAAAAAGTCCTGCCAAATATTGCTTCTGCCTGTGCTCCCAACACAGGTGATTTCACTAATTGGCTCATCCACCTGCCTGAAGGGGTGTGTGGTTGGTAATTAGGATAAGCTGTTTCATTGTATTGGCTGGAGAAAATCTGCCCTACAAAAGCATATGAAGTGACTACATATTTTGTCAAAATTGGGTTTAGACTAAAACAATAGTCATTAGTTATTACATCTCCTTTATTTTGTGACAATGGTCCTTATGGTCCAAATATGGGACTACCTTGAAAACCTGTTATAATACCTTAAATAAAGCTTTGCTGTAGCAACAAGTGTAGTAGGTGTAATGGATGCCAACTAATGGAGTTCGATGGTAGAATGTTTGTAAATCTCCCTCATACAGTATCGGTTGCACAGAGCTATCTGACATTTAGCTGAGTGTGAGCGATCTCGTGCTGTGCTTCCCATGCCTCTTTCGAACTGGAGTGTTGACTGGTAGTCGGTCGTGGGTTTGAGCACAGAGTGGCGAGCTAGCACAGATGACCTCAGTAACATAGGACACATCAAACATAATGTGCAGTGTCTATTTCCAGTAGCAGTCACACCACTTTTTATTTTATGGAGAATTTCAACATGCAGTTGTATTGCTCACACACTACCCTTCACCTGCCAATACCTGAAGACCCAGTATTATTTCAGCCCTTTTCGAGAGGGCATGGATTTGTTTACATATGGATAAAAGTGTCTTAACATACTCCAAATTATCATCCCAAAAGTTAGTACTGTGTTGTAAGTTGTCTGTTGAGTGTTGATGTTGCATAACTGATATTGCATTAGATTAGTAGCTGCACAAGTTAATTTACTTCGTCACTTAATCTAGTTTACTCCTGCACCACCTTTGTAGTATAGGCCCCAGATGACAACCATGGCAACCACTGGCAACCATGACTTCACATGACTCACAATCTTCATAGACTTCATCTTCCATTGTGAGCAGATGATATGAAGTAGTCAAATTTAGCTTCATGAAGTACAGTAAAAAAAAAGAAAAAGAAAAGAAACAAAGGTGCTCTGCAATGTGATGCCACAGTTTGGTTACTCTATCGGTCTGATTATGTGTACCACATTGTAGTCAGCACTAGAGCTCTAAGCTCTTTGCAGGCTCTCTTGAGGATTGTGGAACCTAGCAGCTTATGATTAAGCTCAATGTAGACTCAATGTGTACTTGATGTGTTTCATAATGATGCTTACAAGCCCCAGGTGCTGCTTGGTTAGATGTCAATCATATCTATGGAAACATGGGTATGGGTGTAATTTACACTATGATGGTCATGAATGACAGTATACGTATACCAGTTTCTTAAAAATTGTATTTCTAGCTATTTGGCCTAGAACCTGCAATAATTTATTTATTTATTTTTTAATATATTTTTAGGGGCTTTCATGCCTCCATTCGATAGGACAGTCTGAGACGGTGACAGGAAGCGAGTGGGACAGAGACGGGGTGGGATCGGGAAATGACCCCGGCCGGACTCGAACCGGGGTCCCCGTGGGCATGCAAGCCCAAATGTGGGGGGCTTAGCGCGATGCGCCACAGCGCCCCCATAACCTGTTATAAATGTACTATATAGTATACACGTATAGGCCTACTATATAGTTAAAACTTCTGTTTCGAGTCAGAGATACAGGGCAAGGGCTCCTCTGCCATCGGAGCTGCAGCTTGGCCATCGTGTACGGTAGCTGAGGTGTGGTACTGATGATGTACCTGCAAGCAGAAGGTGCACTCACTGTGTAATATTTTAGTATTTTATTTCCAGAATTCATGCTGCCCATTCACAGATGCTACCTTTTTCATGAATACTTAGCACCACCATCAAATCCATTATGACTGGGAAAATTGCACTTTTCAATTTCCAGATGGACATTTTTTAGCTGCAAAATGTACTGTACTTTGGTCATGCGACTAAATATTAGTTTTGTACATAGTAAATATTCATGGAAAGATCAAATTTGGCAATAGGCAGCACAATTGCAATGAACAGCAGAGTTGCAATACCTACTCTGGTCACAGTCCTACACAGTGCACCTTTAAAACAACAGCTGCTCCATATCACCTCATAGGCCTTTCATTTGACCGTTCAACTTTTCGACCCTCAACCCTTTTTCAACTCTCTGTTTATCTTTCTTGCCCTATTGAGGTAGACCTGGGAAATCAAACGATCCATAATGACCAATAATGGGTTTTTGCTGTGATTAAGGGCTAAATGTTTGTTTGGACTTGGTAGAATGGCAAAAAACACTTGTGGTGCCGTGCATCAGAGGAACATGGTCAAAACACACCGTAGAAGGCAAATAAACACAACTTTGCAATGCACTAATTACGAACAAACTTTGGGGGGTGGTGTTCGTTCATTGTGGATTACAGTAACTGCCAACTGCCATACTTTTAGTGTCAAGCTTCCAATTTCCACATGGCTTCATCACATCATAAAAAAAGATTTGTCCTGGAGGGCGAGATGAATTGCTTGACAATAATAGCGCCTTGCTCAACAGTGAAAAGCCAATGTTTCAGAGACACACCCCATACGGCTCTGTGTGGCTCTGCTTCAGGTGCTGGGGCCTTGGAGGTAATGCCTGTGGTCAGATGTGTGGCTTAGGGGTGTGAAGGCAAGACAGACAGAGCTGACAGAGAGATGAATGCTGCTGTGGTTCTGCTGTGCAGAGCCCCCGTTACGTACAGCACACCTGCCCTCTTTCTCTCTCTCTCTCTCTCTCTCTCTCTCTCTGTCTCTCTGTCTCTCTGTCTGTGTCTCTCTCTCTGTGTCTCTGTCTGTCTCTTGCTCGCACTAAATCTCTCTCTCTCGCTCATTCTCTAATCCCTTTCTGTCTCTGTCTTTCAATCTCTCTCTCTCTCTCCCCTCTCTCCCCCCTCTCTCTTTCTCTCTCTCCCTCTTTCTCTCTCACACACACACACACACGCACACGCACACACGGACTTGGCTGCTGCCTGCGATGGCACATGTGTTTGGATCATGTCTGACAGCACAGAAACTATGTAGGACGTGGTTCCTCCTGTTTATGAAAAGCGGCCCTGGCGACCATATGAGCGGCGCTCAGGCAACTCTTTCCAGCTGGCCCCCGGGCAGGCAGGCAGGCAGGGAGGGAGGGAAGGCAGGCAAGGCTGGGCTGGGGCAGAAAAAAAAACGGGCCGGGCATTTCCCAGACAAGACTGGTCCACTAGGCATTGAGAGAGACAAGGAGGCCTGCTGTGTCAATGTTATAGCTCACAAAAATAGTTGACATCTAATAGGAGCCATTTTGAATGCAACAGCAAAAAAAACCCTTTAGTTATATCTGCCTATTTCAGATAGGCTTCCTGTAGCGGGTGGCATGAGGACTATGAGGGGAGGGCCAGGCCAAAGCCATCAACAGTTCACTGGGTAAATGCACTGTATGCCCCTATGGCCTATCCAGCCGTGGAGGCAGGCAGGGCCTAATGACTCCGCTTCCCCTTGCCGTCGACAAATAAAAGGATGAACAAGAGGGATTGTGATGGCAAAATGGCTGGAAAACCGCAGAAACAGCCCCAATTAGAAGAGCCCTGTATTTATCCCAGTGGCTCGTTATAATAATCCCGGGGTCTACTTTATCATAATGCGTAATAACGGGAACATGGCTGTAGTCTTGTGCACGGAGCATGTTTGCAGTTACGCTCAATCATTCGGACGTACGGTGATGTGTCCTCTTGTGTGTCACTTTAGCAAATGTAAGCTATTTGTCTTTTAAAGCCCTTGAAAAATACTGTACGTGGACCTGTTTCAGGATTCCCCTCTTCAATTTAAAAAAAAAAAACTTTACTGCCATGTGTCGGGCATGTGCAGTCTGACAAAACCCAGAAAAGAAAACGTTCACAAGATGTCTGTTTGGTGTGCTAATGGGGATAACGTTGGCCAGTAATCGTCTACACCAAAATGATCCTTAATTGGAAACACACTCAGAAGTTCACTTGCAAGTGGAGTAATGCCCAAAAAATGTATGGAAATGAGCCGTGGCCAAGCGTTTACCTTTTTGCAGTCTATATCCCCCCCAAGAACATTAGCATAACCCGTGACAGTGTCCAGTAGTTTTTATTGTAGCGCGGCTTTGATAGGTAGGGGTTAGCAGTAGCAAAGTTAACAGTGGGGAAAATGAAACAGCGATCATATGAAAGTGCTTTTGTTCACTGCTGATGTTGAGGCTGTGCTGTTTTGGCTTTCACACCTCCAATGGCTTCACCTCTGCGTGTGCTGACATCAAACGTGGTGTGTTTCCGATGTTGAAATGAAAGAGATCGTCCGATAGGCTGAAAAAAATAAAAAAGATGAAGGGGATCCATCAGGGGTGTCGGCATAAGTAATGATCGCATAGTGCGAACAGATGTTTGGAGGTTCTCTGTTGCCCAGGACATCCGTCAGATCGGCCTCATTGGCTTTCTTTCTTTTTCTGTTTGTGCGTTAGGTAGAGCACAGCAAGCTGTTAGTTTGGGGTATTTAATTTCTAAACACTCATTAAAATGGTTTGTGTTTCCCTTGGTGATTCTGTTAAATTAACAACTAGCCGGCTAAAAGCTGATTATGTGGCCACACATTCAGACTTGGTTCATCAATCCCCGCACACACACACACACACACACACACACACACACACACACACACACACACACACACACACACACACACACACACACACACACACACACACACACACACACACACACAACGCAAACTAACAACCTTTCCCCCTTCTCCTCCTCCACACACTCACACACGCACACACACACACACGCTAACACATAATGTTGCCCTGTGAATTAGTGTAAAGGTAACGATTTATGGCGACTAATGCAGACGCGCTGTCATGTCCTAGCTGATGTTTTAGCAGGAGGTGGTGTCAATTTCCTCCGAATCAGCACTATTTTTTCCCCACTACCCATATTCCCTCCCACTCCTCACACCTCCGGGCCTTTTCCTCTCCTCTTTCGCTCCCGAGTTCCTCGACACGTTTCCCACCTCTATTAATGAGCCAATAATTGAGAAATAGTGTCGGTTCCTGACATAAAACATGCGTAAGGAATACATAAGGTGGCAGGAGCAATGGTGGTGCTGTGTGTGTGTGTGTGTGTGTGTGTGTGTGTGTGTGTGTGTGTGTGTGTGTGTGTGTGTGTGTGTGTGTGTGTGTGGGAGGGGGTGTACATGCATACAAGGCTCTCTGCACTGCTGGCTGAGACAGATTTATACATCCAGGCCCTCCTTCCCCAGTATGAAGGCATATAGGGAGTAGGGAGGGGTGCAACACAAAGCCAGCATGGAGGCTCAGGGTTTCATCAGACCCCCACCGACCAGACCAACCAAGGCCTGGGTGGATGGAGAGAAAGAGAGAGGAGAGAGAAAGGTGTATGGAGGAGAGGTGGGGAGGTAGAGATCGGTGTAGAAAGAAGGGGGGGAGATGGGGAGGGAGAGGTGGATGGAAGGTGTGCGTATGTATGCGTGTGTGTCTGTGTGTATGTGCGTGTGTTTGTATGTGTGTGTGTGTGTGTGTGTGTGTGTGTGTGCGTGTGTTTTGGGTGGTGTGGGGAGTAAAAGAAACGTAACAGAACGGGGGGGGGGCAGGGGAAATACTGCCCTGGCTGATAATGATACCATTACACTAATGGAGGGTAGCAAATGAAGGAGAACCCAGACACCCGGGCTTTATTACCGGAGGGGCCCATTTCCTCGCTGCATTCCTAATGGCCTGAGCCCACAGTATTGATCAGCCCATCAGCCCCGCTAATCCTGCCCTGAATTACTTATCGCTGGCGCGGGACGTCGATGCTCAAACGACCCCCCCACCCCAACTGCATGGGTCCCGGGTCCACACTTCTGTTCTTGCCAAGGGGGGAGAGAGAGAATGAGAGAGAGAGACAGAGAGAGACAGAGAGAGACAGAGAGAGAGAATGAGAGAGAGAGAACCTGTCGGAACCCAGGCAGCAGCAGCCCCACCCCCCTGCTTACACGGCCCCCTGATTTAGGGCCGAGATGGGACGGTGTCCAGGAGGTCTCCTCTCTGGATGGCTGGATGGATGGCTTTACTGTAAACACAACAGTTGGTGCTCACTCCTATTGTTTTTTTTTCTCTAAGCAGATGGGCAGTGTGTGTTTGTGTGTGTGTGTGTGTGTGTGTGTGTGTGTGTGTGTGTGTGTGTGTGTGTGTGTGTGTGTGTGTGTGTGTGTGTGTGTTTGTGTGTGCATGTGTGTGTGTGTTTACTCATGTGTGCATTGTTTCGCCTACTGTGTGTTGCGATTGCGATGGAGGAGGCTGGACCCATTGTGTTGAGTAAATGTAAGGCCCTTTCATTTAATTAAGGATGAGGGAATTACCACTTCTGCCTCCTCCTCCTCCTCCCTCTTGCTTCTCTCTCTTACAGCACGTGTTGGGCGAGCGGAGGCGGAGGAGGTGGTCGGCACGGGTGATAAGTATGTGCGCTGATGGCCTCCTCGTTCTGCTTGTCAGCCGTAATTGAGCCGTGCCTGTAAATAAGACAAGCGAGCATCATCACGCTCTCTGTTATCTACTGCTGTCGTTTAGGGAACTCTCTCTCTCTCTCTCTCTCTCTCTCTCTCTCTCTCTCTCTCTCTCTCTCTCTCTCTCTCTCTCTCTCTCTCTCTCTATCTCTCTCTCTCTCTTGTTCTTAAAAACAATAAAAAAACATTGAGCAGAAGCCATATTGTCCATGCTGCTCAGTCACACCTGAGAAGGGTGGGCCTGCCTGCCTGTCTGTCCTGCCTGCCTGCCTGCCTGCCTGTCTGCCTGTCTGCCTGTCTGCCTGCCTGCCTGCCTGCCTGCCTGCCTGCCTGCCTGCCTGCCTTCCTGCCTGCCTGCCTTTCTGCCTGCCTGCCTGTTGACCCACCTGCTGGGAAGTGGACAGGGGGGCAGAGGTGTCAAAAATAAAAGTAAAAGTATCTTTGTGGTGTAATGACAACACTAGTACATGGCATTACATAGCTGTTACACCATTTACTCCATTGTACCTAAGATAGATAGACTGTGTTTTACTGAAAAAACACTGAAAGCCTAACAAGGACCCACCACAAACTTGATCCAACTAGCGCAGAGTCAGCTGATCGTAAGACAAGTACATAGGTCTACTTTTTGCTCAAATAAGTTACCTGTATTGGGAGGAAACTGTATTTCTTTTTTTTTACTGTTACTTTTGACACCTCTCGTCAGTTGTCCCTGGCAGGTAGAGAATGCGCGCACATCAGTGGTACAGGTGCTGGACAAAATAAAGTAACTGAAATAAATGATAGAAGTCCGCACACACTGTTAATGCTCCCAGTGATTTATTTGCACAGTGAAAATAAATCACTGGGAGCATTAACAGTGTTGCAGACTTCTATCATTTATTTCAGTTGTCCCGTGAGAGAGGGCGCCCAGAGTTTTGGCACCCTGTTAGATTGTATTGAGTAGCGCAGGGGCAGCCTTGGCCTACTGGTTCGGGAGTCGATCTTGGAATCTGGGGGTTGTAGTTGGTTCAACTCCCACCTGACGTAGTCCATTCATGGCTGGGCATCAAACCCCACATTGCTTCAGGGACTGTAACTAATACCCTGAAAAAAGTCGCTTTGGATAAAAGCGTCAGCTAAGTGTAATGTAATGTAATGTATTGAGTAGGGGCCTTTTCATATGACTTTGTCCTGGACCCGGCTGTCAGTGCCTGTATCACTCCCTCCAGGAATTTGCGATGTTGCGATTACAGTGTATGTACCCCAACCCACACTTCCCATCCTCTCATCCTCAACATCCACAACATCCTTCCATCCACCCATCCTCCCATCCTCACCACTTTCACTCTGTGAAGTGTCTGGTCTGGCTTGGGTCATGGAGAATAGGCTTGATGGAAGAAGTACTGTGTATCACTTGTGTAGTACGTGTGTCACACCAGATAAATAACATTTAAAGTGTTGCATTAAATGGATGTAAAGACTTCTATTTGTTTATTTAGGAGTCTGGTTGGTGTACACGAAAAGTTTCACAAGTGAGTGGCCAACACTCATCAACATACTTTTGCCTTCTGCTGAAATCTGGATTGAATTCCCCAGCATTTAGCCTAAAAGTGGAAAGGGCACGGAAGGGTGAAATCCATGCGTGTGCGTGCGCGTGTATGAAGCGTGTGTGTGCGTGT
Source organism: Engraulis encrasicolus (assembly GCF_034702125.1). Taxonomy (NCBI): domain Eukaryota; kingdom Metazoa; phylum Chordata; class Actinopteri; order Clupeiformes; family Engraulidae; genus Engraulis; species Engraulis encrasicolus. The sequence goes on from NC_085878.1 coordinate 32,821,974, forward strand.
GTGTGTGTGTGCGTGTGTGTGCATGACTTTATGTGTTTGATTATGTGTTGGAGCATGAGGAAAAGGCCCCAGAACAGAAGGACACATTTTCCAACTGCCCGAAGCAGTATGGTCTGTAGGCTAGGGGTGGGTATTGGCAAAGGGTTCACGATTCGATGCGCATCACGATACACATGACACGATGCGATTCTATCACGATGCATTGCGATTCATGTACTACTGTGATGCATTGCGATATTTACTTCAGTAAATGTGTAAAATACAGCTTATTTGTCAGTTGCTGTGTAGCTTTCTTAAGTCAGTTCATTCTATTTAAGCATTCTATCATCTGGGAGAGAGCTTACATCACAACAGAAATATTACCTATTCTCTACTGAACAAAATAACCCGTGGCAAATCGAATTTTATTGTTATCAAATAATCAATTGTCATGAATCCATGCAGTATATTGAGAAAATAAGTATCACGATACCTTGTCATGAATCGATGCATTGTATCGTGAGAGTAAGTATCGCGATGCATCGATATGACGATTATTTTGCACACCCCTACTGTAGGCTGGGATATGATTGAAATCTAGACTGTTAACTGTGCTTCAAATGATTTTTTTTAATTGACATGGGCCTCGTTTCCGAAAGGGCCTTAAGTACTACTTAACGCTACGTGCTACGTAAGTTCACACGTAACACCATCGTAGAGCTCAAGGAGCGTTTCCCAAAGCCAACTTAGCAAAGAACCATCGCAGGTTGACTCGTAACTCTAAGAGCAATCCACGAGTGGTCTGGGGTTGTCTTAACGCGCTAAGATTGATCGTAGCGGCATGGCACAGTGGAGACACCCACAGGATATGAAGGGAAAAGAAGAAACCTGCGCATAAGATTGCTGTTTTAAGACGCGAGAGGCATGGCACAGTGGAGACACCCATAGGAAAAGAGGAAACTTGCGCTTCAAGTTGATGTTTTAAGACGGGAGTGTAGCCTAAATATCATGGCAGCACAGTTGACACTGCAACGAAAATAAGAAGGT
>NC_085878.1:32827999-32830499 GCF_034702125.1 Engraulis encrasicolus
CTCTCTCTCCCCTGCTCTCCTCTGTCATGTGTGTGTGTGTGTTTGTGTGTGTGCTCTGTCTTATTGCTTTCTTCTGGGAATAAATAATAGGGTGTAGTTGTCCTTGGCGTTCCTTCTGTGTCTATGGGGCCTCCTCCGCCTCCTCATTAGTTTTGATGGACTCTGGGCTGACAGTCCTCAGTCTGTTAGTGAGTGAGTGAGCGAGCAAGAGGAAGAGAGACGCAGCCTCTGGTTAGCCAGCCAGGTTGATCACATTAAGTCAAAACGTCGCTGTTGCATGACAAAGGAGGTCCCGCTAACCCTTATATTCATGCTAGTTTATATTATAACAGCTTGGATACGCAGCCACTCGAGGGTGCACTTTGGTTTTGATGGTCTCCGGTGCAGGATACGAGACTATTAGCTTTAGCCTACCCCCCCTTTTAGCGCCTGCTACGCTAACGCGATTTTCCATGGCCAGCCACCTGACCTACTGTAATATGCACAAGAGTTCACCACATTTGATTCACACACTTTTGGCATGGAAAGGGCGTGCTAAAACCATGCTAAATCGTACAAAAACAACGAAAAAGGTAGCCTTCAAGAGAGGAAATCAGGTGAGAAAAGGCATTTGTAGCCGTTTGTGGCCAGGTGTATAATGTGCGGGACGTGGGAACATTTATTGGGCTTTTCCTCCACTTCCAAGAGGGAGCAATTCCAATGGCAGCAGCAGCGGCCAGGAAGGTTTTTTTTTTCCTTTCCTCCTTTCTTCTCCCTCCATTTTTACCACCTGTGCAATTCGTTCGGCGAGCGCTGTTTCAGTGCTGTTTATTTGTGAACTTATTTTCTTTTGTAATGGCTCACCTTTCCTGTAAAAAGAGGAGAGGGGGTTGGGGGTGGAGGGGTGGGAGGAAACTACCTTGTGTTGAGCCGCTGCCCAAACATCTGGCTTTCATTGACGGTCCAAAGCCCTCAGTCGCAAAAGACCTACGGGGGGCCCTTTTCACGAGTGCCAGTAAACGGTACCTGTTAATTTGTACATCATAAGTTAATTCTATAAAGAAGTGCCATGGAAGTGCCTGCGTGCCAGTGTGCTTTACGTACCTGTGTGTATGTGTGTGTGTGGTTGTAATTGGCACACAATTGAGAATTTCTCTCTCTCTCTCTCTCTCTTTCTCTCTCTCTCTCTCTCTCTCTCTCTCGTTCTCTCGTTCTGTCTCTCCATGCGTGTGCATGTGTGTAAGTACCTGGCTTGTACTGCCGGTGCCCGCGGCTGAACAGAGCTGAGCTGAAGCGGTTGCCCACATCTCTGGAAGCCTCCCTGGCACCCGGTGCCAGCTGGAGGCCTCTGTTCCCACGCACGCTGCCCCGTCACCGTGCCAACCTGCAGCCAGACGAGCAGCCGGGTAGGCGGGTAGGAAAAGCCCTGGATGGCATCCTCCACCTGAGCTGGGAAAGAACAGTCAACCACCACCACCACCACCCCACACCACCCCATCCCCAAGAAAACAAGAGCCCAACACTGTCACCAAAGCTCCCTCTGTTTCCCCATCCCTACCCAATCCCATCCACATCCCAATTCAATTCTATTTTATTCAATTTCAGTTTATTGTTGTGTGGTATTACTATAGCATGGTCTCATAACACTTAACACATGATAAGGAGTACATAAAATATGCATTAAAAGATAGCTTTCAAACAGAAATTGCATAAACAGAAAATAAAGAATCACCACCTCCACCCTCCACCATCCTGCTATCCACCCGTCCCCATGAAAACAAGGCCGCAACACTGCCACCTAAGCTGCCTCCCATATCTCATCCCTACCAACCCCCCCCCCCCACCCCCACCCCTACCACCACCACCACCACCACCCCATCCCCAAGAAAACAAGGCCCCAACATTGCCACCCTGTTATGCCATCTCTACCAACCCCACCCCCCCACCCCATGCCGTCCATTCCCAAGAAAACAAGGCCCCAACACTGTAAACAAAGCTCCCTCTGTTATCCCATCCCTACCAACCCCACACGACCCACCTCCCCTGCCGTCACCACCCCTCCACCCTTCCATCACTAAGTTACCGACTGCACTACTATCCACCATCCCGCTATCCACTCATTCCCCAAGTAAACACTGACACCATACCAAACCTACACCCATCCCCATGAAAACATGGCCCCAACACAGCTACCCACCATACCTACACCCATCCCCACCCCTTCCACTCCCCCTGGCTTCTCCACCCCCCCAACACCACCACCACCTCATCACCCACCCATTTCCATGGCACTTTCCCATTCCCATTCGCACAAGTAAAGGCCCCAACACTGCCACCTAAGCTGCCTCCCATATCTCATCCCTACCAAACCTACCCTCACCCCCACACCTCCCCTGTCCTCTCCACCCATCCCCACCACCACCACCTCACCACCCTCGCATTCCCAAGAAAACAAAGCCCCAACACTGCCACCTAAGCTGCCTCCCACACCCCTACCAAATGTACCCTCATCCCCACACCT
>NC_085878.1:32840499-32850499 GCF_034702125.1 Engraulis encrasicolus
CACACACACACACACACACACACACACACACACACACACACACACACACACACACACACACACACACACACACACACACACACACACACACACACACACACACACACACACACACACACACACACACACACGCCACACCACATTCTCTCAATAGTTGAAAGGGCCATCTTTGACACGACAGAGGCAGTGAACCGTGCTAAAACCATCCTGCAGACTTCACACACACACACACACACACACACACACACACACACACACACCTCACCTCACCTCACTTCCTTTTCAAGCAGCCTTATGTTCCTCAATGTTTACACTTCCATGGGCTTTTCTTTTTTTCACTTCTTCTTTTGTTCCTTGGCTGTGTCATCAACACATCAAGGGGGGAGGTGGTGCAGTTTGACGTAGCCTACCTACGTACCCGTACATGAACGTGTGTTGCGCTGGGTTGTGTTGTGTTTGCGTGTTTCCTGTTCAGAGGCTTTGTGTACGCACCCAAGGATGCCGACAAGGGGGTCAGTTGTTCCGGGCCCAGGGAGAGTGGTTGGGCCCAGAATGGGGTCCTCGTTACATTGCATGTCTCGGGTGAGGGGGCCCTTCACATGATTTTGTCCTGGCCCTGGCCAAAGCTGTATCAGCCGGCCCGGTATGTATGTACTAGATGGGTTGTGGGTACTCCATGGCCTCTCCTGTACGTCTCCCCCATCTAATTCACTCAAGGTCCTCTGCTCGGCCTGGTTGCCCCGGTGCCGGACCAGACACGGTTCTGGCCTGTATGCTGTGTCCCGTGTGGGCTGGCCAGCAACAGAATCAGGTCCTGGTAGTTGGAGAAAGGAGGGCACTGGGCCACGGGTTTGACCTCTGTCGGCTGTGGGCCGCTCTGTTCGTTTTTTCCTTTTTCCTTCATTCATTCTTTCATCTTCCCATCCTCTCTCTCTCTGTCTCTCTCTCATGCACTGGTCCACAGTGTTCTATTTTATTTATTCCTTTCTCTCTCTCTCTCTCTCTCTCTCTCTCTCTCTCTCTCTCTCTCTCTCTCTCTCTCTCTCTCTTATTTTTAGGGATGCACCGATACCACTTTTTGAAAACCGATACAAGTACGAATACATTAATGTGTGTACTTGCCGATACCGAGTACCGATACCGATACCTTTTACCACCAAAATACAATGAAAATAAATGCATGGCCTTGTTTTTTTCCACCTGTGATATTTTTATTGTCCATTTCCATGTACATTTAAATGTTAGTAAATGTATGAGGTGGCACTTTTTTCCATGCTGCTTTCAAGTCCACAGAACGTGACAAGATTTTGCATTGTTTTGTGTAATAGCAGTATTGTTCCTGGTATCGGCAAGTGCTTGACGAGTACGAGTACGAGTATAATGAGCAGTATCGGGTGCCGATACCAGTATCCGTATCGGTGCATCCCTACTTATTTTTCCTTCCCTGTTCTCTGTCTCCCTTCCTCTCACTGTCTTTCTTTCCCCCCACATTCAAGGTCAGTTGCAGAGTAGGCGAGACCTTGGAAAGCTATCACTAGGTGGCACTTGGGCATCATGATATTGGACATTCTCTCTCTCTCTCTCTCTGTCTCTCTCTCTCTCTCTCTGTCTCTCCCTCCTCAGTAGCCATCCCTCTCACCTCACCCTCCCCTCTCTACCCATCTCTCTCTCTCCCCACCTTTCTCTCTCTCTCTCTCTCTCTCTCTCTCTCTCTCTCTCTCTCTCTCTCTCTCTCTCTCTCTCTCTCTCTCTCTCTCTCTCTCTCTCTCTCTCTCTCTCTCTCTCTGTCTCCCTCCCTCCTTCCCTCTTGATCCCACCTTCTCTCTTCGCTCCCTGCCTCCCTCTTCCTCCCTGTCTCCTTCTATGGGGCTAAGTACACTGTAGATGTCAGGGTGTTGTATTTTATTGGGAAAGGGCTCGCTGTAATACACTCACCTCCGGTCCCACTCCCTGCTTGCCAATAACCCCCCCCCCCCCCCCCCCACCAGCTGTTAAACGCCCCCTGAGTGCCAGCACACCAGGCTTCTCCCTCCTCCCTGCTAAGGCCTCTGATTGGCTGTGATAATTAGCGTCATTCAGCAGTCACCGCAAGCGTCACTCGGCTAGACTCCTCTTCCACCGCCACCTCTCCTCTTCTCTTCCGCCTGCACTACCTCATCTTCCTGCTCCTCCTCCTCCTTAAAGCCCCCATCTTCTTCCTCCTCCTTCACTTCCTTCTCTTTCTCCTTCTCCTTCTCTTCCTCCTCCTCCTCATCCTCCTCATCTTTTTGTCCTACTCATACTGTTCCTCCTCTTCCTCCTCTTGGTCCTCCTCTTCCTTATCCTCCTACTCCTCCTCCTCTGCTCTCACCTCCTCTCCACGAAGAGGTGTGCCCACATGGTGTACGTTACGTGATCGCGATTGACCAAATGGACGCCGCACACTCTGTACTCTGCGGTTTGGTTGGCCACTGACTTCTTTGGACGTTATCCCATTTGCATGTGTGGCAAGGACATTGGCTGTGGAATTGGCCGTTGGAAATGCCTACGTATCTTGCTGGTTTCACATTAACTCTCATGTTAACAATCCCCTATCTCTAACTCTCGCTTCACCATGCCAGACCTGCGGTGCATTTCTCGAAACCACAGTTGCTGACTTCATTAGCTACTTTGCTGTTTGCAATGCAATTTCCCATTGGCAACTACCCAAGTTGCTAACTAGCTAACAACTTCGCTTTCGAGAAACACACCCTAGACCAGACCAGACTGCACCGTGCTGTGTTATGCTGTGCTGTGCTGTACCGCGCCACACCTTGCTGCGCTGCGCTGTGCTCTGCTGTGCTGTGCTGTACCATACCGCACTGTGCTGTGCTGTACCGTACCATACCGCACTGTGCTGTGCTGTGCTGTACCATACCGAACTGTGCTGTGCTGTGCTGTACCCTCCCATACCGTACCGTACCATACTGTACTGTACTGTGCTGCACTGTGCTTTGCGTGCCTCGTGGCTGGCAGTTCCATTTTGGAACGGGTGGGTTGTGCGAAAAACCTCAGCACTGTTAATCTGTCAGCACGCAGGCTACTGGGAGGCAAGCAAAAGACATGCAAAGAGGATTAACGTATTCAATTCCTGCTAGAGTGTTTTTGCCTTTGTTTGGATTGACTGAAGAGAAAAAAAATGAATAAATAAATAAAATAACCAAAAATAAGGGTGGTGGTAGTGTTTGTGGGGTCGGTGTTGGTGGTTTAGAGGGGGCTTTATTGTTGCTGTTGAGGAGAGAAGCAGGTTCCTTCTCCAATGTATTTTTTAATAATGGGGGGGGGGCTATAGGGTGGGATGGAGCGGGATTTAACTAATGCCATTTAGGACAAGCTCTAGGTTTCCTGGAATTGGGACGAGAAAATCACATAAACACCCCCTGGTCTAAATGTCAATCTCTTAACGGACAGTCTGCGTCTTAGATTAGGAACACGAGACCAAAGCACCATGATGTTGTTGGAGAGGAACCGTTGCGTTGCGCGCAATGCAATGCTCCTCGACTATTGATCCCCTGTCTGTCTTATTTTGGACAAATATACTTCACAGCCACACATCTATAGTAATTGAATTCATTATCGGGTTCACATACATCAACTATAGGTTTCTAAGTAGGTGTGTGTGAGTGAGTGAGTGTGTTAACTGAAGGTTTGTCACCCTCTTATTAGGTCTTAACAAGCAGAGAGTGCAGGATCTGTAGGTCTGGGTCTGTTGTTGTGGACATTCTCTTCTCGGTGGAAAAGTAAAGATGTATTTCTAGGGTGTGTAACAATAGGCCTGAATTGGAAGGAGACACACACACACACACACACACACACACACACACACACACACACACACACACACACACACACACACACACACACACACACACACACACACACACACACACACACACACACACACACACACACTCACATATTTTGCAACCGCTTTTCAGAGATAGAGAGAAAGAGAGAGAAAGAGCGAGACTGAATTGTAGCATACCTAGTTAAATTTATAAAAAGAATAAAAGAAATGCTGTGTAGCAGATATGTCGACCTGGCTAAGTGTTATTGAATTGCTTGTTTGGAGCATTTTTTTCGCATCTGAAAACCAACCCCAGGCCATTCACCCCCCTCGCCCCCCTGTATCTATGAACAAGTGTGGCTGGCACCTCCATCACACACACATACACACACACAAACACACACACACACACACACACACACACACACACACACACACACACACACACACACACACACACACACACACACACACACACACACACACACACACACACACACACACACACACACACACACACACACACACACAATCTCTGACCTCATGCCTGTGCCCCCCAATCCCACCTTAGTTAGTTTTATGGCCCTGATGTGCGTCTCTCTCTCTCTCCCTCTCCCTCTCCCTCTCCCTCTCTCTTTCTCTCTCTCTCTCTCTCTCTCTCTCTCTCTCTCTCTCTCTCTCTCTCTCTGGCCCTGATGTGCGTGGCGTGGCGCTTCGCTTCTGGTGCTGAAATTTAACACTCAGCCTGTCTGCATATTGATCCAGCCCTGTTGTGTTGCTGCTCCGATGGCGTCAGGCTGTAAACGCACTGGTGAACGGGGAGAACAGGAGGATGGAGGAGGAGGAGAGAGGAAGAGGAGTGGCAGGAGGATGGAGGAGGAGAGAAGGGATGGTGCAAGACAATGCGTAGAAGGGAGAGAGCGAGAGAGGGAGATGAAGAGGGGTGCCAGGAAGAGGGGGAGGAGGAGAGAAGGGAAGGTGAAAGAGGTGGAGGTGGGAGAGAGGGAGAGGGGGATGGAAGAGGATGGATAGAAGGGGATACATGTGGAGGTGGAGGGCGTGAAAGGGGGAAAGGGAGAGGGGCATGGAGGAGGAGAGAAGGGGAGGTGCAATTGGAGGTGGAGGAGAAGGAGAGGGAGAAGAGGATGAAGGAGGATGGAGGAGGAGGAGGAGGAGAGATAGGGAGGTGCAAGAGGATGTGGGACAGATGAAGAGGAGGGAGAGGAAGATAGGTGCCAGTTCACACCCGTTGGTGTATCTATCCCACCTCCTCTCCACACCTCTCCCCCTTATCTTGTCCCCACTGGCCCAGGGTCTGTCCTTGACACCCCCCAGGGGACAGACCTGGAGGACGCCTTGTGCTGACGCCCCTGACTGACTGGGTTGCGGTGCACTGTTCTGGGCTGAGCTGGGCTGCGCTGGGCTGGGGAGGCGGGCCGGTATGGGACTTGGGGGACTTTGACTGAGACAGGGGTGCGTGTGTGTGTTTGTGTGCGTGTGTTTTTGTGTGTGTGTTTGTGCGTGGGGAGGGTGGGGGGGGGGGGGGGGTGTCAGACTAGCAGGGCTGATGTTGGCCTCCCCTTGAACAGCCTGCACTTTGTACAGGGAGGGATATTGATTTTTTATTTTTTTTTGGAGGGGGTGTCGTGTGTGTGTTTGTGTGTGTGTGTGTGTGTGTGTGTGTGTGTGTGTGTGTTGGAAGGGCCACTGCTGTGACTGGGGAGGGGGGGCGGGGGTGTTCTCAGGAGGGGGTAACTTCTCCTTGACTGTGCCCCTCAGAATTTTACCACACACACACACACACACACACACACACACACACACACACACACACACACACACACACACACACACACACACACACACACACACACACACACACACACTTCCACCACCAAAAAACAAGCTGATAATCACAGTCTTTCAATCAACACCGTCCCTCCGCCCCTCTCTCTCCCTCTCTCCCTCCCTCCCTCCCTCCTTCTCTCCCTTGCTCTGTCTCTCACACTTTCACAACATAAGCGGCTGGTGTCCGGACCGGATGGATGCCTGGGGGACGGTGCGTCAGTGTTAAAACACTTTATTCCAAGCGTAAAATGGCTGTGCTCATAAAAACAAGCCAGCCAAGGCTCTCATGTTGTAATTTGAAGGTGAAAACTAAAAAGCCTCTTCTCTTCTTTATCGACGTAATCCTAATGGAAAATGTTATGGCACGCATGCATACACATACACACACACAGGCGCGCACACACACAGGCGCGCACACACACACACGCACACACACGCGCACACACGCACGCACGCACGCACGCACGCACGCACGCACGCACGCACGCACGCACGCACGCACGCACACACACACACACACACACACACACACACACACACACACAAATAACAATTAAAGACAGAAAAGAAGACTAGAGAGAGAGAGAGAGAGAGAGAGAGAGAGAGAGAGAGAGAGAGAGAGAGAGAGAGAGAGAGAGAGAGAGAGAGAGAGAGAGAGAGAGAAGCAAGTCTCACACCCAAGCATTTTTTATTCATTCATTTACCGCGCAGAGGTGGAAAATCGAGGCACCGTTATGTTATTTTATTTTATTTTATTCTGGGAGCCTTTTTGACTTTGCCCTTTCTTTTCTCTCTACTCTCTCTATCTCTCTCTCTCTCTCCCTCCCTCTCTCTCTCTCTCTCTCTCTCTCTCTCTCTCTACCTCCTGCCTCCCCCCCTTTTCCATTCCTCTCTCCATGGAGCTGACACGCTAAAGGTCACTGAGACATCTTTTTCTCCTTTGAGGTGTGGATGAGTGTGAAATAGATGTCGACACCACGGACACACTGAAAAGCACTTAAAGGGACGCAGCTCTCCATGTGCCAGCCTGTCCTGTCAGTGCCGTCACTCTCTCTCTTTCTTTCTTTCTTTCTTTCTTTCTTTCTTTCTTTCTCTCTCTCTCTCCCCTCATCTCTCCATCCCCCCCCTCTCTCTTTCTCTCTCTCTGTCTATCTCTTTCTTACTTCTTCTCTCTCTCTCTCTCTCTCTCTCTCTCTCTCTCTCTCTCTCTCTCTCTCTCTCCCCCTCTCTCTCTCTCTCTCTCTCTCTCTCTCTCGCTCTCTCTCTCTCTCCCCTCATCTCTCCACCCCCCTCCAGGTGTATTTGTAAATACTTGGATGATTGATTTGGAAAATCACGGCCTTTCACTCTCCCCTCGCTCGCTTTGCTCGGTGGGCTTACACCTGCCGATGTCCGTTAAAAACTCTATTTTACGAGTGTGTGGCCTTTTGCGTGCAGCCATGCGTGTGTGTGTGTGTGTGTGTGTGTGTGTGTGTGTGTGTGTGTGTGTGTGTGTGTGTGTGTATGAATGTGTGTGTACGCATGAAAGAGAGATCGAAGTTGAAAATGGAGACATGCAGTTGTCAGCAAGGACAAGCAGTGTGGCTGCAAAGTGACCTAGCGTGTCGTGTGTGTGTGTGTGTGTGTGTGTGTGTGTGTGTGTGCTGTGTGTGCTGTGTGTGCTGTGTGTTTGTCTGTATGAGGTGAATGTGTCTGTCCCCTGTACAAAATGTTTCAGTGTGTTAGTTTTAAAAATGTCATGTCAGACCATGTAATGTGTAATGTGTCTACTGTTATGTAGTTAAAGAACTTTGTGCCCTTCTTTCTATACCTATTCTTATTTGTAAATCCTTTTAGTTGTGTGAGTGTGTATGTGTACGTGTGTGTGAGTACATGTGTGCTTGTTTGTTGCTAATGTGTGTATTTGTGTGTGTGTGTGTGTGTGTATCAGGGCTTGACACTGGCACCTGGCAACCGGCCAAATGCTGGTAAAACTTGACTGTGACTGGTAACAATTTCAGTGTCCCTAGCCAATATGGCAGGTAGCTTATTCTATGGTATGACATATCAGAATAGCGTATATTCTGCACTTTGCCCTTTGTCTACAATTGTTTAGTTCGGGAAAAAGCTAATTTACTCAGTTTCTAGAAGTAGAAATCCATGCACTCATCTTCTTGCTTTAAAGGGGTATGCCACTATTTTGGGGCTTAATACAGTTGAAATCGTTGTTTGGGGTTTATAAAGGTAGTAAAGTGTCTTATTTTTCATGTTAAGCGTTGTCTTGCTTTAAGACAAGTTAAAAGAGGGAATATGTCGCTAAGCTAGTGAAAGTCAATGTATCCGTGTAGCATTGTAGCATGCTATACGGATACATTGACTTTCACTAGCTTAGCGACATATTCCCTCTTTTAACTTGTCTTAAAGCAAGACAACGCTTAACATGAAAAATAAGACACTTCACCACCTTTATAAACCCCAGCCAACGATTTTAACTGTATTAAGCCCCAAAATAGTGGCATACCCCTTTAAGCACTCTATCTTCTGAGGTTAGATGTACAGCGTAGATAAAACAATTTTAAAAAAATGTGTGGCTAGTAGAGTAGTTGGATGGCTAGTGACTCGGGAAGACCACTAGCCACATCGGCTGGCAAGCAAAAAGTGAATGTCAAGCCCTGATGTGTGTGTGTGCATGTGTGTGTTTATGTGTACATGTGTGTGTGTGTTCGTGTTTGTTGCTAATTTGTGTATTTGTGTGTGTGTGTGTGTGTACATGGGTGTGCGTGCGTGCGTGTGTGTGTGTGTGTGTGTGTGTGTGTGTACGTGTGTGTGTGTACGTGTGTGTGTGTACGTGTGTGTGTGTCCTTTTGCACGCGTGTGTGCGTGTTTGTTGCTAATGTGTGTGTCCTAATTAATGATTCATGGCCGGGCTCCTGCGGTGTCTGTAATGTGATTAGAGTGTCTCTCCTCTCCTCTCCTCTCCTCTCCTCTCCTCTCCTCTCCTCTCCTCTCCTCTCCTCTCCTCTCTCCTCTCCTCCTCAGGACTCTCCTCTCCTCTCATCTCCTCTCCTCTCCTCTCATCTCCTCTCATCCTCAGGGCTCTCCTCTCCTCTCCTCTCCTCTCCTCTCCTCTCCTCTCCTCTCCTCTCCTCTCCTCTCCTCTCATCCTCAGGGCTCTCCTCTCCTCTCCTCTCCTCTCCTCTCCTCTCCTCTCCTCTCCTCTCCTCTCCTCTCCTCTCCTGAACAGGCCATGGCAGATCCTCAGAGCACCAGCCCTTGAAATTACAGACCACATGTTCCCATCGATGGATGGATAGATGCTTTGTTAATATTAATGACCCTGCCCCACCTTCCCCTGACCCGCTGTTAAGTGAAATGAACGATGACCCCCCCCCACCCCCACCCCCTCACCCCTCCATTCAGACAGAAACAACAGTTAGTGTGTGTGTGTGTGTGTGTGTGTGTGTGGTTGTGTGTGTGTGTGTGTGTGTGTGTGTGAGAGAGAGAGAGAGAGAGAGAGAGAGAGAGAGAGAGAGAGAGAAAGAGAGAGAGAGAGAAAGAGAGAGAAGTATAGTAGAGAGATAGAGAGAGAGAGAGAGAGAGAGAGAGAGAGAGAGAGAGAGAGAGAGAGAGAGTGTGTGTGTGTGTGTGTGTGTGTGTGTGTGTGTGTGTGTGTGTGTGTGTGTGTGTGTGTGTGTGTGTGTGTGTGTGTGTGTGTGTGTGTGTGTGTGTGTGTGTGTGTGTGTGTGTGTGTGTGTGTGTGTGTGTGAGAGAGATGTCAGTTATCAAGATCAGTCTGTGTACAGTAAATGTGAGGATGAGTGTGTTTTCAAACTCCGTAGACACGGCCAGCCCCCTAACTTTTAAATGGTGTGATCAGGTGTAGATGGGGAAGTTAGTTGAAGGATCTCTCTCTCAATCCCCCACACAATGAGGCCAAGGACCATAGGGAGAACACACAGTCTCATCATCACCCTCTCAACTGTCTGTCTGTCTCGCATTCTGTTTGTCTGTCTTATGCTCATGCTCTCCCCCCTCCCTTCCTCTCCCTCCCTCCAGCCCTCTCTCTCTCTCTCTCTCTCTCTCTCTCTCTCTCTCTCTCCGATTGCTTTCAAAGTGCTTTCAAATACACACGTACACATTCCCAGCCTTCACACATCAGCTCTGGCGCACACACATGGGGTACACAGGCATACAGTAGGCCAGCTTTTGAAATGACATTGCGAAGGTGAAGATATCATGTGCATACATGCAATAAAAAACACTCGTGTGCAAGGTTCTACAAACATTGAATTGAACATTTGGGCCAGCACCCCAGAGCTTACATATTTAAGAGTGACGCCTTCTCCAAGTGCAAAATTGACCATAGCA
>NC_085878.1:32860499-32865499 GCF_034702125.1 Engraulis encrasicolus
GTGTGTCAATACGGCCCTGCCCATACCACCCCATAGCACAGCATAGCACAGCGGGCATGGAGGCCCCAGAGCCCCAAGGACGGCAATGGGGGGCAGGCTTTGACGCTAGGGGACACCCCCCAATAAAGTCTATCACCCTCGCCCTCACCAACACACACACACACACTACTACACACACACAGTACTACACACACGCACACTACACACACACACACACACACACACACACACACACACACACACACACACACACACACACACACACACACACACACACACGCCCACACACACACACACACACGCATGCACACATTACGCACGTACACACACACACACACACACACACACACACACACACACACACACGCACACTACACACACACACACACACACACATCACCACCACCACCACCAAACCCTATGTACCCCGCCTCTCTCCCTAGCCCCACCTGGGGTTTGGTGTGCGGTTTGGGGATTAGGGCCGGTCGAGAGGTGATTGGGTGGGGGATGTGCTTGGATATGGGGAAGGGTATGTGTGTGTGTGTGGAGGGGGTGCTGGATGGGGTCAACGCTGCTGTTCTGTCCCCCACTACCTCACAACTCACACCCCCACCATCAGCACCACCCACCACCCAGCATCCTATAGGCTTAAGTCGCCGCACCTGTATGGAGGGAATGAATGCACGGCTGCAGGTTGGTGTGTGTGTGTGTGTGTGTGTGTGTGTGTGTGTGTGTTTGCGCCTATGCCTGCACACACACACACACACACACACACACACACACACACACACACACACACACACACACACACACACACACACACACACACACACACACACACACACACACATATACACACGAACACAGGGTGGGGTCGCAGGGAGGTGGCTGGTGCTCCTACTTGTGAAATTTATGTGGGTATCGGCGGTGTTTTTACACTGGTTGCCGTTGGATTTACAGGTGGGGCTGGAATGCGGCCCAATGAAACGTCAAGGCTTTGATCCCTCCAGCAGGTTGTGTTTTACTGAGGGGGGCTAAGTACGACATAGGGCATCTTTTATACGCTCGTCAGGAGCCCCACGCCACAGACTCCAGAAATCATAAAAGCATAAGCTAGACCACAATGAAGAAGGAAGGGGACCGTGCCTTAAGTTACCCCCACTGCTTTTTTTTGTTTTGTTGCAAAGTCAAAATGAGGGTACCTACAGTGTGTACTTACTTCAACACATTTCTTTTAGACTTTTCTACAGTACCCTATCTTGGTATGTCCTTGGTATTACTTGCATACGAAACATTCGAAACTGGAAACATATGTATGAATATGTGCTTTAAAAATGATTAATACTTATACTCTAATAATAATATACTACTAATAATATACTTATAATAATATAAACTATTATTATTATTATTATTATTATTATTATTATTATTATTATTATTTTTATTATTATTATTATTATTATTATTATTATTATTATTGTTATGCTTATAAACTAGCTTGTCAAAAATCTATTAGTATTCTTAACATCAGGAAGACAATCTTAAAACTAAGATCAATACTAATTTGTAGTATTGTCAAGAGAGATCGCAAGGTCTGATTGTGTAAGGTCTGATTGAAGGGCTCTCTCTCTCTCTCTCTCTCTCTCTCTCTCTCTCTCTCTCTCTCTCTCTCTCTCTCTCTCTCTCTCTCTCTCTCTCTCTCTCGCTGAAACTTTACTAGCATGAATGATGTAAACACTGTTGCCAAAGCGGGATACAGAGGAAAAATAAAATGAAGACATAGTCTCGTACTACTTGATAATTGTAATTTAAAAAAAAGAAAAAGAAACAATAGCAAATGTGATTACATTTTATTTAGACTATGTGTAACTCTCTCTCTCTCTCTCTCTCTCTCTCTCTCTCTCTCTCTCTCTCTCTCTCTCTCTCTCTCTCTCTCTCTCCTCCACAGAGGCGTCGGCTCCTCCAGGAGCTGGGTGATCAGCGGATCCCCTTCCTCTCCCCCTCTGACCCTGGATACCAACAACTGGTGAGTGTAAGCCCACCTGGGAAACTCCAACTCCCATTGTCATTGGGACACAGCACTCTACAGCACACAAGTGCACACTGCACGCAATGAAATTGCATTTATACCTCACCCATGCAAGGGGGCAGCCCCCAATGGCGCCCGAAAGGGAGCAGTGCGGCAGGACTGTACCATGCTCAGGGTACCTCAGTCATGGAGGAGAGTACTGCTTAATTACACACAACGAAATTGCATTTATACCTCACCCATGCAAGGGTGCAGCCCCCAATGGCGCCCGAAAGGGAGCAGTGCGGCAGGACGGTACCATGCTCAGGCTACCTCAGTCATGGAGGTGGATGGGGGAGAGCACTGGCTAATTACTCCCCCCTCCAACCTGGCAGGTCGAACCGGCAACCTTTGGGCTACAAGTCTGACGCCCTAACCGCTTACCCCTGACTCATTAGCCACCCAGTAACACATCCACTAACTGCAACAGCACAGTGTAAACATTTCTACACAAAATAGCAGAAAATTGAATGAAATAGAATTGTTGTTTTGTTTTGGAAAGTCCACAAATGTATTACACCATGGCTGCCCACAATGCTAATGTTTAAGTGTACCTTGCAGGTTAAACACCACTAAATCTCATTTTAAGAATGTCAATACAAGAATTTGAATGTGAGATATGTCAAAAAAACGAATTAATGCATGAACAATATTTGTAGAAAACATTGTCACAAATAACGGCAGCTTCTTTTAAACACACATTTAGAATCTGATGGAGATAGAGGGAGTTGCTGCGTTCTACAGTGACAATTGCCTAAGTAAACTAAGTACAGCAGAGAATAGGCAGATTGTAATAACCTTACTAGACCTATAATTTTAATAAGTTAAACGGTCTTAAACAGTGGCATCCACCAGATATCCCCTTGTGCGAACAGTTTTATCATAAAAAAAAAGTTTGCTTGTGAACATTTCGTCCATGTCAATGCACCGCAGCAGCGCTGGAGAATGCGCCATGCGTTTTTGGGTCACTTCTTAGGCTATAAAATAACATTTTTAGCCCAATAGAATGTCTGATTGTTGATATAAACTCAAAATGTTATTTGTGCTTATAGCATATCTAATTTTATATTTTCAATATTTTCCCCTCATTGTGGAGATGCTTGGTCGGACATAGCAATGCTGTTATGATGAAGTTGAGTCTTTCCAGCAAAGTGCGAAGGGGTCCGCTGGCAGGCTCCTCTGCACAAAGAGGTTACAGTATCATTAAAAAGCCTTGATGTGTGTCCTAACCTAGTCCCTTATCCTCCCTCCTGCCCTTGAGCCATGGCCTAATGGCTGTGGAGATGGGCTTCAGATCAGAGGGTTGCAGGTTCGAATCCCACCCTTCCACTCCCTACCTTACTCCATGGCTGAAGTGTCCTTGAGCAAGGCACCTAACCCCACACTGCTCCAGGGACTGTAACCATTACCCTGTACTTGAAATAACTGTAAGTAACTGTTAGTTACTGTAATTCTAAATAAAAACAAAAATAAAAAAATAATAATTGGAAATGACTGTAACTGTAAATAAAAACAAAAATGAGAAAAAAATAAGAAATAAAAGTGTCAGCTAAGGGTTAGTGTAGTGTAGTGTAGTGTAATGTAATGTAATGCAATGTAGTATAATGGTTTGTGTTTCAGTGGGAGTCGAGCTACACGGGGCTGGCGCTGCGTCCGTCCGGATGCCTCCCCGACGGCCTCCACGAGCGCGTGCAGCAGGCCCTGTTGACGCTGCGTGGGCGGGGCTGCCTGCTGCGGGACCTGGTGCGGGTGCGCGACCGCGACGTCCTGACGGCCGTATCCCGCGCCCTCCTGGGCCAACCGGGCCACACCTACCGCTACCTTGACACACGCCTCTTTGCCATCCCCTGGCATGCCGACGACCCGCCACCCCAGGTTTGATTAACATTTGATTTTAGCCTTCTTACTGCAGATGGGGTCGCCGGCAGGCCTATTCACAATTTCCTAAAAATACTCAACTACATATCAACATTGCTATGACATTACCGATAGCTTTAAGTAACAGATCCAGACATAGCCATTAAAATTGGTGACAGTAAGGTTATAACATAGGCTCTGCACTAAGGGATTAATGTTTTTAATCATCCTTGATTCTAATTATTTAATATCCTCTTTTAATTAAAAATATTCTTTGATTCTTATATTCAATGTTTTCTTTCCCTATTTCTTGTATTTCGTTATTCCGTTACTTTTATTTTTTGTGAAGCACATTGAATTGCATCTGTGTATGAAATGCGCTATACAAATAAACTTGCACAGGCACCCAAGGACCAGAGCATAAACCAAAACCAGAGCCAAGCCGAGGTGCCGATTGGCGAAAATGGAAACGCAGCGAAGGTGAAGGCTAAGACGCTTGGTGTGACACCATCGTCAACAACAACAACAACAACAACAACAACAACAACGTCATCATCGTCATCAACATTGTCATCGACGTCGTCGTCATCGGCGATACAGGGGTGCTGTGACCCCGACCTGCGTGCGGCCTGCAGGGCATTGTGGGAACTGAACCGCTTCTTCTGCCAGGACGTGGAGAAGGAGACGGAGGCCCTGAGGCACAGGAAGGCCTGCAGGAAGGCCAAGGAGAAAGCCAAAGCCAAAACCAAGGGGCACGGGGACAAGGGCCACGGTGTCGTGACGCCATGGAGGGGTGGCGGTGGCCCCGGCTCAGACAAAGGGACAGGCGTAGGTGCCCGCACGGAAAAAATGGTACTTGGAAGTTATAAGAATTATACGAACAAAAAAACATATGCCATATGGCTCCTTTTGGTGTTTTCTCATGCAGAATTATTATGAACACCAAAAGCGGCCACTTTTTTTCACCACAAATTATATATGTTTTCACTGTCATATGAAAAATATTTTAGAATTCATAAAAAAAACTTGTAATACTTGTGTATGATTTGACAATCTCCTTTCCATATGTGTG
>NC_085878.1:32872999-32880499 GCF_034702125.1 Engraulis encrasicolus
CTTAGAAGATGTTTGGCTAAAGTGTATTTAGAGGAATATACTAATAGTGTTCTAATAGTGAACTTACTAAAAGTGTGTTTTTTAATAACATATTGCAATTGCACTTTTTTTAAGTGCACTTTGATTATACTTCACCCAAGTGACTTCGAAGTGTGATTTTCTATAGTGCGCTTTAAAGTAAATCACTTTAACATATTGGAAGTATACTTTTTCAAAGTGCACCATGATTGTGCTTCATCCAAATATATTCAAAGTGTGCTTACACAAAGTGCATTTACCCATCATGCATCATCATGCATGTACCATCATGTAATGCACTTCTTGGAGCTCAATTTCTCAAACAGAAAGCCATTGACCATTGAAGGAATATCTTTGGTTTGCATGAAAATATTACTCATTGTTATATTCTGCGTTTATTGTAGGAGTTTTAAAATTTTAAAGTGGTACACAAAAAATGACCATGTTCCCACCGTCATTATGATGGTCACGTATATGTTCTGGTATATATAAGCTCACACTTCCCATGATATCATGGTGAGAGGTAAGTTGGAACTAGTTGTTCAAACAAAGAATCAAGGGTCACCATTAGTGATCAATTCAAATGATCAATTGCAGGAAGGTGGAACAAGAATGAAATAAAGTGAAATGTGTATCTGAAATCTCTGTAACAATGCAATGATTGTAAATGTCAGTCGTGCTAGGCATGCATACTGTATCACTACTGTGACATGTGGCTGTGTGTAATGTACAAGTTCTGAGGTCCAGCATGGATTGTACTATTACATTTATATTATTTCATGTACTTGGGACTGTACTGTAAATATACTTCAAGCATACCTGTTATATATTTACAATACCTAATATGATATACTTTTTACAGACTTAAAATGTTCCAATGTAGTCCAAAGAAGCATGAAGTTAATATACTTTTATTGTACTTCTAGTAACAATAAAATGTTATAGAAGTGTACTCAAGCACACTATTAATGCCATACGAATGCATGAAAAGCGTGTTTGGAGCATACTTTCAAAAGTATGCTTGTAGTGCACTTAAAGTTGTCCAAAAGCGGTGCCAATTTAGCATCCTCAGTGTGCTGCAAGTGTGCTGAAGTACTGCTTTAGTAGTGCTTCAGCGCACTAATAGTGCAATGAAGCGCACTTTAAATCGCTGAAAATAGTACACTTTGTACTAAGTACGGTCAAAAAAAGTACACTTTAAGTATATGGGTTTTTCACCTGGGTAGGCCTAGGATGACTGACCCCTTTGTCCTCCTTGTCAGCTTTCCCTGGTAGCTGTGGTGGAGGTGGTGGTGGTGCTCAGTGGCGGAAATATTGTACACAGGGCCCCAAGGCAAAAGACTGATAGGGCCCCCTATACGGCCTGCCAAGGTCATCATAGAGCCCCCAACACCAATACAAGAATGCCCTGCTCGCCCTCCCTATTGCTCTGCCCCTGGTGGTGCTATTGCAGGGCTCGCCTCTTGTCTCCTCTCGCAGGTTGTGGTGGTCGCCCTACGGTATATTAGCAGTAGTAGTGGTGGTGGTGGTGGTAGTAGCTCGGCTCTGCTCTCTTTATCAGCAGTGGTGCCCACCCCCCTTCTTTCCCTGGGCCTCTCCTCTCCCCCTGGATAACTGACCCCTTTGTCCCCCCTGTCGGCTTCCTTGATAGCTGTGGTGGAGGTGGTGTTGAAGGTAGTGGTGGTGGTGCTATTGCAGGGCTCGCCTCCTCTCTCCTCTCTATAGGCAGCCATTGGCCACCAAATGAAGATACTATTTATCCGTGTTGCTGAGCAAAGCAAACGGCTGCCAGCCCAGGACGGCCTGTAGAGGCCGGAGAGGACTTTACTATTGATTTTTTACTCATGGAGCAGGGGCACACACACATCACATCAGGGCCTGTCTGGGCTGTTTCTCCTTTCTTTCTTTCTTTTTTAGCTTTCTCTCTCTCTCTTTCATTCTCTCTCTCCCCCTCTCTCTCAAACACACAGTCGCACACATCCATACACACATCCTTTCACACAATGTTGTTCACTCTCACTCCCTCCCTCTACTTTGTATCCCCCCACCCTCTCTCTCTCTCTCTCTCTGTTTTTCCCTTCCTTCTCTTTTTTCCTCCCCTGCTGAAAAGGAATGATTTCCCAAAATGCTGTGCTGTTTCGCCTTACATCCATTTAACAGCTTAATTGCATTAACAGTGCACTCTCACAAAAGCCCTTTGAAATGTGTGCCCTTGTTCCACACATGTCAGCGACAATGTTAGTATATAAAACAGATATTCGGACAGCGCGTTTGCTATTGTGCAGCTGTTTCAAAAACGCCTCAGCTGCTGACACTCAAGTTTTTTTTTCTTTCTTCTCTCCCTCTCCCTCCCTGCTCCAACCTCACTCCTCTCTCCTCCTTTCCCCCTTTCCCCTTTCTTTCTCCAACTTCTCTCCTCTCCTCTCCTCTCCTCTCCCCTCCCTCCTCCTTTCACCTTTCCCTTTTCCCCTTTCTACTCCAACCTCTCTCCTCTTTTCTCTCTCCTCCTCCTTTCCCCTTTCTGCTCTCTCTCCACTCCTCCTCCTCTCTCTTCTCTCTCCTCCTCCTCCTCCTCTCTTCTCTCTCCTCTCTCCTCTTTCCTCTCTCCTCCCCCTCTCTCTTCTTTGTCCTCTCTCTTCTCTCTCCTCTCTCCTCCTCTCTCCCATCTTTCCTCCTCTCCTCTCCCCACATTCTCCCTCCCTCCCTTCTCTGATGTCTGAAGCAGAACAGCCAGAGTCGGATACCATAGCGACACCCGGAGCTGCAAAGGATGCTGGGAAGGGCACCCAGAGTGGCAGTAGCAGAGGAGGAGGCTCGGCCGAGTCGTGCAGCGCTGCGTCCGCCGGGAGCGGGGCCGGTAACAGTGGGGCCACCGCCGGCAACTCAGGGGGCCCCAGCGACGCCGGAGAGGGAGACTCCTCTGGGACACGGGCATCGATGACAAGGGGGGTGACCGAGAGGGGTGGGTATTGCCAAAGGGTTCACGATGCAATGTGCGTCACCATACACATGCCACCCACGATGTGATTCTATCACGATGCATTGCGATTCATTATGTACTTGCTCAAGGGCACCTCAGCCATGGAGTGAGATACTGTAGTGCAGTGGTTCTCAACTGGAACAGTCTTGGGACCCACCATTTTCCACTCTCATTCGGTCGCGACCCAATTTTTTTAGCGTTCAAGTCAATTCAATGCAATTCTCAAAATGTAGGCCTAACCAAGACTCGAATGACTGGTTGCAAGCTATCTATCTCGCATAAACATTCAGATTGTATCTATGACGACAGATGACACGGAGTTCACTAGCCTATCAACATAAAAGTTGTAAATTGTTGCAGGAAAAGTTGGATTTTTTTTTTTTTCAAAGGCTCCGTGACCCACCCATGACCCCTCTGCGACCCACTTTTGGGTCGCGACCCACCAGTTGAGAAACACTGCTGTAGGGAATGGAAGGGATGTGATTCGAACCTAGCCAGGCCATGCCCTTCTAGTGACGCAACACCTTCGGCGTCGCTTTTAGTCAGGCAAAGAGCAATGTAAATATCGTTTCTGAAAAATCGGGAACTCCATCCACTTTGTCAGGAACCAATCAACCAGTAGCAAACCAAGGGAGGCGGGTCAACAAGGCTGTTTGGGAAACGTTAATTGTTATGCTTTTGGTCAGACAAAGTCTCGAAGAGATTTGAAAGTCGATGATAATCACGCTAATTTGAACCTGCAACCCTCTGATGATTTGTTTTTTGCACACCCCTAGTGACGGAGAGGGATCAAGGGGCCAAGGCGGAGGGCAGTCGGGCGGGAGAGAGCAGCAGCAGCACCAGCACCAGCACCAGCACCAGCACCAGCAGCTGCAGTAAGGGGTCGGAGAGGCAGGCGTCCTGCTGGAGGGTGGGGCTGAAGGTGGCCTGGGACATCCACACCCCGGGCCTCGCACTGCCCCTGCAGTCTGGAGACTGCTACTACATGACAGGTAATGTGGAGTGCAATTTTCTTTTCTCTTGCAGAAAAGGCGCACTCTCAAGTTTAACCCGTTAAAACACAGCGTTATACATTTGCTGTTACCAGAATGGCAGTGACTGAGTCTTGGTGCATTACTAAAAGGCCCTCTCTTGTCATAGTAGAGTAATACAATGGTAATTAACCTTTCAATGACTTTTACAACCAGGGCCGGTTCTAGTAAATTTGGTGCCCTTGAACAGCCCCTTTCCTTTTTGTATGTAGCCTATAGAAATTGGCGTCTTTAAACATAGAGTTGTACATCTAATGGAGTGCAGCTGATATGGGACGTACAGTGCAAATGTGTACTGAGTGAACCTGAATAATCATCGTCAATGTTAAGTTTAATGTTTTTATTTCACTTGATGTTCTCATTTTATGGGACTTTCGGGCATTACCATACAAGGCATATGGTGCCCTAGGCGACCGCCTTGTTTGCCTATGCCTAGTGCCGGCCCTGATTAAAGTGTGCCACTGGTATGGCGCGCATTATGGGTTATCTTCCTCTAAATGTACGCATGTGTTTGCTGTGCACCTGAAGACCTTGTTAAAACAGTTGGGAGTTGAGTGCACTTTTTCGATAAAAATAGTGAAGTGCACTCACAGGGTCCTTTCCATTAGCCAAGCTACCGTTCTCCACTTGTGCTTGTGACCTTACGCTTCCCTGGTGCCCCGCCTCCATGGAGAAAACGGTAACACTTTACTTTACGGATCGCTAATAAGGTGGTAATTTCATGTTAATTTCATAGTTATTTCATAGTTATTTCAGGGTAATAACTGTTTGTTTTTAGTAACAACAGCAAAATAACCATACAGTTTCCAGTGCATTGTGGTGACACCCTGATGACTCGCAGCACGGTGACACTTTGTTGACACACACACACACACACACACACACACACACACACACACACACACACACACACACACACACACACACACACACACACACACACACACACACACACACACACACACACACACACACACACACACAGAGAGAGAGACACACACACACAATGCACTGGAAACTGTATGGTTATTTTGCTGTTGTTACTAAAAACAAACAGTTATTATCCTGAAATAACTATGAAATAACTATGAAATTTACATGAAATTACTACCTTATTAGCGATCCGTAAAGTAAAGTGTTACCGAGAAAACAATAAAGTTTCCCCTCTGTCAGCCTAGGCAAGACAATTTTTGGGGGACGATAAATTGTTTAAAACGACTTTTAATCGTCAATGGCCTTGTGTACATGAGACATTTAATTCAGATTTAACTCACTTTAATTCTGAAATAACGTCACGAAAACGTCATGTAAACGTCATGTAAAATTCAGATTTAACTCACTTTAATTCTGAAATAACGTCACGAAAACGTCATGTAAACTGCAAGTTAACTGCAAGTTTAGAAATGTCATTATCATGTCTTTCACAACACAACATCTTTTCACAGGACTTAGTCCATGGGAGGTGTTTGTTGTGAAGATGGCCGCCTTAACTATGTATGAAGTGCTGGGGGAAACCCCGACTATTATGAAACTTTTAAAAGGCAGATCACTCTTTGTCTTTTACTTTGTATATGGATTTATTTATTGAGGGAACATGAACAACACACTGTCAGCACTAGGCCATTATTGTCATGTGAGATAACTCACACACTCACAAACACACACGGCAGCCGTGTCAATCTCACTCACATGGAAGCAGCCATGCATACTGCACAAACACATCCATACATGCTCTTACATGAAATTCTTAGTTTTGATGATTGGGTGATATAATATTGATGATAGATTCACACACACATATAGGTACTCATTTCTACAGTATGTATGGAGCATCTATGCATTAATTCATACACACATGCACTTTGAACACACACACATGGATATGCACATACTCGCACTGTACACAAAATATTTGCACAATGTGCAATGCATTATTTGTCAGGCACTGACAAATACACAATAAAGACACTAACTGTGACACAGAAAAAACATGTGCATCTTAGAATGCACGCACGCACACACGCACGCACGCACGCACGCACACACACACACACACACACACACGCACACACAGAGAGAAACACACACACACACACACAGATGCATTCTCACTCTATTTTACACACGCTCTCTGTAAGCCCATACACACACTACATACATATAGTATATATTTTGCGTGCGGAAACAGTTACACTCCATTACAGCGCCGCAGAGATAAAAGTGCTGTGCCGAATTCCCACTCTGCTGTTGCCGTGTGTTGGGGAGCCAAACACACACACACACACACACACACACACACACACACACACACGCACACACGCACACACGCACACACGCACACACGCACACACACATACAGTACACACACACACACACACACACACACACACACACACACACACACACACACACACACACACACACACACACACACACACACACACACACACACACACACACACACACACACACACACACACACACAACACACACACACACACACACACACACACACACACACACACACACACACACACACACACACACACACACACACACACGTTCATGTTTGGGAGCTGTTGGTCTCTCCCCCAGGACTCCCGAGACGTACAGCTTTCCTTTTGGTCTTTCAAACACCCCCCCCCTTACCACACATACACACACACGCACACATGTATGTACTCCCAGACGCCCCCCCTACACTCCCTTGTACATAGAACAGCCCCCCGCCCCAACATACACACACACACACACACATGCACTCCCCATAGGTCTCTCGACTCCCAGACACCATCCAAGCTCTCTATTCCCCCGCCCCAGGCTGCTTACACACACACACTCTTACACACACTCTCTCTCTCTCTCTCTCTCTCTCTCTCTCTCTCTCCCTCTCCCTCTCCCTCTCTATCTCTCTCTCTCTCTCTCTCTCTCTCTCTCTCTCTCTCTCTCTCTCTCTCTCTCTCTCCTTTTCCTCTCCTTGTCGTGTGCACATGTAGACTTAAGGTCCCATGAAATCGTGCCGCATTAAGGGAGGTTAGGAAAACCAAATGTTATTTTATGAAGTAGTGTGACGGCCCACACCTCCCCACACCTCCCCACACCTCCCCACACCCCACACCCATCGCCCTCTGCCCCCCAACACCACCAACTCTAGCAATCACATACATGCACTATACGCACACCCACATACATATACTGTACACATACACATACACATACATACTGTACATGTATATACAACACAGGCACACACATACATACACATACGCATACACATAACCATACATATACATACAATACACGTGCAGTACACACACACACACACACACACACACACACACACACACACACACACACACACACACACACACACACACACACACACACACACACACACACACACACACACACACACACACACACTGGTGGACTTCAAGAGGACCAGTGGTGTAAATCAGAGCCCTTTTATGC
>NC_085878.1:32887999-32897999 GCF_034702125.1 Engraulis encrasicolus
TTCGCCCAGCCCAACCCTGGTGGCTCTTGTGTGTGTGCGTCAGGGTTGGACCGGGACAAAAAAATCAGGCCGGGCATTTTCAGCCAAGACCGGGCCACCAGGCACTGACAGAGACAATGAAGCCTGTGGCAACATTTTTTAGTCATAACTAGCTATTTTGATCACAGCAGCCAAAATGAATATTTAAATCTGACTTGTAGAGGTCAGCAGCAGCGGTATGAGGACTGATACCACTGCGTTGCAGGGAGGACCAGGCCACAAAATCATCAACAGTCTACCGGGCAAATGCCCTGTCTGCCTTATGGCCAATCCAGCCACGGTGTGCGTTGAGGTGTTTTATTTAAGGGGCGTTCACTAAGTCACTCGCTAGCTGACTGCGCCACTCGCTCACCGCGCTGGGCCTCCCTGGCTGCACCCACCACCATCCCACCTCGGGCAGAGTAATCAGTGGCTAACAGCGGCGAGAGTGCTGTGGGTCTCTGGTGGGGAGCCTGGGGGTGCCAGGGGCTAACGGTTAAAATAGCACCTCATCTCTCACTCGCTAGGCTAGGGCCCTGTGTAGAGAGACCTCGGTGTGAGCCCTGATTGTGTGTTTGTTATGTATGGGGTTGATGGTGTGTGTGTATGTGTGTGTGGGGTTGTTACATAGTGTGTTGATGTCATGGTGTGTGTACTTATTAGGATTGTGTGTGTGTGTGTGTGTGTGCGCGCGTGTGTGCTCATGTGTGCGCCCACACACACACACACACACACGTGGGAGCCTCAGACGCCATGAAAGATGAGGCTCCTTCCAGGCTGCTGAAAGGTCGGACCCTTCCATTAATTATTCGATGGTGTGTGTGTGTGTGGGCGTTGTCGTAGAACTGGGGAGAAAGGCTTTAGATAAAAACAGTGGTTGAGTTCTACCGAGTTCCTCCTCCTCCTAAGCGATCCTCCATCGCTCAGCCCTGCCCAGCCCAGCACAGCCCAGCCCGGCCCGGCGTTGGATTACCCCGCCTGGGCCGTGTCCATTGTGGCCCGCCATTTATTCCGCCAAAACGGGCTACCATTTATAATAAAGGACGGATCAGCGGTGGAGCAGGGCCCTCAGGAGCAGCCGGCTGCTACCCGTCGCCACGCGCCGCTGACATGATCGATCGGCCCATTTGTTTAGAGTCGCCCACCAGGGGAATTGGGCTCTGCTCTTAAAATGCTGCATTGTTTTTTTTTTCTCATATATATATAGATATATAAATAAATATATAATAAATAAAAATATAGTCTTTAGAGAATTGTTTGCTATTCAAGCGTCTGTGTGTGTGTGCGTGTAAGTGCGTGTGTGTGTGTGTGTGTGTGCGTGTGTGTGTGTGTGCGGGTGTGTGTGTGTGGGTTTCCTCTCGTGTGAGTGCCGGTCAGAGCGTTATTCGCACTAGGTGTTCTTGTTTGACACGTTCGGCCCGAGTTGAAGTCGGAACAAGGAAGGGGGGGGGGGGGGGGGTTATACAGGAAAAAAAGGAAATCACAAGAGCGGCGACACAAGGTGGGCAGAACCTTTTGGGCTTACTCGCCCTTAAACAACAAGCAAGTGAATATGTTTGTAGGGCGGTGCGGACGTTGTTATTATGTTCTTACAACCCCGTCGGAGGGATTCGTCTGGAGAGGTGGTTACGACTGCTGTGCGGTGTCCTAGAAGTGGAGCAGCTTCTACGTATTTGAAGGAGTGGGTCGCAGCACCAGTAGTACAAGCAGTTACGTCATGTGTTATGCGACTCTACATATCATCACCCTACCTGTATAGTACAGCTACGTTCACATACAATACTCGCTTCTTGCTCACTCGCCTACTCGCCACTCGCTCATGGAACATTTGCGAAACGGTCCTGCGGCTTTAACTGCCAATGCAAAAGCGAGAAGTTCCGAACTCTGCCTACCAATTGGTTAATTGCTTCCTCGCCTCGCTGGAAGTTAAAATATTTTCAACCAGTAATCCGCCCACATCGCATCGCTTGTACACTCCTCGCCTGCTCGCCTACTCGTCTCACTGGAACACATAGATATTCTATTGACTTAACTCGCTGAGCGAGTAACTAGCAGTGACGTGCGTGAACAAGGCTTTAGGCCTTAAGCTGAGTTACAGTATGTGTGGTGTAATAACGTGACAGTGCTCAGGTGTATGAATCTAATGTTGACTGAATGTGGTTTACCCCAAGGGAGGGAGGTTAGCATTAGCTTACCCACGTGAAGCGGCCAGTCCAAGCTATATGGCTCCTTGCCGGTCATCTCAAGCAGCGAGTTTCGGTAGTTCATTCAGACGAATAGGAGTATGAGTAGTCTTTCAGGGACCACGTATTCCGTGCATCCATAAATCCTCCACAGGTTCAGTCCATGGTGTCATGTATGTCCCTCACAGGCTCTCACCCTGTGGCCTCCCTGGTGTGACAATCCACCTGTTCTTATATGGATGGTCCCCGACAAACCAATGCTTCCCCCCACCCCTGGGTGGATGAGGTGTGTCACTGGTCCTGTCGTGTGTATCTAGTGTACTACTGTAACCTCTCCCTATCATAACACATGTAGGGAAGTGGGAATCTGACATGCACACATGTGAACGCATACATTCACATGTGTACAGACACACATACTAATGTACACACACGTCATAAAATACAGACATGTATAGCGATACGTGATGTTGACAGAGTTATGCTATGTAATGAGGAGGGAAAACAAGACTGACAGACCTACGACGTGCAAACACACAAACACAAACAGAATCCTAATCCGTCCCTGACAGTATAGTGTAGTGCCCTATGGGGTCCCAGGCACGCGACCCTATGTGTTCACACAAGAACATACTGTACAAATATATACACTTACCACCCGGTGAGCAGATGGAACGTCTTCTGATTGGCTGAGCAGGTGTCCATTATTCCCCGAGAGCAGGACACCTATGATGTCATGCGGGCGTGCAGGCGTCTAAGCTGCTTCTTTTCATAACTTTCTGGGGAACTGCCATTACTAATTCTAAACTGCAGGTTGCTATGGCCAAGAGCCAGTCGTTAGTTCCATTGCATTTGGTTGTCAATCCAAGAGCCAGTCGTTAATTCTATCGCATTTGGTTGTCAAGTGAAAAACCCAGTCGTTCGCTCTATCGCATTTGGTTGTCGTCGCCCCAATGTTCTACACGCATCTTGCACATCTCCGATAGACGCACGTCTCACTAGATTAGGAAGTGGTGCCCTTAGCAACGAACCAAGCACAGTGGTTAATCTAGGCTACTTTCTAACGAAGCCTTAGATAAATATATTAATAAATTAATACTTAAATGCTGGTAACCGGGTGATAAGCGGAATAACGGCCTTTGAGGTGTCCAGATATCAAGGGAAAATGGACTTGGCGAAGCCAACAGCCCTTCGGCTGTGTCGTCGGGCTGTTAGAACGCTCCGCCTCGTCCATTATTTCCCTTGATATCGGGACACCTCGTCGGTCGTTATTCCTTACGTACATACATGCGCCCACAGCACACATACACCCTGTAGAAGGACTAGATGACCTCTTTTTAAAGGTCATGTCCTCTGTTGTATACCTAAAAATACCGTTTCCAGTATTTCTCATGTCTGCCTTACCCCACATTCAAATATGGCCAACCTGCACACTGTATGAAATAATATGCACATACTAAGATTACTTAGTAACTAAGATTATAAAAATAAGTAAGATTAAGTTTGTTGCATCACTGCCTCTTTCCCTCACAGTGCAGCCACATCCATAGGATAGAGTGAGACGGTGAGATGCGGCCTGGCTGCATGCATGCATACTGAATAGGGACATGGTTGAATTTGCCATATGGCATGCAGGGCGTTTTTCTGGTCTACTGTTGATTATTTTGGCCTGGTCCTCCCCTCAGTGTAGTGGCATCAAAGATTCTCTATTCTAATGCATTTAATGTGTGTGTGTGTGTGTGTGTGTGTGTGTGTGTGTGTGTGTGTGTGTGTGTGTGTGTGTGTGTGTGTGTGTGTGTGTGTGTGTGTGTGTGTGTGTGTGTGTGTGTGTTTAGTGCAGGTAGAAAGTGCGGTGTGCGTCTGTGTGTGTGTACCTGTGTATGTGCATGTGTGAGTGCATGTGTGTGTGTGTGTGTGAGTATGAGTTGTGTGTCAGTGTGTGTATAGGTTTGGGTTTTGTGCAGAAAGTGCAGTGTGCTTGTGTGTGTGTGTGTGTGTGTGTGTGTGTGTGTGTGTTTGTGTGTACCTGTGTTGATGTGTGTGTGTGTGTTTGTGTGTGTGTGTGTGCATGGTTTTGATTTAGTGCAGGTTGAAAGTTCAGTCACAGATGTAGTAGTGCAGGTGGAATGTTCAGTCGCAGATATGGTGGTGGGGATGAGGGGGGGGAGCGTTGTCAGTGGCCTGGCTGGCTAGAGGCTGACAGTGAAGGGAGAGTGGGTTGAGTGTTCAGTATCTTGATTGCTTGATGCATCGTGCTGCTTGCAAGCCTGGTGGTACGGGAACGGAGGCGCCTGTACCTCTTTCCAGAGGGCAGGAGGCTGAACAGTTTGTGTGCAGGGTGTCTTTGATGATCATCAGTGCTTTCCGGGTGAGGCGTGCGGTGTAAATGTCCTGCAGGGAGGGGAGTGGTACTCCAATGATCTTCTTCGCTGTGTTCACAACACGCTGGAGTGTCTTCCTGTTTTTCTCCGTGCAGCTTCCTCCCCACACTGTGATGCAGCTGGACACGACGCTCTCTATGGTTCCTCTGTAGAATGTTGTCATGATGGAGGGTGTAGCACTTGCCTTCTTTAGTTTGCGCAAGAAGTAGAGACGCTGATGGGCCTTCTTCGCCAGTGATGTAGTGTTGGTGGTCCAAGAGAGGTCGTCGCTGATGTGCACTCCAAGGAACTTGGTGCTGCTCACTCTCTCCACAGCATCACCGTCGATGGTCAGTGGTGCAGTTGTTTTTTGGACCCTCTGAAAGTTGGACAACAATCTCCTTGGTCTTGTTGACATTCAGCAGGAGGTTGTTGTCTTTGCACCATCTGGCCAGCAGGTCTACTTCTTCTCTGTAGTGGGTCTCATCGCCCTTAGTGATGAGGCCCACCAGTGTTGTATCATCCGCAAACTTCACTAGATGGTTAGTGCTGTGGGTCGTTGTGCAGTCATGTGTCAGCAGCGTGAACAGCAGGGGGCTGAGAACACAACCTTGCGGAGCCCCCGTGCTCAGGGTCAGGGTGCTTGAGGTGTTATTCCCTACCCGTACTGCTTGTGGTCTCTGCATCAGGAAGTCCAGCAGCCAGTTGCAGAGGGAGGTGCTGAAACCTAGTTTGTCCAGTTTTCTGATGAGTTGTTGTGGTATTATGGTATTGAATGCTGAACTGAAGTCAATGAACAGCATTCTCACATATGAGTCTTTATTGTCCAAGTGGGTTGCTTTATAATAAATGTTGGTCTCATCCTGGAATCCAACGTTCTTCTAAAGCACCTCAGAGCAACTCAGGTGTAAACCTTTAAGGTGCGATGCACCTGCATCGAACTATTGTTTGTGTGCGTTAATGTATGTGCCTATAGATGTTTTTTTGGTTGTTTATCAACACGGTTTTGTGAGGAGGGGCAAGACACTGGCAGTCAACCACGTGAGCTAATTTTTTGACCGACAGCGTCGAAAGAGTCAAAGTTTGAGTTGTGCGCAGCGCAGCTAGTTTCGCGCAGTCAGGAGAAAACAAAAATTCAGAACCTATGTATAGGTTTACTGTATGTATAAATATGTATGTTGGGGACTTGGAAAAGTGCCTGTGTACGCTATATATGATTGTGTGTGTGTGTGTGTGTGTGTGTGTGTGTGTGTGTGTGTGTGTGTGTGTGTGTGTGTGTGTGTGTGTGTGTGTGTGTGTGTGTGTGTGTGCGTGTGTGTTTGTGTGCGTGTGTCTGTGAGCGTGTGTCTGTGAGCGTGTGTCTGTGTATGTGTCTGTGTCTGTGTGTGCACGTTTGTGCATGTGTGTGTAGTGTACCGGTGTGTCTGTCTGTTTGTCTGTGTGCGTGTGTCTGTGAGCGTGTGTCTGTGAGCGTGTGTCTGTGTATGTGTCTGTGTCTGTGTCTGTGTCTGTGTGTGCACGTTTGTGCATGTGTGTGTAGTGTACCGGTGTGTCTGTCTGTTTGTCTGTGAGAATGTGCATGTATTGACACACTTACTATATTGTGGTAGTGGCTGCATGTGTGAGGATGGAACTGGTTGCATGACTGGCTGGTTTGAACTGTAAATAAAATCAAATAAAGTCAAGTCAAGTGTTCTTTCTTGTCAAACATCTATAACAGGGTTAGCACTGAAATTTGAAATTGCATTTGACCAATGTACAGTTAGACTAAACATACATCCTGCACATTTTATTTCTATGTATATGTTGTGTGTCTGCCTATTGGGCCCTGAGCCTGTAATAAAGTTTATATATACATATAAGACATTGACACACAACACACATACACACACACAGAATGTGCAGTAAAAAACTGACGAAAGAAACTATTCAACAGTAAGAGTAGCGACAGGCAGCATAGTAGGGTCTCTATTGATTGGTCAGTCATCAGTGCCCATCTCTTGGGGCGGCACCTGGGCAGGAAATTGAATGAGGCTGCTCAGGGGGGGATGCAAAGGTGTGGAAAACAAATCTCGCCTCATGAAATCTAAAATGGGGGGAGACAGAATTCGTCTTGAGTCGCGGGGAGTGGAGAGGAGTGGTGGTGGTGGTGGTGGTGGGGGGCACGGTGCCTCCTTTGGTCTCCCGGTTGAATGCTCGATATGGCCCAGGCCACTGTGCAGTTAGCACGTTTGTCACCTAGCGAGACGATAGCACACAACGAGGGAGCTCTATCCGAGAGAGAGAGAGAGAGAGAGAGAGAGAGAGAGAGAGAGAGAGAGAGAGAGAGAGAGAGAGAGAGAGAGAGAGAGAGAATAGAGAAAGTGAGGGATGGAGAGAGACAAGACAGAAAGGAGGAAAGGGCAAAATAGACATTTGTGTCATGAAAGAGAGAGAGAGAGAGAGAGAGAGAGAGAGAGAGAGAGAGAGAGCAAAAGAGAAAGAGAGGGAACCCAATCTGAGCAAAACTTAGCAGGGGTGCTATAAAGAAGGAGAGGGAGAGAGTGGGATAAATGAGTCGGGAAGCGAGAGTGGTCTACAGTAAAAAGAAAAAAGCGAGAAGAAACAGCGAATGGTGTATACATAGTGACGGAGAGAGAGAGAGCGAGTGAGAGCGTGAAAGAGTCAAATATAAAAGAGGTCAGGTGGCGTCATCAAAGCCTTGTTCCCCCCGTCACCTGCACCGGTGGCATTTACGCCATAGGAGTGTCTGTCCCCCATCTCTCACCAGGGTGGCTCTTGTTATAAATGCCAGTGGTGGGGTCAGCAGCTTTTATGAGCACGATAAGCCCCTGTCTCCTCTCTCTTCTCTCTCTCTCTTTCCTCTCTCCTCTCTCCTCTCTCCCTCTCTTCCTCTCTCCTCCCTTCTCTATGGGCTATGGTCAGAGCTGGACTGGGACAAAGGTCAATGCGGGCATCTTCAGCCAAGACCGGTCCACAAGGCATTGAGAAAGACAATAAAGCCTCTGACAACATTTTTTTTTTTACCACAACAGCCAATATGAATAGTTAAAGCTGACTCGGAGAGGTCAGTCATGGGTAAGCGGAGGTAGTCATGGGTAAGCGGGGGCAGTCATGGGTAAGTGGTTAGAACGTCAGACTTGTAGGTCAAAGGTTGCCGGTTC
Source organism: Engraulis encrasicolus (assembly GCF_034702125.1). NCBI lineage: Eukaryota > Metazoa > Chordata > Actinopteri > Clupeiformes > Engraulidae > Engraulis > Engraulis encrasicolus. The sequence goes on from NC_085878.1 coordinate 32,895,725, forward strand.
GACTCCCAACCCGCTAGGTAGGTGGGGGGAGTAATTAACCAGTGCTCTTCCCCATCCTTCTCCATGACTGACGTACCCTGAGCATGGTCGCTGCACTGCTCCCTTGAGGCGCCATTGAGGGCATAAATGCAATTTCGTTGTGTGCAGTGTGCAGTGTTCACTTGTGTGCTGTGGAGTGCTGTGTCACAATGACAATGGGAGTTGGAGTTTCCCAATGGGGCTTTCACTTTTTCTTTCAGCTGTAGCGGTATGAGGATTAATATGAGCGGCGTGAGGCCAAAATCCTCAACAGTCCATCGGGAAATTGCCCTGTATGCCTTTTGGCCAATCCAGCCATGGCTAAGGTGGCAGCCATGTTGACCAAAAGGCTCATCCCCTCGACTCTGTGTTCTCTGGCTGTTATGGACAGATGGACAATCACAGAGCACAAGGGTTCTGCGATTGTGTGTGTGTGTGTGTGTGTGTGTGTGTGTGTGTGTGTGTGTGTGTGTGTGTGTGTGTGTGTGTGTGTGTGTGTGTGTGTGTGTGTGTGTGTGTGTGTGTGTGTGTGTGTGTGTGTGTGTGTGTGTGTGTGTGTGTGAGAGAGAGAGAGACAGAGAGACAGACACAGAGAGACAGAGAGATAGACTGTCTGTGTTTGTGTGTGTCTGTATGTGTACAGTATGTGTATGTGAGAGGAGAGACGGGTGTTGTTGACATTTTTAAATTATTTACTTTATTTGATTATTTTTTCATGGCCTATAGTGGCGGGTGGCTTTGTGGTGGTGGTCTGCTCAGCGTGTGAGGATGCTGCACTGGAGCGGTGTAGGTCTTAAGCCGCACAAAAGCCCAGCCATGCTTTGAAGCTGCTCGCACACAGGCAGCCGAGACGCTGGGCTGCTACGTGTGTGTGTGTGTGTGTGTGTGTGTGTGTGTGTGTGTGTGTGTGTGTGTGTGTGTGTGTGTGTGTGTGTGTGTGTGTGTGTGTGTGTGTGTGTGTGTGTGTGTCTGTGTGTGTGTCTGTGTGTGTGTCTGTGGCTGTGAGACACACACACACACACACACACACACACACACACACACACACACACACACACACACACACACACACACACACACACACACAAACACACACACACACACACACACACACACACACACACACACACACACACACACACACACACACACACACACACACACACACACACACACACAGGTCCCTGTTGCTTTCCACACTTCAAAGACGATGATGATTTCACCGCTGACCAGAAATCCTTGATCTTCTAGTTAAGCTCACAGTACCTCTACCCGTGTAATGACAGATCAAACATCATTCATTTTTCGTTTCAGAAAACACATACAGCATATGCGTGTGGGTAGTACTAAATAATTACTATTTTCTTGTAGCGCAATATGTTTTCAGTGTGTGTGTGTGTGTGTGTGTGTGTGTGTGTGTGTTTCAACTTTCAACGCATCAGCGCAACTCCTGATTACTTGACACATCAAGGCAAGTTTGTTTTCGTGCAGCTTAGGAATTGCTGTGACTAGCGCTAAGAGTTTGAGACAGTGGGATTACGATAAGACACGAACATCACCAACTTGTGTTGCCGAGCTATTTTGTTCTGTACGATGGGGTGTGGGGCGGGGGAGGTGGTTTTGTTGCTTAGTGTGTAGACAGCTTTTAAGAAGTAGGTGTTCTTTGTTCGTCAGAAGAGGGGGGAGGGTAGTGCAAAGTTGCTCGTACAGTATTTGCATTTGGGCAACTCAAAGATGCGTCGTACAGTACTGTGCAGTATGCAGCACCACAGATCAACACCTTGCACAGCTCCCTCCCTCTTGCACGCACGCACGCACGCACGCACGCACGCACGCACGCACGCACGCACGCACGCACGCACGCACGCACGCACGCACACACGCGCGCACGCACGTGCACACGTGCGCACACACATGCACACACACAGCTGGCTACGTTAAGCATCCTTAGGAGGATTAAACTAGCACTTCAAAAGAGCAAGCGCTGGAAAAAAAACTCCCCAGAGGAGAAAAGGTGAGGCGCCTCTGTAGTGTAAACTGTCACTCCCTTGAAGGAGAGAGAGAGAGAGAGAGAGAGAGAGAGAGAGAGAGAGAGAGAGAGAGAGAGAGATGAGCAGAGCGGTATGAGAGAGAGAGAGAGAGAGAGAGAGAGAGAGAGAGAGAGAGAGAGAGAGAGAGAGAGAGAGAGAGAGAGAGAGAGAGAGAGAGAGAGAGAGAGAGAGAGAGATGAACAGAGAGAGAGATGAGCAGAGAGATA
>NC_085878.1:32902999-32907999 GCF_034702125.1 Engraulis encrasicolus
GTCATTTTATAAGTGTGATTGTGTGATTGTGTGTGTGTTTGTGTGTTAGTGTGTGTTTGTGTGTGTGTGTGTGTGTGTGCGCGCACACGTGCGTGCGTGCCTGCGTGCGTGCGTGCGTGCGTGTACGTGTGTGTGTACGTGTGTGTGTTTTGCGTGTGTGTGCATATGTGTTTGTGTGTGTGTGTGTGCCTGTATGTGTATGTATATCCAGGTGGGTGGGTTGTGGGTAAGAGACAGAGAGAATAATATATATACTTGTCATTGACAAATGACAGGTGGAGGGGAGGTGTGATTTAAGTGGGTAAGCAGCGGCATAAAGCAGGTATGTGCAGAGACAGGTACGGCCCTCTGTGACTCTCACTCAGACACACTGAGTTATGGCTTTTAGGTGAACATGAGTATTGACCTGTTTAAACACGGATTGACTTTGTGTCTTTTCTTTCTTTCTTTCTTTCTTTCTTTCTTTCTTTCTTTCTTTTTTTCTTTCTTTCTTTCTTTCTTTCTTTCTTTCTTTCTTTCTTTCTTTCTTTCTTTCTTTCTGTCTTTCTCCACCACACTTCTTCAGAAGCTGCTGACTATCTGGTCTTGGTTGTGCATAATTGAGCTTGTCCGCACTTGACAGTCGGTGTTGTGTGGTATGGTGCGATGAGCTGAGGTATACAGTAGGGTGCATCAAACGACCCTCGAAAATGAAAACTTTGCAATATCTAACTCTGGAAGAATGCTCCAGTTGCTTCTCCACTTCCCCAGGACATCAAAACCCCAACAAATGGCTAAAGGATGGATACATGGGTGTTTGAACATGGCTAAAATATTAGCAAGCGGGGGCTAAAATCTTGCTGAAGGAAGGCTCTAAAAAAGACGCACAGGGAACTGGACCATTCTTCCAAATGATTCTCTTTACTAGTTTTGACCAAAATAGTGTAAATGTTTTAGTTTTAGTGTAAATTTGGCTAAAATCGCCCATCCACTGCCATTCAAAATGTCAAGCATATTGAGCCACCCTTTAACATCAACCAAAATCGCAAAGATTTTACAAGGGTGTTATATTAATACAAAGGAACAGCAGAGCAGGATTTTCAAACGTTGGGGCCTTTGATGCACCCTAGTGTACACTGTACAGTGTACTGCTGCTCTGTGTGCTGGGTATGTGTGACAATTCATTGAAAGTCACTTATGAAAGTGTTTTTTGTGGAACCTGTGTTAACCCCTCAAGTCAGACACGGCATTATAAAGTAGCTGTTACCAGAATGGCAATAACCAAGTTGTAATGTATTACTTAAGGCCATGTTCACTGTCATAGTAGTGTAGTACTATAGTAGTTAACTTTCAATGTCTATTACAGCATGCCACAGGAGGTACGGCGTTAAGGGGGGCTAAAGCAACATACAGTAGTATAGATTATAATACCGTTTTACCAAAGAGAACGTTCACTTGCGCTAACCTAACACCTGCGAGCTCCAGAATTATAAGGACTACTTGGAGTAACCATAAAAAAGTGTCTCTACACATCTATAATACTCTTGCTAACTACTAGAGATGCACCGGATCCTGATTTTTAGGATCCTGCAGGATATCGGATCCACTGCTTAAGATCCTGCCGGATCCGGAACCGGATACCGGATCCTACAAAAGGGTTGAAACATATAGTCTACTCGCACACGTGGGCCCTCTTTATTACGTTGACTCAAACTATTTTTAAGACTCATTGGCTTACTGCCACACTGCCTTCAACGGCCACTTCCAAAGGGCTTTCACTCCCTGAAGCGATTGGGGTTGTGAAAGACTGACTGAAAAGCCTAGGCTACGTAAAAGTAGAGATGCTGATTTTTACGTAACTGCCGGATATCGGATCCACTGCTTAAGATCCTGCCGGATCCGGATAGTCTGAAAAACCCTATTATCCTGCCGGATCCGGAACCGTATCTTGGATCCTGTACATCTCTACTAACTACAGTAGGAAATAGGGTCCTATGTCCAGTGTTACTTATGCAGAGGTGAGGAACCCATGTCTAGACGGCCGTTTACATCCCTTGAGGCCGTCTTATACGGCCCCCGATATAAAATTTCAATGTTATTAAAGTAGCATATGAACTCTGACATGATTTGTAAAGAAATCTTGGAAATTACATTTGCAATATAATTTAATTAAATGTTTTTGGGTCCTAGTGAAGGTGGTTAATAGTAAATGGTATTGTAAAGGTGACCACCTTCAGTATATATGTTCATAGAACGGCCCTTGGAGGACTTGATAAAATATGAAGTCTGGGGTGCAATGTTTGTTGTGTTGAGTGTGAATGTGTTTGTGTCTTGTCTTTTGTCCAGTATGTACTTTGTTATTATTTCAAAAAAGGGTATGTAATGTGTTGATGGACCCCCTTGTATTGAAAACGAGATGATTCATCTCAAGGGGCTTTCCTGAATAAAATTGAAATTGAAATTGAAATTTGAAGTGTGCCTTGAATGAAAGCGGCTCCCCACCCCTGCTTTAATGGTTGTCAGTGATTGTGTTGCTGTTTTTTTCCCCACGCCAGGTGATCTCTGAGTTGCCTGAGTTCATCATTACATGCGTTACATACAGTACCTCTTACCATCGCAGCGTATAGAACACAGTATAGTATAGTATGCGGTCTCCAACTTTGAAGAGAGACGGAAAGTACACGCATGTGCTCTTAGTCAATGAATAAAATATGGTCCATATGTTTCATCTTGGTGTGTGTGTGTGTGTGTGTGTGTGTGTGTGTGTGTGTGTGTGTGTGTGTGTGTGTGTGTGTGTGTGTGTGTGTGTGTGTGTGTGTGTGTGTGTGTGTGTGTGTGTGTGTGTGTGTGTGTGTGTGTGTGTGTGTGTGTTTTCATGTGCGTCTCTAAATGCGTGCGTATGTGTATGTACATGCGTACATTCATGTGCGCATTTGTGTGTGTGTTTGTGTGAGTATGTGTGTATGTGTGTGTGTGTGCGCGTGCATTCATACATGTGTGTGTATGTTGCTGCGACTGTGTCTGTGTTCGTGTTTATGTGCGAACATCATATCTCTTCAGTCCTCTGCCATACGGCAAATACAAATTGCTAGAACTGCTAGCATTCAACGTTTGATATAAAGGGTTATGATGAGGATGAGGATGGTTATGGTGATGATGATGATGATGATGATGATGGTGATGATGATGATTACATTACATTACATTAGATTACATTACATTTATCAGACGCTTTTAACCAAATCAACTTACAAAGAGTGCATTCAAGCAAGTACAGAGTACAGCAGTATAAAACGAATGTAGAACAGATAAGGAGCAATAATACTGTATATAAATAGTGTTGGACCTATAAAATGTAGCGCAAGTTAGTGCCCAGGATCAGAGATGACCACATAGAGTTGCTAAAAATAATGATGAGGGTGGTGATGACGATTGAAAAAAAAAAAAAAAAACAGTGATGAGTCTGTGTCTCCTTTGTAATGGCAGGTAAAAATGGTCATACAGTAAATACACATCGCTTTGTTAATGTCATCATTTGATATAGAGGGTTATTATGTGGATGCTGCTGCTGATGATAATGATGATGATGATGATGATGGTGATGAAGGTGATGATGATGAAGATGATGACGATGATAATAATGATGAAGATGGTGATCATGGCTATAAAAAAATCACAAGAGAGGTGATGAGCCCTGGGTCTCCCTTGCAATGGAAGATAAAATTATGTCTTGTAACAAACTGTAGGGGGCAATGTTGCATCAGCGTAGTGCATGGGTCTCCTCTCCTCTGCCTGCCTGCCTGCTTGCTTCTTCTTCTCTCTCTCTCTCTCTCTCTCTCTCTCTCTCTCTCTCTCTCTCTCTCTCTCTCTCTCTCTCTCTCTCTCTCTCTCTCTCTCTCTCTCTCTCTCTCTCTCTCCACTGCAGAGCCCAGCTGAGTGCCACTGAGGCTGAGCAGTAATCACATCTAATGCGCTGCCGGAGCTAAGCAGAGCCCAGCCCAGCTGTAGTGTGTGTGTGTGTGTGTGTGTGTGTGTGTGTGTGTGTGTGTGTGTGTGTGTGTGTGTGTGTGTGTGTCACTTCTCACAGATGAAGTGTGTGATTTGAGGCTGGATTTAGAGGTGAGCTGGAGGGAGACGTGCTAGAGAGAGAGAGAGAGAGAGAGAGAGAGAGAGAGAGAGAGAGAGAGAGAGAGAGAGAGAGAGAGAGAGAGAGAGAGAGAGAGAGAGAGAGAGAGGGAGACGGAGAGAGAGATAGAGAGACATCACTCCCTTTCTGTTTTGTTCAGTTCTCAGTCTTGTTCAGTTCAGCACACACACACACCGGCTACATACACGGACACTACCCCATTCCAGCACACTGAGATCTCACCCTGCACACCCTGTGTGTGTGTGTGTGTGTGTGTGTGTGTGTGTGTGTTTGTGTGTGTGTTTGTGTGTGTGTGTGTTTGTGTGTGTGTTTGTGTGTGTGTGTGTGTGTGTGTGTGCGCGTGTGCGTGTGTGTGTGTGTTGATTTGTGCCTGTGTATTTATTTGTACGTTGTGTGTGTTTGGGTGTTCTACAGTACATGCATGTGTGGGTATGTGTATGTAATTTAGTGTTTTTTTTGTTTGTTAGCGGTATGTCTCTGTGTGGCAATTTCCCTTTTGATCATGCACAAACAAATGGCAACAATATCAGAAAGACCAAAATAAAATCTAAGCAATAATCTAATTTGCATAATTTGAAGTAGTAAACAGACACATTGTTATCAAGGAAAGAGAAAAAAATATCACTGTCTGTTCGTTCGTCCTTCTTTTATAATTTTTTAATTAGGTTTAACTTTTAAAAAGGTTTTTTTGTGTAATTCTTCTAATAATTTCTAAAAATGCCCAGAAAGTGATTGAGGGGTTAGAGCTAGTTTTCTACGTCTGCCTTTGAAATGAGCCTGTAAACAACAGAAGCCAAAACTATTCCCCTGATCTCTCAAAGCAGTGGCACCCACTTTGAAAATCTGCACAATTTTTCTTTTTTTTTGTCAGATT
>NC_085878.1:32912999-32915499 GCF_034702125.1 Engraulis encrasicolus
GAGTGAGAGAGGGGGATGGAAGAGAGACAGAGGAACGAAGAGAGAAAGGGAGAGAGACAGGGAAATAGAGAGAGAGGGAGGGAGGGAGACAGACGGAGAGAGGGAGAAAGAGAGAGAGAGATAAAGCCAAGAAAAGAGAGAGAGAATGGATTATCATATTGCCGATGAAATAGTGGGCCTCCCTCGGTCAGTTTAGCCCAGCCTGTAATGTGGTTAGACAGCAATTGGCCCTAATAACCTTTATTGACTTCACAGGGTCAGAGCCAAGAATCTAATTATTAAAGTGTATCAATTTCATTGGAGTTTAGAGTTGCACTGTTCATATAATTATTTTAAGGTCGAGAGGGGCCAATTAATCCCTCTCCACTTATTTGATGCGTTTGTAAAACATTATAAATGTTATGGTTTTCTGTTGTGCATTTCAACTGTAAATACTTTTTTTTCTCCCTTTTTTGAAAGCCAAAGCTTTATTTTGAGAAAATCGAGAAAAAAAAGAAGAAAAAAGAAAGGGAACAGAGAGGAAAAGAAAAGGAGGGAGGGAGGTTTATCTTTCAGAGAGGGAGGCTGAGAGGGAGACCAGGGTTAGTTTTGTCGGGGCACAATTTTTCTGTATTTAGCCCCAATACTGTATATCAAAGGTGTGTGTGTGTGTGTGTGTGTGTGTGTGTGTGTGTGTGTGTGTGTGTGTGTGTGTGTGTGTGTGTGTGTGTGTGTGTGTGTGTGTGTGTGTGTGTGTGTGTGTGTGTGTGTTAGGCATTCATTTCACCAACATGTGTAAGCAAAAGCATACATGACCGATTAAAAGTATTGTAAGTAGACGTTGTGGAAATTGCAATGTAAATTGTACACCGAGTGCTTTTTTATTGAAAATAATTGAGCTCCTTTCAAAATGTTGTGTGTATGTGACACTGATGCATGGCTGTTTTTTTTCTTTCTTGTATATACAGTTTGTCATTTTTCTTTGAGTCCCTTCTGTATGATGTATGATTTGTGTGTGTGTGTGTGTTTGTGTGTGTGTGTGTGTGTGTGTGTGTGTGTGTGTGTGTGTGTGTGTGTGTGTGTGTGTGTGTGTGTGTGTGTGTGTGTGTGTGTGTGTGTGTGTGTGTGTGTGTGTGGGTGTCTGTTTGTGTGGGTGTGTTTGTATGTGAGTGTCTGTGTGTATCTGTGTGTGTCTCTATGCGTGCATATATGAATCCAGCCAAAAAATATCTCTACAAAAACACCACACAGTGGTCTTGTCAGTCACGCACGCACGCACGCACGCATGCACGCACACACACACACACACACACACACACACACACACACACACACACACACACACACTGAAAGCCTGCCTTGCGTCTTATCTGAAGGCATGGAGTAGCAGTTTAATCCCAAGGTTAATTATTGCTTCCACTTGTTTACCTCCAGTTCCACATTAGCTTCCCTTCGTTCGTAGCCATTTAGACAAGTGTATGCAGAAAAGAAATTACTTCAAGATTATTGTTATTATTCATTTAAAGAGGGAGAAGTATAGGGCCGATAATGTGGTTTTACATGCCGAGCCTGCGTCTGGTGTGGGGAAAAAATATATTGTGTAAATGCCAGAGAGAGAGAGAGGAAGATGAGGCAGGGAAAAGAAAGAAGAGTGTGATGAAGAGAGAGAGCGAGAGAGAGAGAGAAGAGGAGGGATGGAGCTTTGCAAAAAAAAAAAGAAAAAGAAAATGGTACAGTAGAATAAGTCGCGGGCAAAAGGTATTTTGCAATTCTCTTTGAAGTCCTTATTCAACAGGGTAAGCTGAATTTTTCGCGGCCGCGCCTGATACTGTTCTGGGTAAATACTTAAACCTCTTGGGAGAATTTCACGCGGGGCAAGATACGGCGCCGCCCGAGGAGAGCGTTTATGTTACCTGCAGCCAGTACAGCCCTGCGGCTTTGTAGCGACAGTAAAAGAGATGGAGGGAGAAGAGAGAAAGAGAAAGAGAGAAAGAGAGAGAGAGAGAGAGAGAGAGAGAAAGAGAAAAGAGATAGATGCCTCTTTCCATCACATTGTGTGTGTGTGTGAGAGAGAGAGAGAGAGGGAGAGAGAGAGAGAGAGAGAAAGAGAAAGAGAAAGTGATAGAGAGTAAAAAAAACACAGAGAAGGATGCCTCACTCGATCACATCACACCACACCACACAGTGCTGCTCTGCGTTGCTCCCTCTTTGACGGTGGGCCTACCGAGGATACGCATGCGAGGCGCTATCAGGCGTGACATCGCCAGCACAAGGCATTGTGGGAGGTTTTTTGACGGCGGCTTTAACCCTTTGTGTGCCTGACAGCTGTAACAGTCTGTCCCCTGAGCCAACCTATGCTTTAATAGATATTCATTCTCACTTGTACTGTACTGTCAATTCAGACATACGCACTTGCACACTTGTGCTCTTGTGCTTTTTTTGCACTTGAACATTTGCACACACACACACACACACACACACACACACACACACACACACACACACACACACACACACACAC
>NC_085878.1:32930499-32935499 GCF_034702125.1 Engraulis encrasicolus
CTCGTAATAGCCGGTGTACGCCAGCTAAGAGTGCCCACGCGATTCTTAACTTGTTTTCTCTGTCGTTTCAGATGTTTTTATTTACAGGATTTTCAGATGTCCTCGAGATACGAACATCTATGGAGGGGGCCTTGGGTCGCACGCGCCTCCCTGAGGGGAGAACACGATACAGCCGCTTTCCCAAAGGGAAGGACCCTGTTTCGTGTTTGGTCTGCGTTCCCCTAGGCACGCTGAGAGAGCGTCTCAGCAACGGAATTATCCTCAATGTAGACGCCGTCTTTACCCGTCTGCTAGGCCAGTCGAGCGTGTTAACCTGCCGGTTAGCCAGCTAGCTCCTCGAGCCCCTGAGTTCCGACCCCTCCCTGACCGGCTTGTGTACCCCCTTCTAGCCCATGGCGCGCGCTGCTAGCTCAGTTAGGCTTTTAGCCTATCCCCCGCCCTGTAGCATGGCTCTGACGGGTGGTTTGACTACTTGTACTGGGCGCATGGAAGTGTTGACACAGGTAAGTTGGGCTCGTAGGCCGATTAGACTCGGACCTATACTAGCCCGGTGAGCAGCAGCCTGGGGCTTTGTCGCATGTATGGACGGACGGGGACGTCTACCGAACACAAGCTGGATTACGCCGACCTCTACTGTATGTGGGACCACTGGCACGTTTTGTCCCATGGTCCCCGTTGTACACCGTAAGGACACACCCAGTGCCTCACACTTGTGACCCACTGTATGTTCACATAAGCACCTGGTTCGCCCAATGTTGCCCGAACACATGTCATGTACACATCAAATAAACAAATTGATCTGTTTGCACACTGATGGTTTGCACGGTCCCTTCTGATGGTCAGTTGTGAAATAAAATGTTGTTCTCCCCCCATGTACGGTCTGTGATTGCACGACTATCTGTGAATGCCTTAAAGGTAGGCTACCTATCTTGCACTGCCGCTCTGAGGAGCCTCTGTGCAGGACATCCAAACATTTCACCCTCCCTAATCTCGGCTATAAAGGGAGTGGAGACGCAGCGCTTCACCTTGGCACAGGTCTGGATTAATTAATTAATTTAAATACAGTAAAAGTACCCCTCGCAGCGCTCTCGTGGGCCTCTGCAACGGGAAACCAGACTTATAACATGCCCTCATTCTGCTATAAGGATGGTCGTGCTACTGTTATGGGGTTGGCAAAAGGGGAGAACTCCCTGCGTTTTGTGTACAGTCACGAGACGAGGCGCGCACTGTTCGCGCGCTTATCTCCGTGTCTGGCTCTTGCGCCCACTGGACGGGCTTCATACACAGCTTGGCCAGGCAGACATCGACGCGCGGGAGCGCGCAATGGTTTTGCTTCGACTACTGGCTAGCAATACTATTTACAATTGTTAACACGACCGAAAGCTGGTGCCCGAGCCTCAATCTACGGCATACCGGGCAAAGTTATACTTGTTTTCCCTCTGAGGGTAAATAACGTGACTGAAATGTCGGGAATGTAGAATGCTCACTCCACATCGTTTTGTCGGGTGCATTCGCCCGGTTCTGTGTTGTATTATATTTCTTGATACTGACGTCTGCCTGGCGCACTATGTCTGCCCGAGCCTCAATTTACGGCATACCGGGCAAAGTTATACTTGTTTTCCCTCTGAGGGTAAATAAAGTGACTGAAATGTCGGGAATGTAGAATGCTCACTCCACATCGTTTTGTCGGGTGCATTCGCCCGGTTCTATGTTGTATTATATTTCTTGATACTGACGTCTGCCTGGTGCACTATGTCTGTTCTTGTCTGACGCAGGATATTCCTGCGTTTTGCGTTGCCACTGGGGCCTCACATTTTGTACTGGTTCAATGGCAATGCGTGCGTAATTGGGTTCGCCCCGTCTCCGTGCGCGCTCTCCAGATGTCTGGTGGCTGCGCAACGGGGGCTACTTTATGCCAGCTGCCTATTTTGCTGTCATTCACGCACATAGGGTTTTCACGCCAGCCTCTGTCTTGCCTTATGGTCTTGCACCGGGGACTGCTCTGTTCTGTGTCCACTCCACATGCACATTTTCGTCGAGTGTACTTGCCAATTAATGACTGGGTCGTCATTATGGATCTGACGTCTGCTCATTTCACATATATACCCAACCATGTCAGACACAGGTCTTCTGCGTTTGCATCCTAGGAGTTCTAGTCAGGCTTTGGAGAAGAGCTCGGCGCGCTCGCTCGCTCTCTCTCGTGCGTGTTCACGTGCTTGGTATTGCCTGTTATAGCGGTGTTACAGCCCAGACGTCCACCTCTCTTTATGCCATCATTGACCCATTGGGAGAGGTCGGGATTTATTATTATTATTAATGATAATAATAATTACAAGAATGGTAATACCAATAATAATAATAATAATGATAACAATGATTATTATTATGATGGCCGAGCTAATCATAATATTTCTTATTATTATGAGTCATTCAGAGGTTTCTTCTCCTGGCCCAGCCGGTTGTATTCCTCAGTCTGACTCGCCCCTATTTCTAAGGGCCCGCATCCCCTACTGTACCTGGAGCGCATGAACAGTTTACTGATGTCACTCAGCCTGTTCTCCCTGGGTTGGCCGGGGACAACACAGTTGTCCCTGTAGTTATTGGGCATGCTTGGCGCGGCAGTGGTGCCCTTGCCAATGTGCTTATTGTGACTGGGGCTTTTTCGGGTCTGACGCACTTCTCAGTATTTCTACCCAAGCAGGGACAGGCACAGGGGTTTGGTAGACCCCTGAGTGCTTGTCAGTGTGGTGGGGGGCCGGTTAACCATGGCACCTTATGCATCCACCACGGATCGGTCACAGCGTGGTGGTCAATGGCTTTTGGCCCGCCAGCCAAGCCAAACTACATGTCAAGGTGTTTGGGCTCCTCACAGTGCTGCTAGGCTTTCGCCCCTTCCTGTGTAGGTTGGATCAGACGACACTTTGGCGATTACATGCATCAGGGGTTCCCCACCTTTCCCAACTTGGGGCCCACTCGAAATTGTCACAAAGGTTCGGGGCCCACCTCGGACCCGAATACAAATAAAATTCACATAAATCAGCAGCAACACACACCATAATGTGATTGTGGGTTTTGGAATATTATTTCCAGGCCCCCTTGGTACACCTTCAGGGCCCCCCAATGGGCCCCGGCCCATAGGTTGAACATCACTGGCATGCATCACCGTGCACGATGGAGTACATTCCCTGCCCCTGTTCTATGTGGCATTGCTTTCAGGGGCTACCTTCATGCAGCAGCATGGCTTCTGCGTACAAAGGTGGGGGAGAGCATTCTGATCTCAGTTGGCAGGGCCAACATCGACCCGTTTGTAATATGGCTAACTGTGCATTGCCCTTTGTGAGCTTTCCCAGGGGGATAATCGTCCCTGGGGAGTGGCTGCCTTGGCATAGCCCTGGACCTTGGGACACTTTATGGTTTCCCCAACTGTCCTTCTCCCTTTGCTCCTGGCCAGAGTGCATGAGGATTATGTGTATTCTGGTGGCTCCAGCTGGAGCTGCCCAGTCATGCTTTCTCGATTTCTGCTGTTTGGCAGTGGGCCCGCCATAGGTGATCCCACTGTGCTAGGACTTACTGAGGCTGGTCGACGGGGAGATAGCATGGCCACGGCCGGCACTAGTGGCCTGGCCTCGGAGAGGCTGTAACTATCGGATGTCGGCCTGTCTGGTGAGGTGGCAGGGGCTCTCCAGAATTCCAGGGCTCTGTCTGCCCTCCTGCTTTCTGCGCTGGCGTGACATGTTTGTTGGTGTGATGCGCTACCTGGGGCCCGACTCCTTTTTGTGTCCTGTTGCCGGCACTCTTGGCTTTCCCCGGCATCTTTTGGACCAAGCGATGGCAGCCTTGACAATTACACTGTATGTGGCGGCAGTCTCAACATGTCATTCTGGGTTTGGGTGTGCAACTCTGTGTTCGCATCCCCTGGTGACACGTGTCATGATGGGCATATGGCGTGCCCCACCCGGGCCTTTGTCGGCATGGGGCCTGCTGAAAATTCTACGGGCACGAGTGGACCCCCAGTTTGGGCTTCTCTCGTCAGCATGTGTCAAGCTGCTTTCCCTCAAACATAATTATTGGGTCCTACCATGTCCTACATGGTTGAGCACTCTTACGTTTTACCGACCTGGGTCAGTTTGTTGCTCCTCCCCTGTCTCTCTCTCTGCCACTCATTCCCTGTTACCTCTGTACCGTCCTCTTTGATGATGACGGCTCTGCGGGCCTAACTCAGCCATTGAAAATAATATAAATAAATAAAAGAATAAAAATTGGCATGTGAGACAGTATTGTTGGTGATGTTGTCCTTGGCCTAGCGCCTCAGTTACATACTGTACATGCGCTGTTGGTACATCCGGCCTGCCCGCGCTTCTCTGCGGAGGATGGTGCGGTGGTGTTACGCCAGAATGCGGCTTTCCCACCTCGCAGTGGACACAGCCTTATGCCTGATGTCAGCTCCTTGTTTAGCTGGTCTCTTCACTCCCCCCCATTGGGTTGTTCTTGGGGGTTTATTTACATGAGCTTTGCCCTGTGCATGCCCTCTGCTTGTGTTTGGATGGCACACAGGGTTTAGGTGCTGCACTCTGCTATGTATTTGTCATGAGGCAGCCTCGGGAGGTAAGGCCCACTTCAGGCGTAAGTTGGCATATTTGGTTGGCCCCAGCTTCAGCTTCAGAGCTCCAGCCAGGCCTAGGGCTCGCTCGACCTGGGCTCCAGTCCTGTCCGACTCGCCGTGGAGTCAAGCCCTGCTCATTGACTTCTCCAAAAAGAGACTGGGTCTCTACCTGCCCCAGCCCCAGCTCCAGAGCTCCAGCCGCGTATGGGTGGAGGCTACTGAGTTTGTCTACAGAGGACTCCTTTGGCACCCCCAGTGGGTCTGTGTGCACACTCTACAAGGGGGGTGTCGTTGTCTTGGCCCATACACAGATGGATGTGTGTTTGACATATGGAGGGCGACAGGGTGGAGTTTCTCCACTCTTTTGTTTGACTCTTCATGTGGGAGGTGACTGACC
>NC_085878.1:32942999-32945499 GCF_034702125.1 Engraulis encrasicolus
AGAGAGAGAGAGAGAGAGAGAGAGAGAGAGAGAGAGAGAGAGAGAGAGAGAGCGAGATTTCAAGAACAAAAGACAGAGATAACAGCAGAGAGAAACAGATTGAAATGGACAAAGACAAAAAGGGGGGGATTTGTCAGAGAGAGAGAGAGATGGAGAGAGAGGGAGAGAGAATGCGATTGAAGAAAGACTGAAGAAAGAAGGGAGACTGAGCAAAGTTGTCGAAGAGAAAGAAAGACAGAGATTGTAAGTAACAAGAGAGACAGAGAAAGAGGAGGAGAGAGAGAGAGAAAAAGAAAAAAGAAAGAGAGAGACAGACAGACAGACAGAGAGAGGAAAGCAAGAAAGTTTTGCGGCGGACAGGAGAGTGCCTAACTGCCTGTGTGCGCGGGTTGAGGTGTGAAGCGGTGTAAAGTAACGGAGGTGATGGTTCAGTGCACGGCAGGAGTGCTGTCTCACGGATGAACGACAGCGCAAAAGCAAAGCAAAGAAGCAGAGAGAAATGAAAGGATCAGAGAAGAGGGGGGGGGGGGGGGAATGAAAAGAAAGAAAGAAGGAGCGAAAAAAAATCCAGACAAGACAAGAAAAGAAAAAAAAGAACAGAGAAGAAAAGTGAAGGTGTTGTGAAACGGCTGAGGTGAACCGACGCAGGGGTGCAGGCCTCCTTTCTTGCATGGCACCTCTAGCTGTCAATCATCTGTCTAGCACTTGCCTGGGAGCCAATGGGATGTGGCGGGGCTGCCGGCTGGCAGTGATGTCCCGCCTACCTCCACCTGCTGCCTGTCTCGGCTCACCTGGGCCAATGCTGACACTGCTGTCAGCCTCCGACCGCTGCTGATTGGTCAGAGCCTACACGTGTCACGACAAGTCTGTGGCCCTGTCTTCTCACAAGAGGTCAGAGAACAGAGAAAAGAGAGTGTGTGTGCGTGTGCGTTCGTGTGCGTGTGCGTGTGCGTGTGTGTGTGTGCGTGTGCGTGTGCGTGTGCGTGTGCGCGTGTGTGTGTGTGTGTGTGTGTGTGTGTGTGTGTGTGTGTGTGTGTGTGTGTGTGTGTGTGTGTGTGTGTGTGTATGTGTATGTGTGTGTGTGTGTGAGGGAGATTGGAGATGGGAGATGGGAGCGGACAGAATAGAGCAAATGCAAGTCAGATATTTCAGTTTTGCGGCACACGTCTGACAAGGATCTGCTCTCTGTCTTTCTCCCACGCAGTCACACACACACACGCACACACATACACACACTCTGTCTCGCACACACTCATACCGTATGCACACGACGTGTATGCACACGACGCGTATACACACAGCGAGACCAGTCCTTACAAGAATTAAGAGAGACAGCTGGTTGTCAGAAACGTATTCCCTCTCCTCTCCACGGGAAAAAAAAGAAAATATGTTTTTAATATTATGCATGTGTGTTTTGATTCGATGAAAAACGGGGGGAAAAAACAAAAGGGGGCTGGAAAGCTTGTGAGCTTACATCAAGTGATCAAGTGTGTGTGTGTGTGTGTGTGTGTGTGTGTGTGTGTGTGTGTGTGTGTGTGTGTGTGTGTGTGTGTGTGTGTGTGTGTGTGTGTGTGTGTGTGTGTGTGTGTGTGTGTGTGTGTGTGTAAGTGAGTGAGTCAGAGAGAGAGAGAGAGGTAGAAAGAGAGAGAGAGAGAGGGAGGGAGTGTAAATGGGCAGAAATGAAAGTGCTTGACTTTCGAATGTGACAGCAAGAGACTGCTCTTAACAAGGCGTCAGAGTCGCTGAGAGTAACAGATCCATCACTCTGCCAGGAGGGAGAGATGGAGAGAGAGATGAAGAGAGGGAGGCAGGGAGAGAGAGAGGGAGGCAGGGAGAGAGAGAGAGGGGGGAGTGAGGGAGAGAGAGAGAGTGAGAGATGGAGAGAGGGTGGGGTGAGAGAGAGGGGGGAGTGAGGGAGAGAGTGGGGGGGGGATGAGGGAGAGAGAGTGAGAAATGGAGAGAGATAGGGGGTGAGAGAGAGAGAGATGGAGGTAGATAGGGAGAGATGGAGAGAGGGGCGAGTGAGGGAGAGAGAAAGAGATGGAGAGAGGGGGGTGAAAGAGAGGGGGGGTAGTGAGGGATAGAGAGTGAGAGATGGATAGAGAGGGGGGGCGAGAGAGAGAGAGGAGGGAGAGGGAGAGATGGAGAGAGAGAGACAGAGACACACAGAGAGAGAGAGAGAAGGAGGGTGAGTGTGTGTGTGTGTATGCGTGCGTGTGTGTGTGTGTGTGAGAGAGAGTGAGTCGAGGGGGATTTTGAGTACCACTGACAGCATTGCATTTAATTTGGAGGCTGCCAAATTCCTTTTCATTTCACACGTTTGCTCAGCCTTCTTTTCCAGAGCCCTCCCTTCCTGCTTTCTCTACCTCTCTCCCTCCACTCGTCCTCATGCTCTCTCTCCCTCCTGTCCTCTCTCTAATTCCTGTCCTCCCTCCATCCCTGGCTCCTCCTTGCTTTCTCCCCCCCCTCTCTCTCTCTCATTCCTCTCCATTCCTTTTGC
>NC_085878.1:32955499-32960499 GCF_034702125.1 Engraulis encrasicolus
GCATGACGGTAGGGACACATACACGCGAATTTGCGAACTTTGCCATTCATTCCTATGAGAGAGGCGAAGGCAAGCGATGGCAAGCGAAAGCAAGCGAACAGGAGCAAAGCGAAGCTAAATTATTAAAGAAAGTTTAATGTTCTGCAAATGAGGAGCGAATTCGCCTGCCGCGGCCCAATCAAATCAACAACATAACTGTTCCATTCCATTTGATTCACCGCGATGACGCGATGACCCGATGACGGTTGGATTTCGCCTCTCTTCGCTTCGCTTGCTTCGCCTCCTATGTGTCCCTACCGTGAGGCTTCAGAGCTGTTGGTGAGATACTGTAACCTCTGCTCCCCGCTTATGGCTCTGGCAGCTGGCTGGTGAGGGGGGGGGTCAGGGTTTGCTATTCGCCTCAGGCCCCCGCTTCATTTTTGACCTCTTGGTGAGTTGACCCCCACTCACCTGTGGAAAGGAAGGCAGGAAGTTGGGGTTGGAGGGGGGGGGGGGGGGGGTATCTGATAAGGAGTTGAGGTCCATCCGTACACGTCCACGCCGCCCTTTACAGTAAAATGTCACTCTCGGCTTGTGTCTTGACAGGTGTGCTTTGACCTGTCTCTGGTCGCTGGTGAGGAGCCTCCTCTAGCCTCTATCCTTCCCTACTACGCCATACACTTCCTCTCTTCGCACGGAACACACGGCACGGTTTGACCCTGCCGCGACCCCCCTGCACTGGAGCCTTAGGCCTTAGGGCAGTAAATAAAAGAAGATACAGAAAGAGAGAGAGACAGAGAGAGAGAGAGAGAGAGTGAGAGTGAGATACAGACACAGAGAGATGAAAACTAAATAAAGTGTGTGTGTGGGGGGGGCGTGTTCAGTGTTCAGTGTATTGTAGGAGGGGTTATGTGTGGCAGGGGTGGGGTGGGGTGGGGTGGTCGTTGTCACAGACGGCGCGCAAACACTGAAGGCAACAGCTGCGAGGTTTGTACTGACCGTGCAAACGGCTGTAGGCTGTGTAAGGTCATTATATGATAATGAAAATGATTACTGAATTACATGGGGGGGTGGGGGATGGGGGGGTTAGGACACGAGGGTTTGGTGGCGGGAGGGTGGTAGAGGGCGGTGCCGGGAGCATTGGGTTTGATAAATGGACTGTGAAGGTACCCATCTGGCCTCTCTCTGCTCCTTTCTCCCCTTCCCTTTCTCCCTTTCTCTCTCTTTCTCTCTCTTTTCATCATTTCCCTCCCTCTTTCTTTTCTTTTCTGTTCTGTTGTTTTTTTTACTGCTGTAGTACTTTTCTTTTTCTTAACCCCTTTTCTTGTGCATTCCACTCAACCCTCCTCCCTCCCCATGGTGTCGCCCTCTTTCGCAGGGGTGTGTAAAAGCAAAAAAAGAAAAGAGAGAAAGAAAAAGGGAGGGAGAGAGAGAGGGAAAGAAAAGTGTTGTAGTGAAAGATTAACAGAGTGCAGGCTGGGCTCACCTCTGTAAGAATTGAGACCAGGGCAGAGTAGGAGAGAGAGAGAGAGAGAGAGAGAGAGAGAGAGAGAGAGAGAGAGAGAGAGAGAGAGAGAGAGAGAGAGAGAGAGAGAGAGAGAGAGAGAGAGAGAGAGAGAGAGAGAGAGAGAGAGAGAGAGAGAGAGAGAAAGAAATGGGGGGCGAGAGAGAGAGGGGGTCAAGCAGGGAGAAATTAAGGAAGGAGGGAGTTAGGGAGAGAGGTGGAGGTCTGTGTGTGTATATATGTGTGTTTGTGTTTGCACGTGAGTGTGTGTGTGTGTGCGTGTGTGTGTGCCCGTGCGCATATGCGTGCGTTTGTGTGTGCGTGTGTGCGTGCGTGTGTGTGTGCGTGCGTGCGTGCGTGTGTGTGTTTGTGTGTTGTGTCTGTGCATATGTGTGTGCGTGTGTGTGTGTGTGTGTGCGTGTGGGTGTTTATGAGCCAGGGGAGGTCTGCTTGACTCCGTGGCCCTGCTCTCTCCATGGAGCAGCGGCAGCAGAGTGGGCAGTCTTCGACCTTTGACCCAGGAAGCAGTTGGATGGCTTCGGGACTGCGTAAATCAAGGAGTGCTTTCTCTCCCTCCCTCCCTTCCTCCCTCCTCACCTCCTCATCACCTCCCTCCCTCTCTTGCAAGGGCCCTGGCCCAGGCGCGGCCTCGGAAGCAGGGAAGCTGACAGGGCCAAAGGGGGACAAAAGGGTCAGTTGTCCTGGGCCGAGGGGGAGGGTGGCCCCCCAGAATTGAGTTCTCGTTAAATCGCATGTTTTTGGTGATTGTATTGGGTGGGGGGGCTTTCAGACAACTTTGTCCGGGGCCTGACCAAAGCTGTCAATGGGCCCAGCTCGGAAGTCCCATTTTTTTTCCAGCGGCGGGAAAGAAAATCGCCAGGAATTCCAGAGAGAGGATTCCCTGCTTCGCACCTAAGAAATGTGTGTTTTAGCAATTACTCCTCTCAAGCTCTCTCACATACACGCACACACACACACACACGCACACAACTCACTCTGTCTGGATTACCAATCTCCTCTACCACCTGTTTTACGCGTAGAAACATGATGCTCGGCTGTGGAGACTTACAAATGGACTCACGCCACTAATTCATCTTAAAGTGTTTGTGCTTGTCCCTGTGTGTGTGTCTCAGTGGATTTAGGGGTTGTGTGTGTGTGTGTGTGTGTGTGTGTGTGTGCGTGTGCGTGTGCGTGTGCGTGTGCGTGTGCGTGTGCGTGTGCGTGTGCGGGTGTGCGTGTGCGTGTGCGTGTGCGTGTGCGTGTGTGTGTGTGTGTGTGTGTGTGTGTGTGTGTGTGCATGCATGTGCACGTGCGTGTGTGTGTGCGTGTATGCGCGTTTGTGTTTGTGTGTCCATCCCTGTGTATGTGTGTTTGTGTGTGCGTGTTTGTGTGTGTCCATCCCTGTGTATATGTGTGTGTGTGTGTGTGTGTGTGTGTGTGTGTGTGTGTGTGTGTGTGTGTGTGTGTGTGTGTGTGTGTGTGTGTGTGTGTGTGTGTGTGTGTGTGTGTGTGCGCGTGTGTGCGTGCGTGTGTCTGTGTGTGTGTCCATCCCTGTGTGTGTGTTTGTGTTTAGTGTTGTTCAGGTCCGCAGCTGCCTCATCAGTCAGTGGGCGCTATTTGACCTCCTGACCCCCGGGTGTCCATCTCGGAGAGAGCCCTCATCATCCCTTTGTTTCCTCCCATTGTCTCCCGCTGCCCTCTCTTGCCCTCACCTGGGTAGAAGGTTCCAGAACAAAGACCCCAGGCCTGTCATCAAACCCCCGGGTCACTAAGGCCAAAGTGTCCAGTGCCAACGTTTTTTTTTTTTTTTTTAAACCTCCCACCCTTCATGACTATACAGATACACCCACCCATCCACCAATCAGCCACCCCCTATCCCATCCTACATTCATCCTCTGTCTGTCTGTCTATCTCTCTTTGTCTCTCTCTCTCTGTCTTTCTCTCTGTGTCTCTGTGTCTCTGTCTCTCTCTCTCTCTCTCACTCTCTCTCTCTATCTCTGTCTCTTTATCTCTCTGTCTCGCTCGCTCTCTCTCTATCTCTCTCGCTCTAACTCTTTAACTCTCTGCCTCTCTGTCTCTCTCTCTCTCTCTGTCTCTTGTTCTCTCTCTGTCTCTGTCTCTGTCTCTGTCTCTGTCTCTCTCTCTCTCTCTCTCTCTCTCTCTCTCTCTCTCTCTCTCTCTCTCTCTCTCTCTCTCTCTCTTTATTTTGGGCTGTGCCCAGCTTGATTTTATTTTAACCCTCTTCTTTCCTGTGTCCACCCCCAGTTGTTGTGTTTGAAGACAGAGACGCCTTCTTTTGGGGCCTGCCTGTCACTTGTTACTCTGCGTCTTTCTGACACATCCTTTGTGTCGCTGGGAGTTGGGTCTCCTCCCTCTGGGACCATTCTAGGAGGTGTGTGTGCGTGTGTGTGTGTGTGCGTGTGTGTGTGTGTGTGTGTGTGTGTGTGTGTGTGTGTGTGTGTGTGTGTGTGTGTGTGTGTGTGTGTGTGTGTGTGTGTGTGTGTGTGTGTGTGTGTGTGTGTGCGTGCGTGCGTGCGTGCGTGCGTGCGTGCGTGCGTGCGTGCGTGCGTGTGCGTGTGTGTGTTAGTGTGTGTGTGTGCGCATGTGTGCGTGTGCGCGCTAAAGTCTCCACAATGGCCGTCCTTTCCAGGCCGTCCCAGATGGGAGTTTCAAAAGATTGTACGCGTCGGTTCCACAATGAAGACGGGACGAGCCCCAAGCCGGTTTCAGTCTCCGGCCCCCTTGACAGACATGATGGAAAGGCTTTTGGCAGTTGCAGGATAACTCCATACTCTCCTTTCTCCACGCTCCTGTTAAATCCCTTTCCCTCATTCAGGTCTAACAGAGCAGGCAACAGTATTCAAGGGAGCAGTGGAACAGCTCTATGTCGCTTTGGGCCACTGAAATCTGGGATGCATTTCTCGAAAGCGTAGTTTCTAACTACGGTAGCTACTTTGTTGGTTGCAATGCAATTTCCCATCGGCAACTACCCAAGTTGCTAACTGCTAACAACTTCGCTCTCGAGAAATGCACTCCAGCGCATCGGTTAATTACTCCAACCTGGCGGGTCGGGAAAGGAACTGGCAACCTTTGTGTTACAAGTCTGAGGCCCTAACCGCTTACCCATGACTGCCCATTGCACTGATGCTGCTCATTGAAGCTATGCTGTCTACTGCCAAATTTAATCTAGTCATGAATATTTACTTTATAATGAACTAATATTTAGTAGTATGACCAAAGTATGGTGAGTTTTGCAGCTAAAACTGTCTATTTTTGGAAATTCAAAATGGCGGACAATGGAGAAGATCCCCCTTTCCGTTTAGGAAAAGGGCAATTTTCCCAGTCACAATGCATACTTAGAATTTAATGATGGTGGTAAGTATTCATGAAAAAGGTAACATTAGTGAATGGGCAGCATTATTTCTGGAAACAAACTACTACAAATTTTACACAGTGCACCTTTAAGGGGAGTTAAATATATACCGGTAGCCTATGTCTCCCAGAAAGGAGAAAAGAA
>NC_085878.1:32970499-32972999 GCF_034702125.1 Engraulis encrasicolus
TCTTAAGGAGTAATGACTCTCTTATCGCTCCTGGATTAGTCCAGATAGTTTGTAATTAGTGTACCCACACGACTCGCCAAACCAGGGCCTCCTCCCAGGCACCCATTGTCTTCTCTGCGTGCCATGCGGTGCAGTTTGCAGTGTGTGTGTGTGTGTGTGTGTGTGTGTGTGTGTGTGTGTGTGTGTGTGTGTGTGTGCACGTGCGTGTGCGTTTGTGTGTGTGTGTGTATGTGTGTGTGCGTGCGTGCATGCGTGTGTGTGTGTCTGCACTGCAGTATTTATGTGTGTGTGCCTGTTCCTGGCCTGCGCCTATGCCTGCGCCTGTGTGTGTGTCTGCACTGCAGTGTTTATGTGTGGGTGCCTGTTCCTGGCCTGTGTGTGTGTGTGTGTGTGTGTGTGTGTGTGTGTGTGTGTGTGTGTGTGTGTGTGTGTGTGTGTGTGTGTGTGTGTGTGTGTGTGTGTGTGTGTGTGTGTGTGTGTGTGTGTGTGTGTGCGCGTGCGCAAGTGTTATCCACGACTTGCCATTTGGTGTGCAAACTTTCCGATTCTGGATTTTCCCTTCATTCTATTGTTGGAGGCAGAAGATGTAGCAAGCAAGCCCCTTGGATCCTTTTGTGGCTGATACCCACTGGGGCACCAAAAGCATACGCTTCATCCTCTAATATATGGGGCTGAGAGGTGGGCAGAGCTGGGCTAAGCCAGGCTAATCTCACCACCACAGGCCGCATGTTGAGATATGTGACCCAGGCCAGGGCCGCCGACAGCTTTGCCTGAGCCTAGGACAAAGTGATCTAAAAGGGCCCCCGACCTTATACTGACAATGTAATGAGAACCCTATTCTGGAGCCCCCCTCTATCCCTGGGCCCGGGACAAGAGACCTGTTTGTTCCTCCGCTGTCAGCTTCCCTGACCCAGGCAAGGGGACTGCAGGATGTGAGCGTGTACGGGGGGAGGAGAGGGAGGGGAGAGGTGATATCCTTCATTTGCTGTTCATTTGCCGCTAAGGCTTATCTTGATGATGAACAGCCTGGCACTGTTTGCACACACAATACAATTTTGATCATGTGCCTCATCAGTGCAGAGCTCATGTTGGAGTTGTGGCGGTGAGCTCCGAGGCCTACGGTACGTGTGTTGTGTGTCCTGGAGTAGACATTAGTCACCAGCACTGGTAGGATTTGTCTTCTGTGCTGCTGCTCTTGCTGCTGCCATGATGTCTGCCTGGATACCCAGTTCCCATTTGTTAAAGGGACTCTGTGTGAGATTTTTTTGTTGTTTATTTCCAGAATTCATGCTGCCCATTCACTAATGTTACCTTTTTCATGAATACTTACCGCCAGCATCAAATTATAAGTATTCATTTTGGCAATAGGCAGCCCAATTTCAATAAGCAGCATAGTTGCAGTACCTTTTTTGACCATTTCCTGCACAGTGTCCCTTTAACATAACATCCCACTGCAAGTGTCCACTACTAGTTAGGATTAGCAAGGTAGCTGCAATGCTAAATAGGCCCCAGAGGTGAAAATGTGTATATTGTAGTCCTGTATTTCTTAACGAACTATGGCGATTGAATCTTCTACAGCCAATACACCAAATGGACTAATAGTAAGCAATGTTGTTGCTTGAAATCAGTTGCAAAGCGACTTTTCTCAGACCATCATAAACCCAGGTCCAGAACATCAAGTACTGTCTCTGGAAATCGCAGATGTATGGTCACCCTAGTCTTTACTCGGCTAATCACCACTACTACAGCCATCTTCACCGTCTCTTCACTACATGTGGCATCATTTTGTCATTATCAATTTATTGGAATTCGTTTTTTTGGTGATGTATCATTTCAAAAGTTTGCCTGGCCTATATGTTCAGTTGTGTCCCTGTTCATGTCCTCAGAGCTGTACAGATGCTGTATATAAAGTAAGGTGTGTGAGGTGTAATTCTTGTTTTCTTCTTCTTCCCCTCGCTGAAGTATGAGTTGACATTGTGAGATGTGTTTTAGCCTGAGGTGAGTCCAAGGCTCTCCTGTATGAGACAGGCTCTTCCCGCGCCGGTGATCAAAATGGTGCAAAGGGAGGGGGAAAAAACTCCATTATTATTAACAGCAATATTGACGTCCTCCACTGTATCGCTTCTGGCCCCGATCTCTCATCTCCGTTAGCAGCACATCCAGCAGCTTAGCTGACATTTATTGGGTGCTAAAGAGCGGTAAAAGGTGACCCAGGGCCCTGTTAAGCCTGATGACAAATGAACACATCACTCCCCTTCCCATGGCGGCCATTTTGTTTTGAGCTATCAATTTCGAGGTTGAGGCCAAAATTCCCAAAGTCTGTATTTATTTTCTTTTCCCCCCAAAAGAATGTTTGTTTATTTGTCAGGGGAAACTCAGGTAAACTTTTCTAATAAGAGAGAAGGGAAAGAAATAACACAACAGATACGTCTTAATTGTCAGGTTGGCTAGGAGTAAACAAAGAAATGCCGAACAGGGCAACGAAGAGGCAGACATTGTG
>NC_085878.1:32982999-33002999 GCF_034702125.1 Engraulis encrasicolus
CTAATGCATTATAGACAAGCTTTTTGACAACACTTGCTTATGCAAATGTCATTACAGCGAGGTCCTAATAGACATCTGAACTTTTGCACCAGAGCCTGACAAGCCGGATTTGTTAAGGCTGCAAAACAAAAAATGTTTGGTTATGAAAGAAATTGTTAAATAAATAAATAAACAACGCTGGCCTTGTCTTGTCAATAACTGGACTTATTCCGTCTCCCCAGACCTCAGCGCTAGTGCTAGACTGAGCCGAACTGTCATGGAGTTTAACGGAGAAGAAAGCAGAGGGCCTGTCAGATCTTACCCGTGTCGGCCAAGGAAAGCTCAGCCATGTTATTGGATTTAAAGAACTCACTTGAGCAGTTGCCGTTGTATCTGGGGCTGACCTTAGAAACCTGCGTGTCTGCCTTTTGAAGTGTAACTTCAAATAGACCCGTGCGTACCGTAGGCCTCACCCTCTTATAGCCTCCCTCAGGCCCGCCGACAGGGAGGACAAAGCGGTAAGTTGTCCCGGGCCCAGGGAGATATAGATATAGATATATTACATTGTATGTATTGGGTAGGGGGCCCATTGAAATTAGTTTGTCCCGGGCCAGGCAAAAGCTGTCAGCGGCCCTGGCCTCCCTTTGTGTCCTACTAATGCCCTGTTCAGGTCGACAAAAAAATGGAGGACTGTAGTCAGCGTGACCTTACAGTGCTACGATGATGGTGGTCCCTGTGGTAGGCTTAGCTTTATACACGCGTGCAGTCTGTTAAAGTGAGACCCCCTATTGTCAGTTAGCAGATAAAGTGTGGCCACAATAAGCAGTCATAAACCTATAAACAATGCTGCCAGTTTCCTTTTTGTTTTTCATTGGCCCCTCGGGCTTCTTACCTTATTTACAGCGTTTTTAATGCGCTCCTAATAGAGTGGTAGGTGGGAACTGCGCAATCACTTGATTAGCACCAACGCTAACATCATTTTTGAGTAAAACAGCTTGTATATTCACAGCCCTTGATACTGAACCCCCCTCATAACCCCCTCATCCCCCCACACAGTAAGTTCTGTAGTGTTCATTTAACACTAATACAGTCAAATTAAACACCATTAGGTTTTAAATGAACTCTTGAAGTGTTGACTTTACTGTGCAGTCCATTAGCGTGTTAACTAGTTACAGAAGCCTCATAACGGGAGCGGTGTGTGAGAGTCATCCCTTTTTCGCCTTTTCCTTTGCCTTCTTCAATTCCTTTTCGCTTCTTGGCATTGTAGGTTTTGGCCTGTAAAAGGCGAGTTACAGGAACGGCCCGGCCGGAGCCGTGCTGAGTAGCGAGGGGCAATTGGTTAAGCAGATCCAGTCCTGCGGCTTTACTGTCTACAGAATAAAGCCACGTGAAGATGTGGCACCTTCTGCCAACCCCAGATGCCCTGCAGATATTTTCAGTGGAGGCTAGAAAAGTCTACGGCTAGCGGTGCCGACTACAGTGAGTGGCTCGTGAGGCGGGCTTGCCAGAGTGCAAAAATGGAAAAGAGCTCCACTCAGTCTAAGAGCAGAGAGCAAGAGAATTCTGTGTGCGTGTGTGTGTGCGCGTACGCGTGCGTGTGTCTTTGTGTGTTACACATGAGCCCATGGTTATTTTAATATTCTTAACAAAACTGAGCCAAAATAAAGTAGCTAAATCAAATTCCAAGTAATCATTATTTATGACAATATTATTTATGAGCTGTTTGATATTGCAGAATGTTAAAGTCACGGTCATGATTTTATAGTAAACACAAAGTGGTTATCACCTTTATTTTTCTCTTTGCACCTGTTTCTCTTTTACCTGAAGTACATTGTCCACACTTTTCACCTTCTTCCACACAATCCTGCTCATGATTTCTTAGATTTGTTTTTCCTCTCTTCTTCGTGAGTACATTAGAAATTAATGTGCCTTGCTGGTCTGCTTTCCATTCTCTCTCTCTCTCTCTCTCTCTCTCTCTCTCTCTCTCTCTCTCTCTCTCGCTCTCTGTCTCTCTCTCTCTCTCTCTCTCTCTCTCTCTCTCTCTCTCTCTCTCTCTCTGTCTCTCTCTCTGTGTTTGAGGAAACTCCACTCTCCCTTTTTCATTCCTGGACATGGGAGTCAGATATGTTCTGATTTTCTCTTATTAAAGGAGCCCCCTCGCTCTGCAAATCTCATTTTGCCTTAACCCCCCATCCGAAATACCAATTTGACCTCTGCTATATTATCATTTCTTTTCCTACACCCTCTCCACCCTTCCCCAAAAAAAGAAGAAGAAGAAGGAGAGGGAAAAAAGGGGATGGAGGTATTAATCTTTTATGTTTTGGAAAAATCAGATGAGTGCTATTTGCAGGACCTCCTGCTCGGGGAAGATTGGTGTGTTGGCATCGGGAGAGAGACACGAAATTGCAGAGTAAATCAATACATTGCAGTAATGTTAGGGGGATCCGTTTTCAAAGGCCGCCGTTGAATTTGTAAGCCCATGTGTGTGTGTGTGTGTGTTTTTCGTTTCTTTTTTCTTTCTTTTCTTTCTTTTTTTGGGGGGGTAAATCTCCCGTTTCCATTTCATTCCCAGCCTCACTTGTTATCATAGTTGCTGTTGTTTGTATGTTATTTTAGCTTCTTTCCCCAAGTAGCTATTTTGCAATTCAGACAAAAATACAATTAAAGGCACATCTGGTTCCTATACCGCTAACGCCACACAGATGGGCTACTCTATTGAAGCCTTAGCCCGACTCCTGCAGGTTGGGTTTGAAGCCGAGGGGTTTTGGGCTGGGACGGTGGGGTGGGCTGTGGTGGTGGTGGGGGGTTGGGGTGGAGGGTACCAATGTAAATCTGCAATATGGATTCATACAGATTGCTCTGTACAGACGTGTAAGGCTTTGACAGAGTGGTCGTCTGCTTAAAGCCCCCTTTCATGTTGTAAAGCCATCACACATGAGCTTGGTGGGGTAGATCACAGAGGATACATACACTGTCTTAAGCGTGTGCGTGCTCGCTCGCTCACACACACACACACACACACACACACACACACACACACACACACACACACACACACACACACACACACACACACACACACACACACACACACACACACACACACACACACACACACACACACACACACAGAGACTACATACACACGCCGCCCAAAAGCCATTCTTTTCTCCGAGGACTTGATGGGGGCTATGCAGCTCAAGGTACCACCTGCCAGGAATCAAAGCTCCCCCTCGCCAGTGGCTGAATTTAGACTCAGCGAAAGGTTAGGTGCCGCAGCTTGCCTTTCAAAGCACACCCCCAGCGCAGCAGTAATAAGCATACTCAAGCACACTCATCTTATTCGCTCGAAAATTAACCTGCTGCCTGGTCCTTGGGATGCGCGCTAATTTCGAACAAGTCCCAGAGCACGTACGGTGCAATCAGGGGTCAGTGGGCGACCCCTTGTCTTTGTCGTTTCGTTCCCGCTGCCTCTTTATTTCAGTACATTAGGCAGAGCAAGGGACTACAGTAGGGCTGGCCTCTGCCTCGGCTTGGCTTTCTTGTACTCAGCAGTTTGGAGCTGCCCAGGCTGGATGGTGTATCCGTAGCCAAGGCTCTCTTCCAACCAACCAACCAACCCTCCCCCCTCTCCTCTCCTCTCCTCTCCTCTCCTCTCCTCTCCTCTCCTCTCCTCTCCTCTCCTCTCCTCTCCTCTCCTGTCCTCTCCTCTCCTCTCCTCTCCCCTCCACTCCACTCCTCTCCACTCCACTTCCCGGCCCTTCATAAACCACACCCCTCCCTCCTCCCCACTACACCCCACATGACACCCAGCGTGCAGGTGCATGTGTTTCCTCACTCCCTCACATGCTTGTCTTCCTGTTTTGAGAGCTGTTTATCTGCCAGCCTCCGTATGCTAGCATGCTCGAAATACACAAAGCCCTCAGGCACCATAACAGTACTTGCCTCTTGTCACAAAGTCCCCTCTTTAACAAAAAAATAGATAAATAATAAATAAACTAAATAAACAGTACCTCCGGCGAGACACACAGCGCTCTGGATTAGAGACATCAAAGAGGGAGAGACATTGAAGTGAGGATGTATCTTGCTGATCCAATGCGATTTTATTTTTCTAAATCTCCCTTGCATACACCTAGAGTATCAAGCGAGACATTCATGTAGCTTAATACCTTGTGTATTTGAGTGTTTGTGTGTGTGTGTTTGTGTGTGTGTGTGTGTGTGTGTGTGTGTGTGTGTGTGTGTGTGTGTGTGTGTGTGTGTGTGTGTGTGTGTGTGTGTGTGTGTGTGTGTGTGTGTGTGTGTGTGTGTGTGTGTGTGTGTGTGTGTGTGTGTGTGTGTGTGTGTGTAGTGGACCGCCACTGTCCCAAACCTTTTCCGGCATCGCTGATGGGATTGTGCGTGTGGAGCAGTGGTACTCTTAGGTGCCACTCCACAGATTAAGGGAGGCAAAATGGATTTCCAGAAATAGGGATATCTCTCAGGCCCCCCTTACACAATGGCTCATGGGAAAATGCGTACAATGGTAAACAGGCTGCTTTCTTCACATATCAAAGTAGCCCCTCAGACAGCCGTGCAGTACCGCACGCATCCTTTCAGTAAAAAGGGGTTTACGGGTATATACCTGTGCCGCTGCTTTTGCTCGGCGAAGAAAGCGCAGACTAGAGTGACAGTCGTCGAGATTGGCTTTCACAGCTCTCTCTTGGCGCTCCCCGGTGATTGGTTCGAGCGCTTGCACACGAACGCACGCACGCACGCACGCACACACACACACACACAGGAGGCCCACACGGCGTTGGTCCCCTCCGGTCTCCGGCTTGAAGAGTGAAATCTCTCCCTTTCTTTTCCTGTCTTCTCTCCGACACAAAAAAAGAGCACGCAAGTATAAACATCTCTGACACAGTTTATTACCTATGAAAAAGCCCCAGGCCCTGGCCAGATACAGTGGGAATGGAGGAAAATGGAGGAGCTTTGAACTGTGGGTGTTTTTGATAACTGCTTGGTATGCTTCCTGGAGGATAACCTGTGGGCTTGGCTTCCCAAGCCCTAATCCCTTTGATTAAGTGCCAGGGCAGATAGCTTGCACTTGCGAAGGCCCTCTTTATTTTGCCTTCCATCTCTCTCTCTCTCTCTCTCTCTCTCTCTCTCTCTCTCTCTCTCTCTCTCTCTCTCTTTCTCTCTCTCTCACTCTTTCTCTGTCTGTCTGTCTGTCTGTCTGTCTGTCTGTCTGTCTGTCTGTCTGTCTGTCTGTCTGTCTTTCTCTCTTTCTCTCACTCTCTCTCGCTCGCTCTCTCTCTCTCTCTCTCTCTCTCTCTCTCTCTCTCTCTCTCTCTCTCTCTCTCTCTCTCTCTGTTATTCTCTCTCCCTCTCTCTCTCTCCTCCCTCATCCTCAGGTTGAAAGTGTACCTCTCAAGTCTCTGTAGGTAAATGCCTAGCCCAAGCACAGATAAACCTTTCACTGAGTGGCTTTTTTTGTCTGATAACACACTCTCTCGCCCTACCCCGCCTGCCTGCTGCATTACCTGCACTCCTCACTCGTCATTTTAAACGATTTTCCTCTTCTTTTTCTTTCTTCTTTCTTTCTTTCTTTCTTTCTTCCTTCCTTTCTTTCTTTCTTTCTTTCTCTCTTTCTTTCTTTCTTTCTTTCTTTCTTTCTTTGTCCTTCCCCATGTTGTGTTTACTCGCGCGACTTGAAGCTGTGGTTGATCCTCCTCCCATCCTCTCGGTGGCAGCGCAGGAGCGTGTTGGGGCCACGGTCTGTTTAGCTTACAAAGAGCAGGCACGCGGTTGCTGGGGTAATTAGGCTGCTTGGCGGCTACCGGAGGTTGCTGTCTGAGCCCCCCTTCAGCCGGGAGGATCAGTTCCTGGTGCGGGGAGCCGGGCCTGCAGCTCAGCCAGACTCTCTCTCTCTCTTTACTTCCCCAGCCCAGCCCAGTCAGCCAGCCAGCCAACCAGCCAGCCTGCGAATCAGCCAGCCAGTCTAACCCCTGGCACGGACTTTGACAAACACTGGGGCACGTCCCA
This sequence comes from Engraulis encrasicolus, assembly GCF_034702125.1. Taxonomy (NCBI): domain Eukaryota; kingdom Metazoa; phylum Chordata; class Actinopteri; order Clupeiformes; family Engraulidae; genus Engraulis; species Engraulis encrasicolus. The sequence goes on from NC_085878.1 coordinate 32,989,000, forward strand.
CTGATGGCCCTTCAAGGAAAAAAAAATGATTTTCTCATTGGAGATCATGAAAATGAAATGGCCTGCTCTCAAGTCACTCTCGTCTCGCGTAGCTGAACCGGGGAGAGCACGGCACTGCACAGCGCAACGCAGTGAGTCTGCTGCATTAGCAGCCCGGCCGCAGATCCAAAACCTCAAGCGGCAAAATCAGCAAAGAGCAAATGCATTTCCACATTTGTAACCCAAGTTGCCTCGAGTAAAAGTAGCCCTAAAATGACTAGATCATCGCTCGTGAACTGAAAGCTTTTCAAGTCATTCAGCCCTGTGTCTACTGCCAGCTTTTAAAAAGGCATCGTGGAGCTAAAAGAACATACAGGCCAGATGATTAGCGTTGATGCACTATCATCAGCAAGGCTCTTTCATTACAGCCCCTACTTAACTGTAGTCTGCCCCGCAGTGACGCCTTCAATCCTATGCCATGTACCTCCCGTCAGAACTCTTCTAACCTTTAAAGCTGTGGCTTGGCCCTCTGAGGTCATGCCTTGTTTACTGAGAGGTAAACATTTCTTCAGCCATTCATTTAGGCTTAATACCCTTCCCAATTTAAGGCTTAGTTTTTACTTCTTCATGGTATGTTGAAGCTTAGCGGTTGCTTTGCTAAACCCTTTGAATTGCTCAACTGTTGTGTCATGGGTTTGCAGTGGCGAACGCCAGAACCAAAGCATTTTGTTTTTCATTTGTTTTTATTTATTTCTTTGGCTGAGTGTAGGGTAAACAGATACACTTGGAAAGGCATGTAGATCTTACTTGGGTTGGAGTTTTTTCATGCGAAAACCTCAAACTGGAGATAATAGACACATTTTCCCTGGCCCATCACAAATGCTTGCTTGCAACTGATTTGAATTTAGTTCATTTTGAACAGGAAAGATTTTTTTTCTTTTTTGTGCGGAGTTGGGTGTTTAAACAGAGTTGCTGAGGCATCCAGAGAGGTTGGTGAGAACCAGATGGGTGCACACAGTGAGCTACCTTCTTCCTGGTTGAGGCCAATCTTCATGCCATGCCCAGTGTGCTTCGCACCAACTGCGGGGTGAGATGTTTGGGACTTTTGACATTTTTTCCACCTTCAGCTGTGCGGGTACTGTAGCATCTTTTGTTGTCTCTCGTGGGCGAAACCTCTGCCTCGAGTTGCTCGACTCAACTCCAATGTAGGGGAGATTTTTTTTTCCCCTTCTTCCCCCAAAGTCTTAACCCGAACCAGTCCTGGTCAGAATAGCGCGTCTCAAGTTACCCCTCTCTTCACGCACATCAAATACAGTATAAAAGATCACAGCTGGGACAAAATCATATTTAGAATTTCATTTGAATTTTTCAGAAAGTCAAGCGAAGAAACAAAAGACGCCCCGGCAAAAAAAGAGAAAGCGTACGGGTGTTTTCATAACGATAATTTTGTTTGCTTTTCATTACCCCAAAAGCGCATGAGGCTTCCCGGCATGAGTTTCGTCAGGCGTGGAGTGACCGAGTAAAAGCGACGGCTGGCTCACATTAGGCCCAATTATCAACGTGAAGGGACAAATCTGGAGTCTAGACCCCACTGCGGACTACAAAACCTCAGAAAAGGAACACAGACACACACGCACACATAACAGTACACACGCAGGACGAAGAATGATGGAAAAAAATGAAGTGAAACAATATCATGAGAAAAAAGGGATGGCTGTTTTTACTGGCCCATGGGTCGGCATCCCCACCCTATGCCAGTGCAGAACTATTGACCTGTCACGCTAATTGAAAGTTACAGAGTTGAAACCTCACTGCAGACTCTCTCACCGCTGTCAAGTCTGCAGTTAGCCCGGCTGGGAATGGGACTAAGCCGTGTAGGGCACATGTGTCGGAATACCAATCAGGTCCTGAACCGCCATCTTCCTCCCTTCCATTCTCAACAAAACCCGCCACAATTTTTCTTTCTTCTTCTTTTAAATCTCCGTCCACTCCTCTCTTTGTACTATTTGCTTACTTCTTTCTTTATTTATTAACACATTTATTTCATTATTTAATAATATTATTTTTTTCGTGCGCACTACTAGATTGTTGGGGGGCACTGAGGTGTGGATAAGAACGTGTCACGGCTCTCTCAATCCCTTATGAGGCGGTCCCACCCAGTGGTGGCGTGCAGGGAAAGCCTGGCCTGCAGCAGCCCCCCCCCCCCCCCCCCGTCGTCTCAGTGAACCACTGATAGCCATGAACGGATTTGGAGCTGGAACGCAGGCAGGCAGCCCCGGCTCCACAGTTGATTGCTTTGAGTTGCAGAGAGAGAGAGAAAGAGAGAGCGAGAGAGAGAGAGAGAGAACTCACGATGAATGGACGGATGGATAGATGGATGGATGGATGAAAAGCTGTCTTAGGAGGAGTCTTAGTATGTGTGCAAGACGTGGTGCTCCCCTCAGAAGTGTGTTCCGTGTTCCGCAGGGGCAAAGAGAGGGCCAGTCACTAACATGCCGTAGATGAGAAGGAGGAAAGGAAACACTCTTGTCCCTAAGCCATGTACACTCACACACACTACATACACACACAACACACACGCACACACACACATACATACTTCTCCACCCGCCTCCCAACCCACTACCACAGATTAAGGAGTGACACACAAACACACACACGCACACGCACACGCACACACGCACACACGCACACACACCAACAGGCAAAAGTAAGTCCGTTCAACAGAAAGTTTTTCTTCTTTCCTCCAGTGGCAACGACGGCTGTTACAAACATGACAGACATGCCAGTAATGCTCTGGCACTGCTGGGAATGGCAAGTATGCCAAGAAGCCAGAGACCTGCTAATGAACACATTGTACCTCACATGTAATTCATGTGCGTAACAAAGTCAAGGTGCTAAGGAGGCGGAGTGGTGTTGTGTTGTTGGGAGGACGTCTTTTTTTTTTCTCTCTCTCTTTTTTTTCTCTCATTCGTAGTCTTCTTCTCTGAAAGGAACGCAGGAGTGCTTAGACAGGTTTTCTTTTTTTCTGCACTCCTTCACCTTGTCCTCAGCCCTTCATAAAACAACTCTGAACATGAGGGAAGACAAATTGTGTGTACAGATGCAGGTGTTTCGCCGCGTTTGGGGTTTATGCTACTTGTGGCCCTTAGGCTGGAAGTGTCAAGGTGGCTGGGTAGGAGAGGGGAGGGGAGGGGAGGGGTAGCGATGGTGGTGGTGGTGCAGGATGTGTTGTATGTGCATGCAGCTAAACTGGAGAGAGGAATGTTGAGCAGGGCCCTGGGCTAGTGTAGCAGGGTGGGCCCAACCAAGTGAGGCCTTGTCCCTCTGAGCGACTCTGAGGATGTGGAAAGAGAGAGAGCGAGATGGAGGGATGAAAATGAAAAGACATTTGAGAGACAGAGAGAGAGAGAGAGAGAGAGAGAGAGAGAGAGAGAGAGAGAGAGAGAGTGAGGGAGGAAAAAAGACACACTGTGTGTGTGTGTGTGTGTGTGTGTGTGTGTGTGTGTGTGTGTGTGTGTGTGTGTGTGTGTGTGTGTGTGTGTGTGTGTGTGTGTGTGTGTGTGTGTGTGTGTGTGTGTGTGTGTGTGTGTGTGTGTGTGTGTGTGTGTGTGTGTGTGTGTGAGAGAGAGAGGAGAGAGAGAAAGAGAGCTTTAGAGAGAAATGTGTGACAGGCAAGCTGCTCATGTCAGAGCTTAGCGCCCAGATAGGGCCAAGGGTCCTGACAAGCTAAGAGAGTGTCCGCCACAGGCAATGTTAGCGCAATTATGTGATTATGATAGATGAAACAGCGAAAACATCCCAGGCCGAGGCCGAGGGCGTGCAGGTTAGAGCAGGCCTAGTGCCGTCTGCCTCCCCTCCCTCCCTCGCTCCACCTTAGATCACAAGACCTCAGCGCAACCAAACACCTCCAAAAGCAAAACACACACCAAAATCGGCAGGCAGCCATTCTCAGCACGGCAAGGTGTTGTAAAATGTGTCTGTCTGTACGTATGTGAGTGATAAGTGTGTGTGTGCCCTGGGCTGTCAAGAGCACCGGTGCACCCAGAGAGGGAGAGAGAGGGAGAGAGAGAGAGGGAGAGAGTAGAGTAGAGTAGAGAAGAGCGTGGAAGAGAACTCATTTTGAGTGGAGAAAGAGTGGCAATAAATTACAGCTAAGTGACAAGAGAGAGCAGCTTATCATGTGACTGCATCAGAGAGGAATGAAGGCCAGGCTTGTGTGAGCTGAACCCTCTGACACATCTGTGCGGCGCTGTGGAGGTGAGAGGAGGAGAGGAAGGGGGGAGAGGGAGGGAGGGAGGGAGAGGTAGAGTGAGTGAGAGAGAGAGATAGAGAGAGAGGGAGACGAGGGAGAGATAGAGTGAGAGACAGAGAGAGATAGATAGAGAGCAAGTGAGTGGAGAAAGAGAGAGAGGGAGACGATTGAGAAAGGGAGAGATGGAGTGAGAGCAATACAGAGAAAGATAGATAGATAGAGAGCTAGTGAGTGAGTGGGGAGGGAGAGAGAGAGACGGGAGGGAGAGAGAGATAGAGTGAGAGCAATACAGAGAGATATATAGATAGAGAGCAAGTGAGTGGAGAGAGAGAGGGAGACGGGAGGGAGAGAGAGATAGAGTGAGAGCAATACAGAAAAAGATGGCTAAAGAGCAAGTGAGTGGAGAGAGAGAGAGAGAGGGAGATGAGGGAGGGAGAGAGATAGAGTGAGAGCAACACACAGAGAGATAGATAGATAGAGCAAGTGAGTGGAGAGAGAGAGAGAGAGAGAGAGAGAGAGAGAGAGAGAGAGAGAGAGAGAGAGAGAGAAAGAGGAGTGATGGAGTGTGGGGAAATGGTGCGGCACAGCACGCCTTTCGGTTTATTTTCAATTGCAGTTTACGATTTTTCACGGTCGTGTCGTTCCCTTTTCAAAATAATCTGCTGCCGGCTTTTCCGAGTTGGCCCTCCTTTCATTTGGTGGGTTTGTTTTTGAAAAGGTTGCTATTATGGCCAAATGGTTTCTGTGCTTCTCTAAACACGCCAGGCATTAAGCGAGGCTCCAGTTACAGGCCCTGGCTCCTAATGAGAGAGCGAATCAAAGAAAAAAGGGAAAAAAACGGCGATCACGACGAACTGCATGAAATGAAACGTGTGGCTTTTTTGGCTGCTCCAAAGTCCCGTCTCTCTCTCTCTCTCTCTCTCTCTCTCTCCCCCCCTCCCCCTCTCCCTCTGCTCCTCTCTTGGCGTAACCTAGCCCCCCTTTTATTCTTGTCACATTTAGCTCCTGGAGAGCTGCAGTTTATGGGCAGTGATGGTTCAGTTGTAACAGACGTTATTGAGGTGTAAATAAATACAGGAACACAGGGTTTGGACACTGAAGGAGCGGACAAGGCTGGTTGGAGAAGGTTCTCTTTCTTTCTTTCTTTCTTTCTTTCTTTCTTTCTTTCTTTCTTTCTTTCTTTCTTTCTTTCTTTCTCTCTCTCTCTCTCTCTCTCTCTCTCTCTCTCTCTCTCTCTCTCTCTCTCTCTCTCTCTCTCTCTCTCGCCCCTTCTGCCAACTTCATGGAAGTGGTGGTGTGGTTAAAGGGTTGATGAAGGCACGCTCTGCTCTGCTCTGGTGGTGTGGCGTGTCTGGTCCTATGAAAACACACATTACTCTCTCGGGAGGCCTCTGCCTCAAGTGGGTTTGCACAGTATACCGCCAAGCTTATAGCTGATTAAACTGCACTGTACGCCATACCAACTCTTCGACGCCCTATATGTACATACACAGGGAAGCTGACAATGGGGGACAAAGGGGGCAGTTGTCCCAGGCCCCGGACCCAGGGAGGGGGCCCAGAATTGGGACCCAATTTCATTGTATGTATTGAGAGGGGGGGTCATTTCAGATGATTTTGTCCCTGGCCCGGTCAAAGCTGCCAGCGGCCCTGTACATACATGGTGGTTGATCTGCCGTAGGCAAAGGGCTCAGTTGTCCCGGGCCCAGAGAGAGAGGGGCCCCAATTTTTTCTTCTTCGTTACATTGTATGCATTGGATGGGGGGACCTGTCAGATTACTTTGTCCTGGGCCTGGCAAAAAGCTGACATCGGCCCTACTCACATACATGGTCTCAATTTGGTTGATGGCAATATAGCAGACCATCAAGCTCACTGCAGAATTATAATGACGTTGCATGTGAAGATTTTCATTCATCCCAATTTTAGTAGTAAGCAATAGGACTTTCAAGACTCTAGTCAGTAAGCAATTGGACTTTCAAGCTCCTAAAAGTAATCTCTTGCTTACAATTTTTCTCCTTTGATATATTACGGCATTGTCATTTCTTTTGCTCGTGTTGAGATAAACCGTACAGAGGGATGAGGCTAAATCCTAAACGTGTGGTTATACAAGTGGTTCTGAAAGCGAACGTCTGTAGTGTCTCTCTCTCGCAACGCTCTCTCAGCTCCTGCCTGTCTTTGGAGATGTGGTGTTGTTCACACCGCAGCAGCTACCGTGAGGAAGCCTCCTCTTTGGATTAGCTTCTCCATTTCATAAAGAAAGAGGAGAGGAGAGGAGAGGAGAGGAGAGGAGAGGAGAGAAGAGGAGAGGAGAGGAGGAGAGGAGAGGAGAGGAGAGGAGAGGAGAGGAGAGGAGAGGAGAGGAGAGGAGAGGAGAGGAGAGGAGAGGAGAGGAGAGAGGAGAGCCACCATGTTTTGTCTCCGATGCACACAATGGGTGCATCCCAATATGTGACCTTGCCTCCTCCACTTGCCTCCTCCACTTGCTTCTCGTCATGATGACATCACTGACAGCAGCATTATATTTCAATATATTGCAAAAGCTCAATTGTAAAGTCTTTTTCTCATTTGCAATTGGGATGGTGAATGAAAAACAGTCCCTCAAAAGTTGTTGTGGCGAGGCTGACGGCTGGAAAACTTTATTGTTTTCTCCACGGAGGAGGGGCCAGGAGGCGGGACGAGGAGACAAGCACAAGTGGAGGAGGCAAGGTCACATATTGGGATGCACACAATGAAAAGACGGCTCTGCTGTACTAGTCGCGAGGCCCTAGGCTGCTCAGTCTCTAGTGCTACACCTAATCAGCCCCACACACACACACACACACACACACACACACACACACACACACACACACACACACACACACACACACACACACACACACACACACACACACACACACACACACACACACATCCCTCCATCTCTATTTCGCTCTGTGTTTATACTGGAGACGGATGAGAAGCAGGCAGGTAGCGTCTTTTGAAGGATGCTCCCTGATTGTTTAACGGCTTATATTATTCTCTTTATGCTTGGCTTTCTTTTTTTAAAGAGAGGGTGGAGAATTGGGTGTGAAACATTCACCGTAGGTTATTTGAAGCTTGAAAGAGAAGGAAGAGTCTTCCCGCCATCAACAACACGCACCAATACCCACACACACACACCCATGCCCAAACACACACACCCATGCCCACACACACACACACTACACTTTACGTCCCTTTCTATCTAAACACACTAACAGTCATTCTGTCTTTTCTCCCCCTCATCTCTGTCAAATTCATCGTTCTTTCTCTCTCTCTGTCTCACTCTCTCTCTGCCCCCCTCAGTCTGGCTTGCTGTCTCACTCAAGCACACACACACACACACACACACACACACACACACACACACACACACACACACACACACACACACACACACACACACACACACACACACAGTACACACACACACACACACACACACACACACACACACACACACACACACACACACACACACACACACACACACACACACACACACACACACACACACACACACACACACACACCTTCACTTCCACACAGACACACACGCTCTTCGCAGCTGTGCTGTGATGTTGTCATCGTCTGTAGACAGTGTTGTGTGCACATTATTAGTTATTACTTTATTGGCTTCCCAAAGCTGTCAGCAGACACCCTCCTGGAATATCCAGTGCACCAGAACCATCAGTCCTCATTACGGGCGCGCAGTGCAATTTACACCCCAACCGCCACTCACACACACTCTCTCTCTCTCTCTCACACACACACACACACACACACACACACACACACACACACACACACACACACACACACACACACACACACACACACACACACACACACACACACACACACACACACTCCAACTGCCAGTCACACACACTCTTGACAACATGCTAATGCCCAAATGGTTGGGGGGGGGTGGGGAGTTTGGGGCGGGGGCTGGAGTAGGGGGTGACAGGGCTGTGCAGAAATGATATAAGCACACCTTTGAGGCATGACACACACACACACGCACACACACACACGCACACACACACACACACACACACACACACACACACACACACACACACACACACACACACACACACACACACACACACACACACACACACACACACACACACACACACACACACACATACAAAGACACACACACACTTATGAGCATGCTTACACACAAAAACGGCCACTTACGCACACACACACACGCACGCACGCACGCACGCACACACACACACACACACACACACACACACACACACACACACACACACACACACACACACACACACACACACTCATACTAGATGTACACACACTGCCATATTAGCCCGGACAGACTTTGATGGCTGCAGCTCTCACAAATGACATGCAGTAGAGTCTGCCATGTTTCCTGATGCTGTACAGGGCGCTGTGTGTCTGAGAGAGTGAGGGCTTGGGGTGCCTGCGCATGTGGGTATGGCCGCTGCTAAGGTTTTGGAGGCCCTAAGCATAACTAGTTAGGAGCCCCCCCCTCATAATTAAATAATAATAATAATAATAATAATAATAATAATAATAATAATCTATTCACTAACAAATATATGTTTTGTAATGTAATTTAAAAAAAAATCTATGACGTTTTCTAGTCAATCTCAGTTAAAGAGGCCCCAATTTTGGCGACATAGTGGTTGGTGCCCCCAGCACTGGTTGGTGCCCTAAGCACTCTGCACACTCTGCTTATGGCTAGTGGCGGCTCTGCATGTGGTATTATTACATGCAGACATACTGAGGCTTCCACAAGGTGTCCTTCTAGACAGAGAGAGAGAGAGAGAGAGAGAGAGAGAGAGAGAGAGAGACAGAGAGACAGAGAGACAGAGACAGAGAGAGATGGTTTTAAAAATGTACAAGCAGAAGGTGTGTCCAGGTATGTTGTCCTCTATCTTCTCTTCCCACCTCCAGACAGATACAACGCACCCTCCCTCACACGTCCTCCCTCCCTCACATGCCCTCCCTCCCTCCTCCTCTCCCTCCTCCTCTCCCTCCACCTCCTCTCACCTCATACACACTCACAACCACACCTTTACATGCACGCACGCACGCACACACACACACACACTGTTACACACTCACACTCTCCGTCACACACACACAAACACACCGTAACACACACACACACACACACACACACACACACACACACACACACACACACACACACACACACACACACACACACACACACACACACACACACACACACACACACACACACACACACACACACAGGTGCACAGTGTGTGTTCCCGGAGGCAGGGTGAAGAGGAGTGGCCCTGACAGGTCTTACCAGTGAGTTACAGCGTCTCTCCCACCACACTACGCATCGCCACAGCAGCCTACGTGCTCATTTGCCAACAATCTCTAATGAAATATGTGTTCATCTAAGCCATGGCCGCGGGGTGTGGGGGGTGGGGGGGGGGTGGGGAAGAGAGGGAGGTGGTGGTGGGTGGTGGTGGTGGTGGTAAGGGCCGTTGACAGATTTAGCCGGGGCCCAGGACAAAGGTTTCTGAAGGGGCCCCCCATGCAATACATACAATGTAATGAAAACCCCAACTTTGACCGCCCTCTTTCACTGGGCCCGGGACAACTGACCCCTTCACCCCCGTTGGCTTCCCTGGTAGTGGTGGAGGTGGTGGCGTGGGCGGTGGGAGGGTTCGGCTGTCACGAACAGATGTACAAGCTCGAGTTCTCATCATTACAGGTTGTGTTGCATAAACGTCGTTTGGGTAAATCAGACCTCCTGCACCGACATGCTTCTGCCGCTCACGACTCTGTGAGGCGTTAATGATGAGCCTGAAAATGACATGCAGAGATTTTCTTTTCTTTTTTTTTTGGGTCTTTATCGTAAAGTTCGTATAGGTATTATTTACAGTATTTGACTCATCTGGGTGCAGGGATGGAAATAAGCACCCGTCCACCTGCCAATGATGGGTAAATTTCAGTGGTGACTGGTACATTTTTCAACCCACCAGTCACTTTTACTGGTAAAAACAGTGAGTGACTGGTAGATTTTGAAATCTACCTGTCACCGTAACTGGTGGGGAAAAAACTTAAGTTCCACCCCTGTCTGGATGTAATATATAGACACATGGTAAAGTGAGCTGGCCCATAATCACAGCACATATACCTTTTATCTGGCACCTGGTAAGGCTCTTCAGCCTCAAAGGCACCTCGTCTGGCCCAGTAACTACAGTAGATGTGGGCGAGAGTGCAATTCAAGTAACCAGCCCACCCACCCACAATTTTTCTTTTGCACCTGTTGCGGATTAAACTGACCAGCATTTGGTAACTGGATCAATGAATCCCCTTACCATTTATCGTGCCACAGATTTACATTATATTACATTAGCCTACATTACATTGCATTAAGGCAGACGCTTTATAGCCAAAGCGACTTACAAACGAGGACATACTCATAGCCAACATCGCTAGCAGATACAAAGTGCAAGGAAATATACAGAACAACAAGTGTAGATGCAAAGACTGGTTAGTAAATATGTCACCATGATTTAAAATTGTCTTGGAAAAAAATTACTGTCAGCTTTAATGATGTTGCTCAAGTGTTTTGCTATGACTTTCCCGGCCTTACTAGCTTGCTTACTTTACAGCCCCAAGGCTACTTCCACTGGCATAGTCTGCTTCTTTAGTGAACAAAGTCTTGACGCTGAAGTTCCACATGAATTTGTTTGTATCTTAGCATATCTTTGTTTGCAGCAAAGAACAACGGAAGGTCACGAGCGGGAGAGGTTTTCAACAGGCCGGCGAATTTGCTATGTTGCGTGGCGTACTCGCTCATTCGTTCACTCGCTCGCGAACGTTTTTTGCGAGCTGGCACTCTCATTTACTGGTTTCCTTATTATCTCTCCTCCGCAGGAGCTGGGGAATGGCTACTAGCACCAGTTGAAGGATTTAGCCGCCTCGCTCTTCCGAACGCCTCGCCTTACTTATGCAAAATAAAAGAGACGGAAAGGGAGAGATGCAATTATGTAAACTTACTTTCAACAATAACAGCATCCAATGCAGAGTGAATGACTGGGAGAGAAGAGAGAGAGGGGGGGGGGGGGGGGGGGGAGAAAAGAGAATGACTTTAATATATGCCTTTACCTCCAGCAAGTGTTTTATATGCAAATGAGCGATGATTCCGTGAGCTCTTGAAGAAGAATTGTGCCTCGTTGTTTTATAATTTATTTATTTCTCCTTTCCGCAGAGGAGTGTTGAGCACATCCGTCTTTTGTGCCGGCGGATTAGGGAGATCTGTTATGGTTTGTTAACATGGGGCTTTTGATTCCGATTTGAAACGAAACCATGTGTAGAATTAGATTAAAAACAATGTGTGTGTCGGAACGAGGAAACCAGGGGAAAAAAACGACGTGCTGGACTTTGGCACGGCGGCGGTGACACGGCCTTCTCTTTCCAACACCCCTCCCCTCTGCTCTTTAATTCATCCTTCGTTCCATCTCCCTCTCTCCTCTTCCTCCACCTCTCTTTTCACTCTTTTCACTGGTATTGTTTGTGGGCAAGGCATTGGCAAGAGATGCGTTTGTTTACTGCCATTGTTTTCCAGGAATGGGCTGTAACAACTTCTATAAATCATGTCGGCTCCTCGCGGTGCCACAGGTTGCTCTGGTGGTTTGTCATTGACGGAAAGACCCACAGCCTGTGCAATAAGTCACACAGAAAAAGAGAGCGAAACCCAGAAGAAGAAAAAGAGTACACGGGGAAAAAAAAGAAAACAAAGAAAAAGTAGTGCAGTCAGTGTGAGCACAAGAGAAAAGTCCTTGAGCAGCTTTGAGGAAGGAAAGTCTTTTCAGGAGCACTTGTCAGCCTCTTTACAGAGTGTAACGTTACACGCCGGGCGGGCGGCTGGAAAACCTGTCATACGTTCAGGTCCAGCGGGTCCCTCTCACCCCTCTCGTACGCCTCTGCTCCTCTTTCTCTCTTTTGCTCTCTCTCTCTCTCTTTCTCTCTCTCTCTCTCTCTCTCTCTCTCTCTCTCTCTCTCTCTCTCTCTCTCTCTCTCTCTCTCTCTCTCTCTCTCTGTCTGTCACCCCTCTCGCCTCCTCTCACACCTCGGCCCAGTCATCATCATCAGGGAAGCTGACGTGGGGGGGTGGGGTGGCAAAAGGATCAGTTGTCCTGGGCTCAGAGAGAGAGAGGGCTCAGAAGTGGGTCCTCGTATATTGAGAGGAGGAGGGGGGGGGATCCCTGATTATTTTGTCCCGGGCCTTGTCAAAGTTGTCAGTGGCCCCACTCCCAGTCGTCATCATCATCATCATCATCGTCATCGTCATCGTCATCATCATCATCATCATCATTTCATTCATGGCTCCTTCTCATCTCGCGCCCTGTTTACAAGGCCTGGAAAGTCCATCAGCAGGCTATTGAGAAACCCAGCTGGGATTAACGGTGTGGAAGTGTACTTACCAGATAGCCAGTTAACAGTTCACAAAATGGTAAATCACTGGTGTATCTATTTCTGTGCGTGCGTGCGTGCGTGCGTGCGTGCGTGCGTGCGTGCGAGCGTGCGTGCGTAAGAATAAGTGTGTCCGTTTCAGTGTATGTGTGTGTGTGTGTGCGTGTGTCTCTGTGTCTGATTCTGTGTCTGTTCCAGTGTGTGTGTGGGCAGAGCCAATGTTCATTACTGTACGCTGACATCTTGTCAATAAGCCGGGCTTTTCACTTTGTCTCCGTAAGCACTTGCTGTGCATTTTGCGGCACCATTGGGAAATGTCCACAACACTGTTTTACATGGAGCCTAACCACAGGGCAGAGGGAGTGGCGGCGGGAGGGGAGGGGTGGAGGGGTGGAGGGGAGGTTGGAGGAGGAGAAGGCAGGCGCTGATTAATTACGTCCCAGCCTGATTGTGACATGCTATCTGCTGCTATTAATTGCCTGGGATAATTGCAACCGATTGTAATTGCAGCCTCCGACTTCAAACGTATACTGTGTCCAACATCAATCTACCACAGCAAACCCCCCCCCACCCCAAACCCTGCAATTTGGAGTAAAACTTCATTTGCTGCGGCAAGTTAGTAATTCGTCTTGACGCTGATTTAAGAGGAGTTGGTTTCTGTCGGGGGAGGAGGAGGAGAGGGGAGAAAGTGGAGGAGGGGAAGGAGGAGGAGGAGGAGGAGGAGAGGGGAGAAAGTGGAGGAGGGGGAGGAGGAGGAGGGGAGAAGTCAGGTTGTCAACAGAGAGGCTAGGTTAGACAGACAGGTTTGTACAGGAACCCCCTCTGATATTGCTCCGGTGCACCGCTTGGGGTTATGAAAAATAATTAGGGATGTATGCACGGCAAACATCTCTAAATGTTTTCGAGGTGCCGTATTACAGTTTTGGCAACTTTTTCATCGTTGTGAGCTACTCCCCCCACCTTTTTTTTGCTTTTAATTCACTTCTAAATGAGCGTCATTATTCTCACTCACGCACAGCATTATTGAGGAAAAAAAATGTGACAGAATAGATATTGCATTAAAAATCTTAAGCAAGCATTAATGAGAAAATAATGCTCACCAAATGATTTTCAGCTTCCATTTAAGAAAAGGCAGAGGAAGGCGTAGGTATAACATATTAAAGGCCGATTCCATAAAAGGCAAAAGTCTGTTATATGTCATTGTGGTAATAACTCCTCCTATTAGTGTAGAGAATAAACGGAGATAAATGGAGTCTTTATGCCATATTTTATCCAATTTCG
>NC_085878.1:33007999-33010499 GCF_034702125.1 Engraulis encrasicolus
TTCACTAGCCATTCGGCCTTTTCATTAGCCATAATTGTCTTAATTTAATAATTTTCTAAATTCATAATTTTCTTTCCCAATAGGGCCTAATAACAAGAATTGTTATTAACTGGTTCATGCATGCATCCTATAGAAAGAACAGATGAACTGATCTGAGGAATGGCATTTGCTTTAGCCTATATTAACCGGACACACCAAGCAGAATGTTGCGCAAGGGCATAAATGTAAGGCCTAGGCTACGTGAGAGCAAAATATTTTCGTTTTTGATCTGGAGGGCACTTTCATTAGATTTTCTTCATATGTCTGTGGAGGTCACCGTCTAAATTGATGTGCAAAGCAGATAGCGCAAATCATTGCCATCGGACATGGATGTGAACAACACCTCTTCTGGAATATTTTCTTGTAAAAGTATAGCCTACACTAGAAAGCACACACATGGCGGTAACTGCAGAAGGGGCAACGACTTCCTTTCATTCCGTTTAATAGTGCGATGTTTAAGATACAAACGGTCGCAAGGCGAGACGGGCACCTGCGAAGGGACATGCGATTGGACATGCTTTTCTGCAGTCTGGAAGGCTATGCGCGTTGTTTAAGCCAGGTTTGGCAGTCGGGAACAACAGTACAAGAAACATGGGGGAATATTAAGGTATGAGAGCATACAGGCAAATCAGAAAATAATTTAAACCGAACATTGTATTTAATGCCGTAGGGTAGGCTATGTGTCCTAGTCATATCCCTGCGCCTCGAGGCTTTCACAAGACAGACGGACGACCTCTCGCCTTGGTCATTTTTATGTCCACTAGTAGCCTACTAAGTATTGTAAAGGCAGATCGCAAAACAGGTCAGTTGAGATGATGCATGGGTATTGTAGGCTCGCGACATTGCATTGCATTGCGTTTGTTGCAAAGACAGTCCGAGGAAAAAAAATACAATATGCGGTGCCTCGCCAGAACAGTAACGGACCCGCCAGAATGGCTAGTGAACTTTTGGTATCTACTAGCCAAAGCCGATATCTACCCGCATTTTGCGGTCAAGCCCTGCATCTCTGGCTAGTAGTTGATCTGTGGACAGATGGATCTCTCTGTCTGTCTGACGCTATTTCTCTTTCTCTATCTCTCTCTGTTTCTTTTTGCTTTCTGTTTTTGTATGGATCTTTTAAATGAATTTTTACATGATTACATCTTTTCAAAGGCTGATCAGATGGATGGATCACTGTCTGTACTGCATCTGTCTTTTCTCTCTCTCTGATCTGAAGTGCTTGTTTTTAGGTTTTGTATTGTGTGTGTGTGCGTTAGAGAGGATGGCCTGTACGGGCCCTGTGGGTGCCAACCGAGCACTAATGGCGCTTAATGTCTTTAGTTTCTGTTGACAAAAGGCCAGAAGGTGCACCAACAGTACCTTCACAATAGAACTCCAAAATGCATCAATAGATGCACAAATAGCTACCCCTAAACACTCCCACCCCCTTCCCAAACCACTCACACATTACTCCAGCGTGCACTGTGACGGCATCCAAAGGCAGCCCCCCTCGACCCCCCCCCCGGCAGTGGCACAAAGAGGCAGCACTAATTTCTTACTTTGGCAATTACAGCATAACAGTGTCACACGCGGCACTCCACCTCTCTCCCCACACACGGCACCCCACCTCTCACTCCACATGCAGCTACCCCTACTCTCTCCACTCCCGTGCCACCCCACCTCCCTCCAAACTTGGCACCCCACCTATCTCCACTCGCGGCACCCCACCACCTCTCTCCACACCGTACCCCACCTCACCCCACCTCTCTCCACCTCTCTCTTCATGCAGCAACTCCACATCCTGTACTCGTCCCCTCAACAGCATTTAATCCCTTTGTTACAAGCGTGCCATTGTTTCCATACCATCCCTGCTGCTTTCTCTTTATTCTCTCCTTCTCATTATTCTTTCTGTCTCTACCGTTTTCCCTCTTTCTTTATTTCAACCTTTTTCATCCCGTCTTCCTTTCTACCTACCCTTATGGCTGTTCCTTCACCTCCTCCTCCCCCCCCTGTCCTTATTCTTTCTTTCTCTCTCTTCCTGTCTGTCCCCTCCCTCTCTTCACCTCTTCTTCCCCTCTTCCTGTCATCTGTCACTCTCTGCCTCTGCTCGCTCGGTGTTCTCACACTTGTTCTTTTCGTGTTGTTGAAAGAGAGGCCTAGCTGGCTGTAGATTTATGGCGTTTAGCAATCGTCTCTTGCTCCTTCTCTATCCATCTTGTACCTGTTTTTCTTTCCTTTTTTTCCTGTGCTCTGCACACCTGATAATGTTTGTTTTCCCAGAAGCTGTACCCCCTCCCATCACTCTTCCCCCCCCCCTCTCTCTCTATCACTCTATCCCTATACCTCTCCCCTTTAGCTCCGGGGCTCCTTACCTTGCCTGCGACTCTAGATGTACGGTAGAAGCTCATCTGTCAGCAGTGTTGGATGGAATTAATCACGACTCAATAAGCTCTCTCTCTCTCTCTCGCTCTCGCTCTCTCTC
>NC_085878.1:33017999-33022999 GCF_034702125.1 Engraulis encrasicolus
TGGAGGAATGATAGAGGGATGAGAGGAAAGGAAGAAGACAAGGAAGAAGAGGAGGAGAGCAGAGGAGAGGAGAGGGTGGAGGTGTTTGGAGGGGTTGGCAAGGCAGGGTGGAAGGATGGAGGGAAGAAGAAATAGAGGGATAGAAGAAAGGAAGGAAAAATGGAGGAAGAGGTTAGAGAGTGGAGTTGTATGGAGGGGAAGGATGGAGCGAGAGAGGGAGATCCTTGGCAGTTTAACATCTGCACCTCTAGAGCTGTAATTATCCACAGCGATTCAGATCCTTCTCCTTGGCCTACTAGACAGAGAAAACTCTTCTCTTCTCTTCTCTTCTCTTCTCTTCTCTTCTCTTCTCTTCTCTTCTCTTCTCTTCTCTTCTCTTCTCTTCTCTTCTCTTCTCTTCTCTTCTCTTCTCTTCTCTCCGTGTCCAATACTGCCAGCTCCCCTGCTTGAGTCTGACAGCATAGCTGTCCAAGTTTTAGAAGAGATAGAAGAGAAGTAGAAATAGAGAAGGGAGAGTGTAAGAAGTAGAGATAGAGGGGACAGAGTTAGAGAGAGAGAGATGTGTTATAATAACATATAGACACAGACATCCTGGCTGAGGCCACTCTCTTAAAGTGTAACTTGCAGGTTAAACACCACTAAATCTCATTTTAAGAACCTCAATACATACATTTAGATGTGATATATGTCAAAATACCGAATTATTGCATAAACAACATTTTCAGAAAACTTTGGCAAAAATAACGGCGGCTTCTTTTAAACAAACATTTAGAATCCGACGTAGATAGAGGGAGTCGCCGCGTTCTACAGACATACTAAGCACCGCAGAGAATAGGCCAGATTATAATATTGTAACACCTTTCCAGACCTATAGGCTAAATTTCAACAAGTTTAAATGGCCTTAAACAGTGGCAGTATCCACCAGATACCGTCTGAACCATTTTATTATTTAAAATAATAATAATAATAGTAATAATAAATAATAATTTTTTTTTTGTAGGTTTCCTCCATGTCAATGCGCTGCAGCAGCGCCATGAGGGTGTGTCAGACGGCTATGTGGCACAAATAACATTGTTAACCTAATAGAATGTCTGATTGATATAAACTCTATTTGTGCATATATCATATTTAATTTTATATTTTCGATGTGTTTCCCTCATTGTGGAGATTCTCGGTTGGATCCAGAGTCCTGAGTTGGGTAGGCTAGATGTAGCCAAAAGAATCCCCCTCCCCATCACAGAGCTATCGCGCACTACCACCACCACCGACTGTTTTTATTGCCCCAATCCCCCACACTTCGTTTGCACAGTAAGATTGTCATTATTAGGGTATGTCACATTACTTTTTTGGAGTTTATTAACGCTGCTGTGCTGGCCTTTAGCCTAGAAACTTGACTGTGACTTTATGGCGCTTCGTTTTTGTCGGAAAAAAAACCCCGATATGCTTCCGAAGCACAACCTGACGGTGGTTTTTAACTGCTGGAGAGAGTGAACCTCTTTCTCCAGGCCTACATAGCATATCCACATTTCCATCTTTTTTTCTGAAGTTGAGGACTGCTTCGTAGGCCTACCTCTTGTCTGTCAGTAACCGAATCCCTTCCGACGTTGTGTCTTTTGCGCATGGAGAGTGGACAGTGTGCCAAATTGGGTCGTAGCAATGTTTTAACTAACCTATATGCAGTACCCTACACTCACGTGAGATGACCAGGATTTGAAACAGGTTTGATTCTTGCGGCGATTGCTGATAGCCAACGGGTCCAGCTGATTGCGTGTCGTAACCATAGGCCTACACAAAACCAGGCGAGACTCGCTCTTGCAGACAACATTGCTCTGCGAGAAAGATCATCCCTGTCTTCCTGGCGATTTATCCCCTTTGTCATCGTCCCTCTTTTCCTGTTAGTAATTTGGACCTGGCATGTTTATCCCCGTAATTTGTAAAATCGGCAATCAAACGTGCGCGCAGCACTTTACAAAGACGCAGGTATCCTCTCTATCAAAGGCACGCTTTCTCCGCGTGTGGTGTGCTAGATTTTCCGTATCCTCATGGATTGGCAAGACATGTTGGGAGACTTCAATTCAATTCAATTTACTCCCGATTTTGTAGAGATATTATGCTATTCATCAAAATGTCAGGACCACATCAACGTTAGTTTGGCAAATGTAGCCTAACGTTGGCATGCTGATGCAAGGTCGACGGTGAAACAATGACGCATGCAAATAATAATCGATCTACTTCCCCAATCATAGCCTACTGAAAATGCCCAGTATGTCCAACGTGTTTTACACATTCAAATAGGCCTACTCCCACTAAAGACATCTCCCAACCTCAACGACGAGTGTTGCCAGTGCACATTTCGCCCCTAGCACCACACACGTGGACAGCTCGCAATGCAAAAATAGGTAGGCTATAGGCCTATAGTTA
Source organism: Engraulis encrasicolus (assembly GCF_034702125.1). Lineage (NCBI taxonomy): Eukaryota > Metazoa > Chordata > Actinopteri > Clupeiformes > Engraulidae > Engraulis > Engraulis encrasicolus. The sequence goes on from NC_085878.1 coordinate 33,020,421, forward strand.
ATATCTGTGCTGGCATTTTTGTTTCAGTTGTAACGAGGATTATAGCAGCTGAAGACTTGATTTCTTCTAGCCTACGGGAGTACTTTTTTAGTTTGGTATAATTACGGACAATGCAAATAACTGTTTTTTGTGACATGCGGACATTTTTGGAGGGAATATAATCGAAAGTCCCGCAACCTGGTTTATTGTTTTGTGACGTGCATGTGGATGAGCTTTATTGAAGTTTCATGTAATAGGCCTACTGAGCAGTGAACTGAAAGTGAAAATAGGCTATATGCCATTTTTACAACATGGCATTTTTCTCGGGTGCTATGAGTTATTGTTTTGCACTGAGTAGGAAACATTTGACGCCATGTCACTCACAGTGAGTGACCATATTATTTCTCATCATTGTCGGCAAAGGGTAGGGCCTTCAACCATAGCCTATTGTATAGTTTGGTCTTTTTGTAGCCTGTAAGCCAATCCCCCCGTGAAACTGTAATGCGCTTCACATACGAGTAGTGCCGCGGTTTCAGCACCATGGACAGAGGGCGCAAGTCCATTTAGGCGGCAGGCATGTCGTTAGCCTACTCCACGGCAAATGCCGTTTTTGGGAAAAATATTAAAGTAGTCGCTATTTCTAAGTAGCCTATGTAATGGTCTACTTTGAGACTGTTTTAGATTTGCCTATGAAATGCATCTCTCATGCGAAAGCAAAGGAGAGATAGGCCTATATCGCCCCCCTGTTTATAATCGCAAATTACGCATGGCCACAGACAGCGCGGAGACCCAGAACAGTTTCATATTCTAGATAAACCGATAGACCCGCTGATCTGTCTTTTTTATTACACAATGCACAAACACAGTAATAGACCATTTTCAATAGCCCACATACAATATAACTGTCCACTTTTCCCAGCCTCTCTACTACAACCAAAATGGTTGGTAAGCCTACATCCACAAGCGAGAGCTGAGCCAGAACTTTAGTTGGACTCCCTCTATCTACGTCATAGAGGCTCTGCCAGTGAGGAGCCCAATACTTCAGAAGTAGCTGTAAAATGATACATTTTCATAAAAAATATTGCAGTTTGGCTTTGTTATAGACTGTGAATTTCACATATATGTTTCAAAACACCTCTCCTGACAACATCCAGTATATATTTAGTTATACATTTAACCTAAACGTTACCCTTTAATGGATGACAGGTGTAGTGTCTGACAGCAAGAGGTGTGTGTGTCCGTGTGTGCGTGTGTGCGTGTGTGTGTGTGTGTGTGTGTGTGTGTGTGTGTGTGCGTGTGTGCGTGTGTGTGTGTGTGTGTGTGTGTGTGTGTGTGTGTGTGTGTGTGTGTGTGTGTGTGTGTGTGTGTGCGTGTGTGCGTGCGTGTGTGTACATGGGCGAGACATACACAAAGGGATAAGTATGTAGAAATAAAATGACAGTAGGTCCAAGTGCTGAAGACAGAGTTCTATTCAAAAGGTTGACTGTATGCTGTCGAGGTATAACCTTCAGACCCTGAAGCCTACTGCGAGCCTCAAAACGTGATCCTCTGCATCTTTCATTCCAGTCGTATTCTAACTGACAGATATCTCCCATTTTCTTTGTGTTTCTCAGTACATGCTGGAAACAAACACACAAACACATATATATTGCCGTTTTTGTTATTAATTCTTCATTTGCAGTTCTGCATTTCTTCATTCTCTTTTCTAAGCATTATTTTTATTGACCACAGTGTATCTAGGATTGTCTAATTTTCCAGAATTAATACCTGGACAATTTACACAACACAATACTATGTAGCTGTGTGGCGCACTGTTAACAGGCTTTTTTGGTGCCAGCTGTGTTCGGTACAAGTGTTGCTGCATTGTCTTCCATTGACTTCGAAGACCTTTTTCTGAAGTATCCGTCAGTAGTCCTCATCCTCCTGTTAGACTCCCAACGTAATGTAACATCAATAATTACCCCCGAGCACACATCATGGGTCCGTACCTCCGCACTCCATATTGTTTTTTTCCCACTTAAACTTTTTCTCTCCTCTGAGATATCGATCCCCGAGCCCAGAGAGCAATTAGGCCCATTTGGGAGATAATTCCTCCATCTTCTCTTAGTTTTATAAGTAAATGAGAAATTCTCCATGCTTTGTGTAAGTTTTGATAGGAGCCATCAGTTTGGAGTTGCCAGTGCCATTGATTTGATTAAAGGCATTATGCATTCTCTAATGAGTTTTACACTTGGCTGGGTGGAGAATAATCACTGAGTACTTTCTGACCCAGAATTCAGTGCAGCAAGCAGCAACATCCCTCCCTCTCTCTCCTCCCTGAAGAAGAAGAAGAAAAAAAAAAGAAACACAGCATGCACAGACACTGAGAAAAATCAATGGAGCCCTTTATTGAGAAAACTTATTTGTTTAGTTTTTTTTTTTTTGCTCTGTGTATTCTCCTCCATCAAAATTGATTTTCATACATGGTTTGCTTCAATTTCCATTTTCCATAAGCGCTCGGTAGACGCCAGTGGAATTACTGTGAAGTTCACCTATCAGACTATATGCAAGTGACCGTTTCAAGAAGAAATGAAAGAGATGAGCGTGATGCAAGCAAGTAA
>NC_085878.1:33025499-33032999 GCF_034702125.1 Engraulis encrasicolus
ACACACACACACACACACACACACACACACACACACACACACACACACGCACGCACACAAAAAGCACACAGTGGGGCCCACCTCTCAGAAGTGATTAAATATGATATGAGTGCTTAAGCGGCAGGCAGCCGGCTTCTCTGAGGCTGGAAGCTGCGCTCCCTGGGCTCAGCGCCGCGCTCGCCACTCCCCAGTCCCCTGTCCCCAGTCCCCACTGCCTTAGCCTCAGCTAGAGCCCCCACTAATACCCACCACTCTGTCCAGCCAGCATAGCACAGCATTACTCCGTACCCAGCATCCACACATACATCCCTCTTAGCCGAAGACCCCACTGACACACCCTCCCTGTCCAGCATGGCAGAGCACAGCACACCCCTAGCCTTTCAAGACCTGCTATACACCCTTCTCAATATCCACCAGTCCCCACTGCCTTTGCCTTAGCTAGAGCCCCCTCTGATACACACACTAATACCACCCTCCTTGTCCAGTCCAGCACAGCACGGTACTTACACCATACCAAGCATCCACACATACAACCCTCCTAGCCTGAGCTTCTACTAACACACCCTCCCTGTCCACAGCGCAGCACACCCCAGCCTTTTAAGACCTATACAACCTTCTCAACATCCATCAGTCCCCACTGCCTTTGCCTTAGCAAGGTCCCCCACTAATACCACCCTCCCTTGTCCAGACCCAGAACAGCATATAGCACACCCCAGCCTCAGCGCACCCCAGCCCAGTCCTGGCATAGCACATGCCAGTCTCTCAAGACCAGTGACGTTCGAAAGGGAGAGCCTAGAAAATCTTTGTCAAGACCTGCTATACAGCCCAGTGTTCACGCTAGAATTCTTACTGGCCGGACAAGTGGTCGGCTGCATTGCAGAATACCGGACATTTAGAATATGTAACGGACCTTCCCTCATATAGCCAAACACACACTCCCTAATCGGTCAAAGTGGCTAGTAAATAGGTCTTTTCTACCAGCAAAACTTAAATTTCACTAGCATTGGGCCAGTTGGCTGGTGTTAAAGAGCCAGCTCCTTGTATGCACAGGGAGCAAACGCGCGCTCTCTTTCACATACCCGAGAGCTCGAACGAACTGAAAGGAAAAAAAGCAGCCAGCCAACGTGCTGCACGCATAGGTATATCGACTGAGGGAATTGACACGTTCCGTACAACGCTCTATATATGTGGGCGTGTGAGATGCATCCACTAGCCATTTTGGCCGGTGATGAAAAAAGTGATAAAGCCCTGCATGCACTTTTACTGGGACTTCTCATGAGCATATCGTTCTCTGAAATGTTAGCCTATTCAACACCCAGCAGTTCCCTTTCTACCACCACCATCACCTCTTCGCCTGAACCCCCACAGCACACCCCAGCACAGGCTAATAGCACACCCCAGCACAGGCTAATAGCACAGCGCTTACCAGCCTCATAGCACAGCACTTACCAGCACAGGCTAATAGCACAGCACACCCCAGCACAGCCTAATAGCACAGCACACCCCAGCACAGCCTAATAGCACAGCACACCCCGGCACAGCCTGATACAGTGTTTTTCAACACTGGGGCCGGTTTGGGGTCGCTTGTAATTCAAATGGGGTTGCCTGAAATGTCAGTTACTCGCTCAGGGAGTAAAGTCAATAGGATGTTTATGTGTTCCAGAGAGACGTGTAGGCGAGGAGAGTACAAGCGATGCGATGTGGGCGGATTCCGGGTTGAAAATATTTTAACTTCGAGTGAGGGGAGTAATCGAGTAACCAATTGGAATGCAGAGTTATGTACTTCTCACCTCTGCATTGGCAGTTCACCCGCGGGAACGTTTAATGAACGTTCCATGAGCAAGTGGCAAGTAGGCGAGCGAGCGAGAAGCTAGTAACTAGTAGCGATGTGTGTGATCATAGCTTAATAGCACAGCGCTTAGCACAACACACCCCAGCACAGCCTCATAGCACAGCACTTACCAGCCTAATAGCACAGCACTTACCAGCCTAATAGCACAGCACACCCCAGCACAGCCTGATAGCACAGCACTTACCAGCCTCATAGCACAGGCTAATAGCACAGCACACCCCAGCATCATAGCACAGCACACCCCAGCACAGCCTCATAGCACAGCACACCCCAGCATCATAGCACAGCACACCCCAGCACAGCCTCATAGCACAGCCTCATAGCACAGCACACCCCAGCACAGCCTCATAGCACAGCACACCCCAGCACAGGCTCATAGCACAGCACAGCCCAGCACAGCCTCATAGCACAGCGCACCCCAGCATCATAGCACAGCACACCCCAGCATCATAGCACAGCACACCCCAGCACAGCCTCATAGCACAGCACACCATAGCACAGGCTAATAGCACAGCACACCCCAGCACAGGCTCATAGCACAGCACTTACCAGCCTAATAGCACAGCACACCCCAGCACAGCCTCATAGCACAGCACACCCCAGCACAGGCTAATAGCACAGCACACCCCAGCACAGCCTCATAGCACAGCGCTTCACAGCCTTTCAAGACCTACCCACATGCCAACATGCCACCTGCCAACATAAGGCTCTCCTTGAGCAGCGCTGGGCACAAACTCACTCACACAAATAAGAGGAGACAGACGTGTGTGTGTGTGCGTGTGCGTGTGCACGTGTACGTGTGTGTGTGTGTGTGTGTGTCTGTTTGTAAAGTCAGTAAGGACAGGTAAGTCAGTTTGTGTGTGTTTGTGCGCGCATGCGTGCGTGTGTGTGTGTGTGTGTGTCTGTGTGTGTGTGTGTGTGTGTGTGTGTGTGTGTGTGTGTGTGTGTGTGTGTGTGTGTGTGTGTGTGTGTGTGTGTGTCTGTGTGTGTGTGTGCGTGTGTGCGTGCGTGTGCGTGTATGTGTGTGTGTGTGTCTGTGTGTGTGTGTGCATGAGTCTTTTTGTATCCCTGTCCCTTTCATTCCCTCGGCCCTTGGGGACTCTGAAACTGCTGAGCAGGCTCAACTGTATCTGTCCAGTAAGAACGTAATTGGTGAATGTCTGTGTGTGTAAACGATTTTTTATTTGTGTGTGTGTTCGTCTGTCTGTGTGTGTGTGTGTGTGTGTGTGCGTGTGCCTGCGTGTGCGTGCATGTCTATGTGTGTGTATGTGGGTATGTGTGTGTGTGTGTGTCTGTGTGTGTAAACCGCTCAGTGTTCAGGCTGTCCATAGCTGTTCTGGCAGGTCGAGGGAGTTTCATTTCCTCCATATTGTGTAGCGGCACACACACCCCAAAACACTTCCTAGTTCCCTCAGCAGAAGACACTCTCTGTTTTACCTCTGCTCTTTGGTTTATTCTCTCTTTTTCACTTTAATATATACATACATATTTCTATTTTTTGTCTCTCTCTGTCTCTCTCTCTCTCTACCTCTCTCTCACACACACACATACATATACATGCACTTTCTTTTATTCCGCTGCTGCTCCTCTCCTCTCTCTCTTTTTTCATTTTTGTTTTATTCAGCAAAATAACTTCTTGGCCGTCCCCTCGATAAATCATCCTGTTTTGAGGTGGTGGCTTCAGCTCGACTCTGATGAGATAAGCCGCTCTCATCTCTCGCCTCGCGTCGCCATGGAGATTTATTGGCCTGCGATAAGCAACAAGCTAGCCATCACTCTCAACCAAATAGACTAAACCCACCGCCACTGCCACCCCACCCCATTCAACCACAACCATCATCACCTATACACATTCACACACACATATACACACACTCGTACACACATACTCTGCTGTGCTCATACGCATACACTTACATGCGGGCGCGCGCACACACACACACACACACACACACACACACACACACACACACACACACACACACACACACACACACACATATGCGTACACACACACTCTCACACACACACACCCCGCCACACCGCTCATATACTCATATTCACATGCACACACACACACACACACACACACACACACACACACACACACACACACACACACACACACACACACACACACACACACACACACACACACACGCACACACACACACACAAACACACCCCTTCACACCGCTCCATGCCGTGTGTGTTTATTCTTATTGCGTTTGAGTGAAGGGGAGGTCCTCTGAGGGCCCCGGGGCTAGAGGGCCCCTCTGCCAGGGAGGGAGGGGGAGGCAGGGAGGGTCGTCCACGGCGCTGCCTGCCTAGATGTGTCATTACCCCCTATTAGATAAAGAAATAAAAATGGGCCACCGAGGGGCTCTGGACACTGATGGCTCTCTGTGTTCTCGTAGCGGCTTCCTTCTTTCTTTATATATTTTGTTTTGTTTTGTTTTATTTCACCCCTTCCCACACCCCTCCTCCCACGCCCGTCGCCCCTCGCCCCTCGCCCCTCGCCTTTCTTCATTTTTGCTTCCCTCTGCCCTTTTTTTGCTTTCAGTGAGGTGCTTGCTTGCAGAGTGAGATCTAAGTCAATGGGCTCTCTGCCTGCCCTGCCCTTTGGGCGCTTGCTTTTTATATTTCTCTTTTGATGTATGGCCCTCGTAAATTCAAAGTTTTGTTCCGGCAAGCTGGTTGGGATGTTGCTTTACAGTAAGCTGTCCAAAAGTTCAATAAGTCTGGCGTGTTTTCTCGGGTGGTCAATATTAGGTAAGGGTTAACGTTCGGCGAGAAGGTCGCTACCGTGGAATAGCAGCACGACAGAGAGAATCTTTAGACCCCGACGCGGAGCGGAGGGGTCTTGTTCTCTCTGAAGTGCTGCTATTCCACAAAGCGACCGACTCGCCGAAAGTTAACCCGCTTATTATATGGATATACTTAAATGATTCACACATGCGGGGACATTTCTTTAGACCTATTTAATGTTAAGATTGTTGCTGCGCAAAACAAAACAGAGCCGTTGTGGAGCACCGCTAGGCAATAGCTAGGTAGGCTAGCCAGGACAGGTGTTGTCTATCACAGCAGCTGATTAGAGTGACAAAAGACCGGACCCCCTGCGGAGTGATATGAAACATTCGCTTTAGCCACTGACTTGTATACAAGCCAGTGGCTTAAGCAGTGAACGTCTTGTTGCCATTGACAGCGGTAGCCAGGACAACGGGTGCTGTCTATCACAGCAGCTGATTAGAGTCTTGTTGAAAAGTCGCTTTAGCAGTGAAAAGTCTTGTTGCCATTGACAGCGGTCTGTTATAGACCAACCCGTCCGTTATCGAAAAATAACAGACGTCCGAACGTTGGGGAGCCCCGTTGAAATGAATGGAGCATTCGACAGATGACGTCACAACCATATAATAAGTTTCGATAATGGCCACTAACTATCGAATACTCGGGAAAACACACAGAAAGCCACATGCACACACACACACACAACGGTGATAGTACATGCAATAACACACACACACACACACACACACACACACACACACACACACACACACACACACACACACACACACACACACACACACACACATATGTCAGACAGCAGGGCTTGCTTTCATCAGTGCTGGAGGATGAAAGGGCTTTATGTCTTTATGAGGAGCATTAGACTGTTGGCGATTTTCGCTCCTGTACGACACATAGTGCACACACAAACACACACAGACACACACACACACACACACCAGTGGCGGCTGGTGACAGAAATATTAGGTAGGGCACACTTTCAGCTATGAAATTAATATTGCGACTATTCCCTTGCGGGGGGTCTGGGGGCCCCCCCCCAGAAAATTTTGGATTTCTAGGATGCAATTTCCTGCATTCTGGTGTATTTTGGGGTAACCTGTTCAGCTTGACCTGCTCAAGACAGTGCATTCAAATAACTATTGAAAGAAACACAGGTAGTCAGAAAATTAGAAATACAAAGTGAAAATTTTATGTAATGAAAAGTGGATACATTTACATGTATTTGATGTATTCGGATCACACACACACTCTTTCTCTCATTCTCTCATTCTCTCTCTCTCTCTCTCTCTCTCTCTCTCTCTCTCACTGACTCTCTCTCTCTCTCACACACACACACACACACACACACACACACACACACACACACACACACACACACACACAAACAAAAGTGCTTAAATGCTTAAGTGCTACTTGTAGAGGAACTTGGCCCTTCTCTCTTTTAAATTTGAAAATGTGTCAATGACTTTAACGTTAAAGTCAGTCATCTCTGTCACTATGGCCCTCTCCATAGACAGGGTAGCCAGTGCGTTGAGGCGATCTTGCGACATTGTGTTTCTCAGGAATGTTTTCACTCGCTTAAGAGTCGAGAAGCACCTCTCTGCTTCTGCTGTCGTCATTGGTGTGGTGACAAGTATTTTCAAAAGGGTTACCGTCTCTGAAAAAAGCTCCCCCAAGTTGTTCTCCATAAAGAATTGGAGGAAGTCCACCGCACCACTACACGCTCTGAATTCCTCGTTGCTGTAGAGGAGTTCTAGCTCTGTCTTCAGCCTGCTGCTGTCAAGGACAGGGTAAGCCTTCACTGTGGTTTTAAGAGCCTCCTCTGGAAAATCCACTTGATAATCTTCAAACCGATCGCACTGCAGGAGGGTTGCACAGATGAGATGGTCTGTGAACTGGAACCTCTCTCTGGTGTGCCCCAGGATGGTATCACAGACCTAAAAAAACAAAGGCATTCAAGAAATGGGTAAAAAGGCACTTGGTTTTTAGCATGTCTATGATTGGCCACTAGATGGCAGCAGTGTATAAGACATTGTCTGCTAATGGAGTTTGTGCACATGAAATGCTGGTAATTAGGCCAGCTGTTTATAGCCCAACTGGTTTACAACTTTGATCAAATAGTAAGCTTTAAAAAAGAAACATGTGTAGCATGTCTGTTTAAAAGGCTACACAAGTTAATTGTGTTATTAATCCATTGATATAGTTGTGTTTTAATTAAGAAAAGAAACATAAATGAGTATGTATAGCACTTGGTTAATAAGTAGGCCAGTGTAATTGACCATCAGTACAATAGAGCAAAATTAAAGCCTTCCACATCACTTGGAGTAATAAATATATAAATAGCAATAAATAGCAATTCTGAAGTGCACCCTTAAAAAGGTACAATACAGTATATGGGTGGGAGACGTGACGCCTTGTTTTTTCATAACATTGGTTAAAAATCTACAAAACTGTTATTTTTCCTTTAAAAAGGAATTGTAAAAACTTTTGGTAACACTTTACGTAAAGCCCACATTATAAGCGCATTCATAACAAATTATAATGCCCATTATAATTACTTATAATGTATTGTGACTACAGCCATAATGCTTCATGATGCTTTATATTAACAGTTGTGAATCTAGCTTATAATGCTTTATAAATCCAAGGGTGTCATGAGTGCTCATGACTGGCTATAAACTACAGGCTACCTGATGGGGCTTATAGTACATTATGAGCACCTATACCCCTCTATGCACAGACCTGGATGATAAACTGTCATAATTATCATCAATGTGTGCTCTAAGTAAAGTGAAGTTCATATGGATGCATCTATAATGCACTGTATAATACACATCTAT
>NC_085878.1:33047999-33060499 GCF_034702125.1 Engraulis encrasicolus
GCCTGCCGTAGCCGTGCAGCAGGAACTGGACCTTTAACCCCCCGGACAGGAAGACTGGACCCAACTGGTGGTGGTGGGGATGGAGAAGGAGATTTCGGACCGGCCATGTCTAGGCCAGCAAGAAAGGAGAGTTAGACATGTCGCTATAAAGGAAATGGCAGCCGCTGATTGGCTCTGCGTAATGCACAGGTGACCTGAGTCTTCCTGGCAGAAATAACGCAGGCTACATTTCTCAGAACATTTTCAGTTCACTTTCTCAAAACATTTCCCATTGTCACAGGAACAGCCTCTTCCTCTGGTACGGGTTCAAGGTACGGCTTTGTTTTAAATGGGGGCAGCAGTGAATGCGGCAGATCATAGGCACATTACAGAATGGCTTCCATTCATTTACGCGCGGGATATTAAATAGATTAAAGGAGATGTAACTGTGGTTTATTTTTCCTTCCATTACAACAGATGAAGGAGTCTAAATGAGGGCAAAGTCAAGGTTGAGCAGCACAATCAAAATAACCCAGCGGTGGCACCGCTATGAGCAAAAATGATGCAAAACCTTTCAACTCCCCATTACACACAAAAACCTCAAACCTTAAATGTGCACAAAAGCAAGAAAAAGGGCATAAAAAGTTGGAAAAAGTCAGCATGTACTTTCTTGTGATACTGAGCATAATGCAAACGAGATGTGTGGTTTTGCATGAGCGTGTGTGTGTGTGTGTGTGTGTGTGTGTGTGTGTGTGTGTGTGTGTGTGTGTGTGTGTGTGTGTGTGTGTGTGTGTGTGTGTGTGTGTGTGTGTGTGTGTGTGTGTGTGTCTTTGTGTGCTTGCGTGCATCTGTGTGTGTGTGTGTTCGCACACATGCATTCATCTTTGTGCGTGCATGCACTGTATGTGCGTGTTGTGTATGTGTGTGTTCGTCTATGCCCAAGTGTACGCTATGTGCGAGCATTTGTGTGTGTCTGTGCGTGTGTGAGCATGTGTGTGTGTGCTTGCGCGCGCGTGTGCGTGTGTGTGTGTGTGTGTGTGTGTGTGTGTGTGTGTGTGTGTGTGTGTGTGTGTGTGTGTGTGTGTGTGTGTGTGTGTGTGTGTGTGTGTGTTGGAATGTTGAGCAGGCTAGGCTGAGCTGTGCCGAGCACCCCGCCAGGCTGCCACCACTCCAGGCGCTTTCCCATTGGCTGCCTCCAGGAGATTAAAGAGAATAATTGCCACTTGATTGGCCCTTTAAATTTTCATGAACCCCTTTCATAATATGTGGTTGCGTTTCCCTTTTTATAGGGGCATAATAATGGCATATAATTTGACTTGTTTAACTTAAGAGGGACCTTTTTTTCCTGGTGAATGCATGGTATGTTTCATGGTCCCTACCCACTCTTACACAGACACGTACGCGCACATACTGTACATACACATATACTATTACTACTACTACTACACACACACACACACACACACACACACACACACACACACACACACACACACACACACACACACACACACACACACACACACACACACACACACACACACACACACACACACACACACACACACACACACACACAGCCACCAGGCCTGGTCATGTCCTTGCAGGCTGCTGATTCACAAAGGGCTGGTGGATCGTTAATGCGTTCTGCATTTTGATGACTAACTCGACAAATTATAGTTTTTCTTTTCACAATTAGACATCGGCACTCGCACATCTATCCACACTCGAGTCAGATGAAAAGCGTTGCTACTGATTACACTGTCTGGGTACATACTCGTACATTTCAAAGGATTATAATAGTATAGCTCACTGTGTCTGGAATTTGTAGTGAAGCACATTAACATGCTGCAGTTTGCTGCAACCGTGCTTTATGATTAGCAGAGGAATCACATCGTATCGTGTACAGACAGAATTTTTTTGTAAAAAAAATCTGTTTGGATCTTGTGGCTGTATAAAGATGAAAGAGACCGACTGCTCATATTTTTTTCTGATGCCAGGTTTATTTACCATGTTTTCGGCCTACCTTCTTGCCTTTCTCAAGTTTGTCCTGTGACCTGTGACTTTGTCTGGAATTTGTAGTGAAGCACGTTTACATGCTGCAGTCTGCTGCAGCCGTGCTCTGTGATCAACAGACACATTGCATCGTATCGTGTACAGACAGTACATGTTTGTTTAAAAATAATAATAATCTGGGGTGCGTTTCTCGAAAGCGTAGTTGTTAGCCAGTTAGCAACTTTGAAAGTTGCCAATGAGAAATTGCATTGCAAACAACCAAGTAGCTAATGTACTTAGCATCTATGGATTCGAGAAATGCACCCCTGTTTGGATCCTTTGACTGTATAAAGATGAAAGAGACTGCACACTTTTTTTCTGATGCCAGGTTTATTTACAATGTTTTTGGCCTGCCTTGTTGCCTCTCTCAAGTTTTTACTGTGACCTACACCTTACAAAGCAGCCCCTTTGTGCATTGTTTTTGTTTTTTTTTCTCTCTGTCTTCCAAAATCGATCATGTAGCCTTGCATCCAGGCTCTCTACACGGCACAGAGTGAGTAGCCGTGCCATGGTACTGTACACAATGAAGGTGGTTGATGTGATTTGGTGTTGTGTGTTGGTACAGTACAGGCGAGAAGGAGTTGCCACACACACAGATGCACTTTTGACTGAGCAATAGATCATAGAGTCCTTGGTGAGACACGAGGCCCGCGGGCGCAGATGCTGTTGTTCACATTGAGTAAGACATGGAGAACTTTTTGTTCCTCCGTCTCAGTCTTTATTTCTCAATGTCTCTCTCCTTCTCGGTGTCTCTGTTTACTCTGTACATTGCTGTCAGACTTTCTGTCTTTCTCCCTCTCTCTCCCTTTCTCTCTCTCTCTCTCTCTCTTTCTTTCTTTCTTTCTCTCTCTGTCTCTCTCTCTCTCTCTCTCTCTCTCTCTCTCTCTCTCTCTCTCTCTCTCTCTCTCTCTCTCTCTCTCTCTCTCTCTCTCTCTCTCTCTCTCTCTCTCTTTCTTTCTTTCTTTCTCTCTGTCTCTCAACTCTACCTTTGTCTATCTTCACTTTACTTTTTTTTCTTTGTCTTTTCCCTTTTTCTTGTCTTTGTCTGGCTTTCTTGCTGTCTTTCTTGTTAACTCCTGACGGCCTCCTTGTGTAGGCTCAACGTTTTTTTTTTCTTCTTTTTTTAATTCACTTGTCAGAGCAAGTAACGAATCTATTGTGGCCTGATTCGCGAGCAGTCGCACATCACCAGAGCAATTAAAAACTGTAAATAAGGCATCCATCCCCACCACTGCGTCCCAAACAATGGACTCCCAGTGGAAAGGTTTGTTTGAAGGGAGCGCCGTGTTGAGGGGATGCTCCCTCTTCCTCCATAGCGCTCTCTCTCTCTCTCTCTCTCTCTCTCTCTCTCTCTCTCTCTCTCTCTCTCTCTCTCTCTCTCTCTCTCTCTCTCTCTCTATGTCTATGTCTCTGTCTCTCTCTCTCTCAGTCTTTCTGGGTCCTCTTAGTGTTGAGAGGATGCTCCCTATTCCTCTCTAGCTCTCTCTCCCTCCCTCTCTCTCTCTCTCTCTCTCTCTCTCTGGGTCCCCATCGTGTTCTCCACCACCGTCGTCTTCCTCCTCAAAGCCTCTGTCGTTAATTAGGACGCCACTCTCGGCTGCCGTCCGCATCCACAACGGGCAGCTTAACTGCAATCGCTGTGACACATATTTTCGCGACACGGCGATGAAGTTGTTTACTTTTGTGTCTGCTCCGGCATTACGACACACCACTTTTTGTGTCACGGCGAGACGCAGATAATGTAATTGTGGCAGTGACATGTGTTCACACGAGCTGGCGGAGGCCTGTGCCAGCGGAGAGAGAGAGAGAGCGAAAGAGAGAACAAGGAAATGAGAACGAGAAAAAAGAAAACAAGGATGAAAAGGAGTCCAAGACTAAATAAGGTTTTTTTTCATATTTGGGCAAACTCTGAAACGCAGCATGAGGGAACAGTTGAGTGTGGTTACCAGATAGTGAGTGAAAATAAGATGGCATTGATATGTGGAAGTCAGAAATAGGCTGTAAGGAAGGACCACACATAGTGCTGTTCCAGTGGGTACACTTATCTCTGTCTAACTCCTTGTTGAACTGGATGTGCGCTTATGGATGAAGATTTCTGGTTCTCAACCTTTTTCATGACCCAATATTAAGTAATGACCTTGAGTTATAAGGCCAAAAACACCACCATTCCACAACATTACTCAAGCTGCCGTTGGGTCGCGAGATACACGACAAATACTTCTCAAGTTCAGCATCGCATCAAACGTCAAGGCAAGGCCTCCCACCCCGGTGAAAAGTTGTTGATATTTGTGCACAGCTTCCAGTCAGATACACACACACTTCCATATCACAGCAGCCATGTTGATGCAGATTGTTTGGAATAAGGTACAGCCTGATATTGTTACTAGTTTTACAGGACCTCCAGCGTGTGTTGGTGTGTAGGAAAAAAAAACATACGGGAACCCTGAGGAGAGGTGCACTGCATTTGACGGAAATACTAATGGAATATAATTGTGGACTGTGTTTTTTTAACACTCCTTGGTGTCAACAACCGAAAACCCGCTGGACACTGCCATTGCCTTCTCCCATAGTGAATACAGCTGCAGATAACATGCACAACGCAGCGATGTTCTCATCAGATCTCAGCCTGATTACAGAAAATGAGATAAACGAGACATCCTCCCACAGAGTAAAAAAAAAAAATCAACCAAACCGAAGCAAAAAAAAGGGACACAGTTAACTGTTCCGCTACACCGTAATTCTGGCTTGTGAGCGCGATGTAAAATGAGCGTTACACACACCCATAATCCGTGTTACTTTTAGGGAGACAAAAGGAGCTCTTTGTAGTCGGGAGAGTCGGAAAGACGTGTGGATCGTGTCATGTGTGGGGTGTCAGGATGCGAGCACGGGCGTTCATGAATTACTAACGAGCCGCGTTGGGCAGGTGGGCGAGAGAGGGAGCGAGAGAGGAGGGGAGAAGGAAGAGTAAAAGGGAACGAGGGAACAAGAAAGAGACGGAGTCAGAGAGATAGAGAGAGTGGAGGGGGTTATAGAGATGGAGGGATTCAGATATTATATATGAAGAGGAAGAAAGAAGGGGGTAATGCGAGGGAGGTGGAGAAAAGAGAAGTATGGAGACAAAGGGAAATGAATGAGAGAGACTGTGGGAGGAGTAGAGAGAGAGATAGAAAGAGAATGAGGGAGAGGGAGAGGAAGAGAGAGCAAGAAAGTGATAGAGGGAGAGAGGGAAAGAGAGAGGAAAGCAAACTAGAGTGCAGAAGAGCTGCAGCTAAGAGCAAGCAGGCTGTGAGTGGTGCCAGAATCCTAGGGCCTTGCTGGAGGCTATATGCCTTACCAAGATCCTGTTTACTGTTATGAGAGGAAGCTAGCCACCAGCCATGCATTAGCATAAGTTTTAGCCGCAGTGCTCAACGGAAATCTCTTTTCTCTCTCTCTTTTTCTTACTTGGCTTCTCTCTCTCTCTCTCTCTCCTCTTTTCTCTCTATCTGTTCCTCTTTCCTCCTTTGCACCCAGCACGCTCTTCCTCTTCTCCTGCACTCCCACATCTTATTTACCGCCCTGTACTCATCTCTCTCTCTCTCTCTCTCTCTCTCTCTCTCTCTCTCTCTCTCTCTCTCTCTCTCTCTCTCTCTCTCTCTCTCTCTCTCTCTCTCTCTCTCTCTTCATCTCCCCATCCTCAGAGGCTGACTTCCTCTTCCCCTTTTGGAGTCCTCGTTCCCCGGCATGTGGCATCATGTCTCCTGCTAATTCACATCAGAGCAAGGATGCAGACGCGCGTTGCCACCCCGTAGCCCTTGAGCCATCAGCCTGCCACAGCTGTACCACTAAAGCCCTGGCTGTGGCTGTGGATGTGGCTGTAACCAGTGGCAGCAATAAATGGGGTCTACTATCTGTGTAAAGCCCCTTAGTGGTCTGTTTCCACGCCACAGAATGCACATCAGTATTGGGCACACACATGAAATTATGTGTGAATAATATGTAAATGGTAGACATTTGTTTTTTTATTGATCGATGGAATTGAATTTATTTATTTCAAACATACACAAACACGAAATATTAACTATTGTCAACAATGGATGTAGCAAAAACAAATTGGCACACAAAAATGAAAATCCGCTTTTTATCATTTTGTTTTTCCTCCTTACGCGTTCACATTAGAATAGGAGTGGGCTGAAGTGTGGACTTGTGTTCAGCCCCCCCAACCCTTCATATGCACATTTGCAAAAGAAAAAAACTTATATAGCTTTTCATATATTGCTTTTACTTGCACTTACAGTAGATAATAAAAAAGGCAGGATATTCAGTCATAAGACGCAACAATATTGTAGGAATTCAACTTATACTGTAGTCAAAAATCAGTTTGGACAAGATGTGTATCCTGTAGATGCTGACATTGCAAGGCAGTGCCTAGTGATGTCTTTGCAATGGTAGTGGTTTGTCAACATGCCGTGAAACAATCATAAATTCTGTGCAAATAAAACGTAAGTGCTAGACCGTGTTCTTGCATACCTGCATTCATTTGTGCATATTTGAAATGCACAGGAATGCCTACGTGACATGCACGGACGACACGGATGCACGGATAAACAGACCTGCCATGGGTCTACAAGTACTCACAATAACACAAAAACACACTCACAGAGACGACAAGGGGATGGAGCGAGACACAGACACACACACGGTACTGTAGCTTACATACACATACACCGAGAAACACCCCCACCTCTGAGACCATCCTGAGTGGGTGGGAGTCAAGGGATGCTGCAAAACATGCCTTTGTGTGCGTGTGTGTTTGCGTGTGTGTGTGTGTGTGAGTACGTGTGTGTGTGTGTGTGTGTGTGTGTGTGTGTGTGTGTGTGTGTGTGTGTGTGTGTGTGTGTGTGTGTGTGTGTGTGTGTGTGTGTGTGTGTGTGTGTGTGTGTGTGTGTGTGTGTATGTGCGTGCGTGCATGCGTGTGTGTGCTAGCGCTTGGGTGTGTTTGTGCGTACTTGAGTTGGTAGGATGTTGTCTTGCTGCTCCTGTGTGTGAGCACCTGCTCTTTTGCCGCGATCCCAGTGGCTTGAAATGTCAAGGCGGTGGGTGGCCAGGCTAACATGAACACAGTACACCACTCCCTACCTCCTCCTCCTCCTCCTCCTCCTCCTCCTTCTCTCTCTCTCTCTCTCTCTCTCTCTCTCTCTCTCTCTCTCTCTCTCTCTCTCTCTCTCTCTCTCTCTCTCTCTCTCTCTCCATCTGCTGTCTTGCGATGTTAGCAGTGATTGAAGGTAAGTAGGTAACATTGAGTGGATGTTCTGTGTCTTTGGGGGGATGGGGATGAAGAGAGACAGAGGGAGAAAGAGAGAGTGGGGGGGAGATCGGTGGGGGTGGTGTTTTCTGTGTTCTGTGCTTTCTAGAGCATTAAATTCTGAGAGCTGAGATTTGCTTGACTTGTCGTTCAGGCCCGCCGAGGTCATGTCACAAAGGACGATGGAGAGACAGAGATGAAGACGAAGAGAGAGAGAGAGAGAGAGAGAGAGAAGAGAGAGAGAGAGAGAGAGAGAGAGAGAGAGCGAGAGAGAGAGAGAGAGAGAGAGAGAGAGAGAGAGAGAGAGAAGAGAGAGAGAGAGAGAGAGATGGGTACCTGTTACCCCATGGAGGCAGGGAGGTACATGGACAAGCCATTTGTATATCTGCTCAGCAGTGTGTGTGCATGCTTGTGGCATGTACACAAGGAGAGAGAGAGAGAGAAAGAGAGAGAGAGAGAGAGAAAGAGAGGTTTTATCACCCTCATTATTAGTTCAAAGGTGACATCTACAATGAACAAAGGCGGCTTGTGTATAAGAACAAGATGGCTTCTGACACTAAGTATGCTCTCTAATGCTCTTCTAATGCCTGTAGATGAAGACGCCCTGTATCACCAGAATTAACCTTACTGTTGGTGGTGATTGTACATCTGTGTGTGTGTGTGTGTGTGTGTGTGTGTGTGTGTGTGTGTGTGTGTGTGTGTGTGTGTGTGTGTGTGTGTGTGTGTGTGTGTGTGTGTGTGTGTGTGTGTGTGTGTGTGTGTGTGTGTGTGTGTGTGTGTGTGCGCGCGTGTGTGTGTGTGCATGCGTGTGTGTCTTCTCAGTGTATTTCTCTGTCCTGAGTTCCTACGTCCTCTACTGTGGTTGGTATACACAGGAGCTGATGAGTGTGATGCATTAAGCCAATGTTTGGCTCCATGTTTCTTCCTGTGCTGTGTGCGTGCGTGCGTGTAGGTGTGTGTGTGTGTGTGTGCTTGCATCTTTGTGCCTCTGTTTGTGTGTGTGTGTGTGTAGTTCAGTGAATGTGTAAATGTCTTCTCTGTGTGTGTGCACATGTTTGCCTGTGTACTTGGAGGAGATGCGATGGGGGCAGTGGTGCAAAAAGATGACCGGGGGCCTGACAGGTACTGTAGTGCAGTAACCCCTTCATCTCCAGGGAGGATGGAGGAGTAGAGGTGGTGGAGTGATGGAGTAGGTGTGTTGGGCTCTGGGATGGTGAGGGGATGGAGCAGGGGTAGTGAGGAGGGAGGATGGAGGAGATGGGTATGGTTGGGTGATGGAATAGGGATGGTTGGGTGATGGAGTAGGGATGGTGGGGCAGTGGGGAGGGAGGATGGAGGAGTTGGGGATAGTAGAATGAAGACGAGGTGGAGGTGCATGGTGGTATATGGTGGAGTTGTATGGTGGTGTGAAGTGGGTGATACAAGGCCCCAGGGCCTCTGGACCAGAGGGGACCCCTGGAGCTCTTCATGTTCCCCATAGCGCCCTCTCAGCACTCTACTACTCCACCCAACACACACACACACACACACACACACACACACACACACACACACACACACACACACACACACACACACACACACACACACACACACACACACACACACACACACACACACACACACAGACGCACACGTTCACACATTCAAACAACGATATTGATTGCACAAAGTACCCTAGATGTCCCCTCGCTCGTTCACCTGGCGCGTTAAACATTCATACTATACCCATCACACACACACAACTCTGCCAATACACAGGCTACCCCCCCCCCCACCATCCTTGTGGTTTTGCTTCGGGTGAGGTCATGGAGGACAGGGGGCCTTTGGAGCTGGCTGTTCCCCAGTGACCGGCTGTTTTATTCGGGCCAACTGCTCCTCGTGGAGCCCCGAGGCATGTCCCAACACCCATGGGCGTGTCCCCAACCATCAGAGGGAGCTCGAGACTGTATGCTTAAAGCATTTACTCTACTTACTGTATGCCCACTTACTTACTTAATACCTGCATACTTACCTCTACCTAGTTCCTCTTTCCAATGCACTTATGCTTGACGGGACAGGTATAGACTGTATGCTTAAAGTATTTACGCTACTTACTTTATTTACTGTATGCCCACTTACTTACTTAATATCTGTCCTGCATACCCACTTGCATGTCAACCTAGTTCCTCTTTCATGCCCTTATGCTTGACGGGGCAGGTAGAGACTGTATACTTACACTACTTACTCTATCTACTGTATGCCCACTTACTTACTTAATACAAGTACAGTACCTGCGTACTTACTTGCATGTCAACCTAGTTCCTAGCTGTCATATGTGCTTATGCTTGACGGGGCAGGTAGAGACTGTATGCTTACACTACTTACTCTATTTACTCTATGCCCACTTACTTACTGGCATGTTAACCTAGTTCCTCTTTAAAATGCGCTCATGCATGGCAGTGCGGCTCAAAGCTGAATGCTTGACTTAGTTACTATTTACTTACTTATGTGCTTACTTACGTACTACCCACATGCTTAATTCCATGTTAAGCGGGTCGTCTTTTGTGTTTGTGCGTTTGTGCATGACGTTGTTTGTCTTTCAGAAACCCCATGACTTGGCGGCGCTTTCATTTTTCCCATGTAGTGCCATTCTCTGTATGTGTGTGTGTGTGTGTTTGTGTGTGTGTGTGTGTGTGTGTGTGTGTGTGTGTGTGTGTGTGTGTGTGTGTGTGTGTGTGTGTGTGTGTGTGTGTGTGTGTGTGTGTGTGTGTGTGTGTGTGTGTGTGTGTGTGTTTGTTTTTCTTGTGTGTGTGTGTGGTGTGTGTGTGTGTGTGTGTGTGTGTGTGTGTGTGTGTGTGTGTGTGTGTGTGTGTGTGTGTGTGTGTGTGTGTGTGTGTGTGTGTGTGTGTGTGTGTGTGTGTGTGTGTGTGTGTGTGTGTGTGTGTGTGTGTGTGTGTGTGTGTTTATGTGTGTGTGTACTGTACATGTGTATGTGTGTGTGTGTTTGTGTATGTGTGTGTGCACACATGTTTGTATGAGTGATGTGCTTGTCTATAAATCACTGTCAGAACAATGTGTATCCTGCCCAGCCGGATCTCTGGGTTATGTGAATGTGTGTGTGCGCGTGCGTATATGTGTTTGCGTGCGTGCGTGCGTGTGTTTGTGTGTGTGCGCGCGCGCGCGTGTGTGTGTGTGTGTGTGTGTGTGTGTGTGTGTGTGTGTGTGTGTGTGTGTGTGTGTGTGTGTGCGCGCGCGCGGGCGTGCATGCGTGGTGGTGTGTACGTGGCTGCGTGGGTGTGCGTGGGCCCTTCCCAGTGTCCTCAAAGAGATCACCACCACCACCTCCACAGAATGCTGTCCTCGTTTTTTTTTTGTCTGCCAGCATGTCACCGTGCCATGGCTTGTGTTTGCTCATATTCGGAGCACCCTGACTGATTTACGACTTTGTGATGAACTGAATCATCCATGCCGGCTCGTTAATACGTTTTTCGTGTGTCGCTGGGAGGGAGAAGACGTTATTTACAGCCGAGTGTTATTGCTCGTACCCTCCCGCATAGCGTCTTCCAGAGAAAATACTGGTCTTGATGCCACAGCCCTTTGCCTACAGCTGTGGTTCCTAAACTGGGTGTTGGGACCCCCAGGGGCATCGCAGAGGTACTGCAGAAGGGTCACGAAGAAAAGGGACTTTTTGCATAAAACAAACTAGAAGCACTCAGAGAGCGCAGACCTCCGCCAAGGAACCTGCTTGACCACCCTTAGTCTTTCTGCCTTCTTTTTGTGGAGTCCCCGCAATTCAATTTCTGGTCACTAGAGGCGTCTAGATATATAGGCCAGCAATGGTGAAGATTCTTTTTTAAGTCCTGGGTTGCGGCAATATTTTCAGGCCAAAAGAGAAAAGTTTGGGCAATATTCTCAGGCCCAAAAGAGAAACGTTTGGGAACCGTTGGCTTACGAACTTCGAGAAGAATACACAATCCGTGGGTCATGGGTGTGGTGTCGGGGTAAAGGCGTTGGAACATGTGCCATTGTTGTTCTTTAATTGTGGCAACAGCTGCTATCAAAGGCTCACCTGGTACTTTCTTATTTCTTAATTATCGCTGACAGGGCTTTGAAAAAAACGTTGTCAAAATATGTGACGGTGATGAATAGTTATGGGTAGAGGAAAAAAATACAGAGAAAAGAAAACACCAACGTCGGCCACATTGCAGACATGACATATATCAGTGTCATAAGGGCACAGAGAGCACACACACACACACACACACACACACACACACACACACACACACACACACACACACACACACACACACACACACACACACACACACACACACACACACACACACACACACACACACACACACACACACACACACACACACACACACACCACAGCAAACAGGTTGGTAGGATGAATCCAAACACGCTTTATTGTGTTGGCACAATAAAAGCAGAAGAGTCTCGTCTGTGTTTTTTGGCTTCATGACTGCCTCGCTTTGTGTTACCCAAGGTCGAGTGTGTCTAGCGGACATGTTAAAGGAGGTTTTATCACCCTCATTATTAGTTCAAAGGTGACGTCTACAATGAACAAAGGCGGCTTGTTTTTAAGAACAAGATGGCTTCTGACACTAAGTATGCTCTCTGGAGTTATTCTAATGCCTGCAAATGAAGGCGGCCTGTATAACCAGAATTAACCTTACTGCTTTTATTATACTATTGGCAAGAGCTGTTTTGAATGGTGATTGAATTGTACGTGTGTGTGTGTGTGTGTGTGTGTGTGTGTGTGTGTGTGTGTGTGTGTGTGTGTGTGTGTGTGTGTGTGTGTGTGTGTGCGCGTGTGTGTGTGCGCGTGTAAGCGTGCTTGCGTGTGTGCGTGCTAACTTGGTGTGCATATGTGTGTCTTTGTCCGTGTGTGTTTGGGTTCATGCATGAGTGTGTTCATACATAAATCTTTGCACGAGTTTGTCTGTAGGGTGAGGGCTGAGGTCTCCGCTAATGTGATCTGGATGGACCTGCTCTGCCCCTGCCCCTGGCCCAAGCCTCCCCTCTGGCACTGTTGAAAGACAGTTATAAGATGGGGAGCGTGTCTATGTTCCCACAGCCCATTGGTCCCACAGCCCATTGGTCCCACATCACTAAGACTTTTAACATACATTTTTAGGCCCATTGGTCCCACAGCACATTGGTCCCACACTTA
>NC_085878.1:33075499-33077999 GCF_034702125.1 Engraulis encrasicolus
CCATTTCTCTTCAGAGGCCATTTCTGTCCGCCCCGTGCCTTATCCTGTAACGTCCTAATCAAACAGGCCCATTTGTTCCTCTCTGCGGATATAAATGATCCCCCTCCTCTCCTCTCAGCCCCACCCTTAACAACTATAATCTAATAAGTGTTGTCTCCCATCTATGTACTACCAAGCAGCAGTTGTTGTATGTGTGTGTGTGTGTGTGTGTGTGTGTGTGTGTGTGTGTGTGTGTGTGTGTGTGTGTGTGTGTGTGTGTGTGTGTGTGTGTGTGTGTGTGTGTGTGTGTGTGTGTGTGTGTGTGTGTGTGTGTGTGTGTGTGTGTGTGTGTGTGTGTTTTACCGTACCTCTCCCCCCACCCCCACCTCTCTCTCTCTCTCTCTCTCTCTCTCTCTCTCTCTCTCTGTCTCTCTCTGTGTCTGTCTCTTTCTCCTGTCGCAATCATGCATCTATCAGTGTAATTGCTCTGGTCGGAAGCACTGATGTTGTCTGTTAAGCGCATTTCCATGCTGTTAAGAGCGTTGAAGGCTTTTAATGTATGGCCCTGGTGAGTGTACTGCAGCCGATTACAACAGGGGCGCTGAGCTGAGATGGACCATCCGGCTGATGAGCCCACAAAAAGCCCTCCTGGAAACACACACACACACACACACACACACACACACACACACACACACACACTTATAAACACAGAGACACAACCGCACACACACAGGCAGACACACACATACACAAACATTGATGCTGCTACCACCGTACCCTTGCTCAAGCAAAAAGCATGCCCTGTAAAGTGGTGGGACGAGCGATATCGGAAGCAGGGGATAAGTTAATTCTTTTATTTACTTTGGCCTTTTCTCGCTCGGGCATTTATTACATCTCTCTTTTCTTTTCAGCCCAATCCCCCAATCACCCTACCCACCACCCCTCTGATGTCTCTTTCCCTTTCTGGGAGCAGAGAGAGAAAGACAGAGAGAAATAGAGAGAGAGAGAGAGAGAGAGAGAGAGAGAGAGAGAGAGAGAGAGAGAGAGAGAGAGAGAGAGAGAGAGAGAGAGAGAGAGAGAGAGAGAGAGAGAGAGAGAGAGAGCACACTGGGCAGGGCAGGACCGAGTCCCGCCTGGTTGAAGGGAGGGAGGATCGATGAGGGCCGCATTACTGTAAAACGTATTGATTAGACCAGCCGGCGAGCAGCGCGTTGGCCGCGGAGATGGTGGAATGATGCAATGCTTAAAGGAATTTATCCTTTGACTTTTACATTAACCTTTTATTGACTGCTTTGCCTGTCCATAATTAACACTCACTTTAGCTAAAGTGGTTAGTTTGAAGCGCACGAGGTGGGAGGAGTTGGGGGGGGGGGGCAGTCTGTCCGGCCAGGGTTTGGCCACACCAGGTGCTCTTTCTCTTTCTGCCTTTGGTTCAAGTGGAGGGAGAGAGAGAGAGAGAGAGAGAGAGAGAGAGAGAGAGAGAGAGAGAGAGAAAGAGAGAGAATAAAAGAGAGGGAGGGAGATGGAAACCGAAGGAGAGGAGGTGTGGTGGGGTGGGGTGGAATGGGGTGGGGGGGGGGGGTGAGGGGGGGTTGTCCCCCCAGTGGAATAGGGGCGATAGAATCATAGATACCTTTTACATTAGCATACCCATTTGAGCAGGGCCCTGCCGGTGCTATAGGGTTTCAGGGCAAATTGAAATGACTGATTGTATTGGCAATCTCGGCCGAGCGAGCGAGCGAGGGAGGGGAGCGAGCGGGCGGCAGATGGGCTAGTTAGCAGCGTATCTGTCGGAGGTTAATCCGTAGCGTAGCAGCACTGCATGGGGACACGCAAACACCAGCCTCCTCCGCTGCCTCCTCTTTGTTTTTGACCTTAACTTCACCACCAAAGCCTCCCCCCCATCTCTCCGACTCCCCCTCCCTCCCCTCCCCTCCTAGATGCGCTGTGGGCTGTTTTCAGGAACACAACTGTGTGTGTGTGTGTGTGTGTGTGTGTGTGTGTGTGTGTGTGTGTGTGTGTGTGTGTGTGTGTGTGTGTGTGTGTGCGCGTGCGTGCACGCACGTGTGTGTGTGTGTGTGTGTGTGTGTGTGTGTGTGTGTGTGTGTGTGTGTGTGTGTGTGTGTGTGTGTGTGTGTGTGTGTGTGTGTGTGTGTGTGTGTGTGTGTGTGTGTGTGTCCATGTGTCCATGAGTGTGTGAGTGTGTGTGCATGTGTCCATGTGTGTGTGCATGTGTGCTCGGTGCACCTGTTTATATGTGTTTTTGTCCCCCATTTGCATTTCTATTGGCTGAGGTGGGGGGCTGATGAGGTAGACTAGGCCCCAAGTCCCCTGTTATTGTTCTCTCTCTATCTTTCATCCTTTCTTTCTTTTAGTCTCTCTCTCTCTCTCTCCCTCTCTCTCTCTCTCTCTCTCTCTCTCTCTCTCTCTCTCTCTCTCTCTCTCTCTATCTCACACCTTCATTTTGTTCTCTCTTTCTTTTATTCTTTCTCTCTCTCCATCTGTCTGTCTGTCTCTC
>NC_085878.1:33085499-33102999 GCF_034702125.1 Engraulis encrasicolus
TGTGTGTGTGTGTGTGTGCATGCGTGCGTGCGTGCGTGCGTGCGTGCGTGCGTGCGTGCGTGCGTGCGTGCGTGCGTGCGTGCGTGCGTGTGTGCGTGCGTGCGTGCGTGCATGTGGGTGTCTGCAGGTGCATTCTTGTGTGTGTGTGTGTGTGTGTGTGTGCCTGCACGTGTGTGTGTGTGTGTGTGTGTGTGTGTGTGTGTGTGTGTGTGTGTGTGTGTGTGTGTGTGTGTGTGTGTGTGTGGGTCTGATTTGCATATAGCAATATAGTACTGTATATTAAAGGATGAGTCAGCACATATGAGGATGAACAAAGTGTCCTGTGTGTGTGTGTGTGTGTGTGTGTGTGTGTGTGTGTGTGTGTGTGTGTGTGTGTGTGTGTGTGTGTGTGTGTGTGTGTGTGTGTGTGTGTGTGTGTGTGTGTGTGTCTTCTACAGGATGTGACTGCTATGCTGTATGCCGAAGAGGGTGCGGCAATGTGATGCGATGTTGGGGGAATGAAGAGAAGAGAAGAGAAGAGAAGAGAAGAGAAGAGAAGAGAAGAGAAGAGAAGAGAAGAGAAGAGAAGAGAAGAAAAGAAAAGAAAAGAAGAGAAGAGGTGGCAGAGCATGGCAGGACTTGCACAGCACAGCACCCACCCTGCCATGCCCCCTTGCCCTCACCTCCTTCCACCCCCCCACCCCCCCACCCACACATGAGGACCTACTCCGCCAGGCAGCCAGACCACCGGAGACACATTCTCCCATCCAACTGCTTACCCACACGCCATGTTCCCCAGAGTTGTACAAAGTACAAGTAGAGGTACTCTTACAGATGTAATGACAACACTAGTGGTGTGGTATTACATAAGTTCTACTTTGTAATATCATACTACTAGCATTGTAATTGCATCTACAAGAGTACTTCGACTTCTACTTTATACAACTCTGATTTCCCTATAAATTGTATCGTCCCTTAATCTCCCTCTGTATCATCTGCTTTTGTCTCTTCCTCTCTTTTTCTCTCCCCTTCTACCTCTGTCTCTCTTTTCTGCCATTTCCTCTCTCTATCTCTATCTTTCTGTCTCTCTTTCTCTCTCTCTCTGTCTTTGTCTGTTTCTCTCTCGCTATTGTCTTTATTTCCTCTGTGTGCCTTGCATCTCTCTCTCTCTCTCTCTCTCTCTCTCTCTCTCTCTCTCTCTCTCTCTCTCTCTCTCTCTCTCTCTCTCTCTCTCTCTCTCTCTCTCTCTCTCTCTCTCTCTCTCTCTCTCTCTCTGCATCTCTGCTATCCAACATGTCTCCCTTTGTGACTACAGTATTGTTCCACACTCACACTCCAGTCTGAAGGTTCTCTCATCAAAGGCACAAGCAAGAGCAACAATGGACATGAAAGAAGGGACCACACACACACACACACACACACACACACACACACACACACACACACACACACACACACACACACACACACACACACACACACACACACACACACCCTTGCAACAACCCACTACCCCCCAACCCCCCTCACCCACTCCTCTGGAGAAAACTAGAGAAATAAATTGATAAATAGATAATAGGTATATATACATAGTAGGTAGCAAGTCAGGATAGTTTGATCACTCAAGCCTGTAGTGTCACTGTGGTCACAGCTATTTACTTGACCCGAGTAGTTTTAACTAACTAAACTAAACTGAACTTAACACACAGTAAGTACCTGCTGCCAGTCCAGTGTATATCCATTGTATAACCATAATGCCTTGTGTACACCAAGCGCGACCCAACGCAACCCAGGTAGCTGAGGTGGTTGAGGAAGTTTCGCCATGAATTCGCTTTATTCGCTCTGGACGTGGCATTGACATGGTTGATTTAGCTAATCGCATAACGTCTCTGGCTTGACAGCCTGGGACATTCGGAGATGTGAACGTTCCAATTGGTTTTCGCCGAACCGCGTCATAGCTCATTACCATAAGATTAGCTTGACTTTAATCGTTAAAATTCGCTCTGGTCGCTCAGTTCGCTTCGCTCCTGGCGAATTCGCTCTGGTAGCTTTATTCGCCTTCCCTCCATAGAGAAATAATGACTGCCGCCGATCCGGTCGCGTAGTTCACGCTTGGTGCACACGGGGCATAACCCTTCCCTTTGATATTTTAGTTTGCTCATCTGAATGTCCCATAATACGCTGTGCTTTTGCGTTCAGTGAGAAGCGAGGTCTATTACCGTTTATACATGCACTTCATGTACGTAGATGCTTACGCATACATACATAGCTGCTTTATAAGATGTTATTGATTGGTTTTTTGTTTTGTTGGCTGTCCTCTGCTCTTGCTCTCTCTTGTCTCTTTTTATGTTCTTTTTTTTCTGTGACTTTTGATTTTTCTTTTTTGTCTAAAAAGTCGGGGGTCTCCCGCTCTTACGAGGTGACTGTTGGTGTATTCTAAGATAAAGGGCATGGCACTCGATGCCATTTTACAAAATGTGTTATGACAGTATGTGCACTTGTTTTATGTCCGGCGCGTGACTATTATTTTTGGCTTTTTTTTGTGGATAATGTGTCTCTTCTGTGTGTATGCGTATGAACGTGTGTATGAGAATGGTCGCATGTGTGAGGTTGTGTTTGTGAGTAGAGATATAAATACTATGTTTGAGCACAGTATGAAGGCATAAAAAGTTGTTATAAAGATTGAATTTTATTTGTATGAATTGGTAAGATCATTGTACAATAAGACCTGGTGAAGTTATCCAGTTTAGTAGGTATTTTATTGAGTATGATGGTGCTATTTGTGTGTGCGTGTACTGTCTGTGTGAGCGTGCCTGCACGTGTGTGTGTGCGTGTGTGTGTGTGTGTGTGTGTGTGTGTGTGTGTGTGTGTGTGTGTGTGTGTGTGTGTGTGTGTGTGTGTGTGTGTGTGTGTGTGTGTGTGTGTGTGTGTGTGTGTGTGTGTGTGTACATGCCCGTGCATGAGTGTGAGCGTGTATGTGTGCAAAGTGTGTAGGTATGGGTGTGTATGTGTGTGTGGGTTGTGTGTGCATCCATTTCCCTTGTGTGTGTGTGTGTGTGTGTGTACTGTGTGTGTGTGTGTGGGTGTACTGCATGTGCTTGTGCGTGTGTGTGTGTGTGTGTGTGTGTGTGTGTGTGTGTGTGTGTGTGTGTGTGTGTGTGTGTGTGTGTGTGTGTGTGTGTGTGTGTGTGTGTGCGTGTGTGTGTGTGTGTGTGTGTGTGTGAATGGAATTAGGCACTTTGTGCCTGTAGCGAGTCTGTAAGATATTTGTGCTGCAAATTGTGAGGGAGGACCTCTGACCTCAGATGAAGATGAGTCAGATCACACACACACACACACACACACACACACACACACTCACTCGCGCACACACACACATTCGCTCTCGCACTAACAACACGCACACACACAGGGCCGCTGACAGCTTTTTCTGGGCCCGGCACAAAGTAATCTGAAAGGGCCCCCTACCCAATACATACAATGTAAATGGGACCCAAATCTGGGCCCCCTATCTCCCTGGGCCCAGGACAACATACCCCTTTGTCCTCCCCTGTCGGCTTGCACACACACACACACACACACACACACACACACACACACACACACACACACACACACACACACACACACACACACACACACACACACACATGCCTTCACCCGCTCACCTTGGCCACGAAAAGGGAACGGTTCAAAAAGCATCATGTTTTTAAGCAAAGGTGTTTTTAGAATGCAAAATCAATATAATTGTTTCAGAAGCTGTAAAGGCGAATAATGATGAATGTCAAGGTGTTGTGTATCAGTGTTGTTCTGACGTTACAAGGCTTGCATTGCTCACAAGTAATTGAATGGAGAATAGAAAAAAATGCAGGGAAATCACATTCTTGCTTCAAACAAAAAAGCAATGGTGGGGGTGGTGTCCGCGCCAATGTCTTTTTCTGAGCATTTGGCTCGGTGCGTAATTCCAAAAACAGTCTGGTGAAAAGGAAGACAGGAATCGCACACAAGAGCTGAATGCAAAATCAAAACTGTATTAAACAAAGCGGAGTAAAGTAAATAAAACCGACAGACAAGGGACAAACGTTTCAGGTCTAGCCCATCATCATGTTTGTCCCTTGTCTGTCGGTTTAATTGACTTTATTCGGCTTTGTTTAATACAGTTTTGATTTTGCGTTCAGCTCTTGTGTGTGATTCCTTTCTTCCTTTTTGCTTCAAACAAAAAAACTCTGCATAACATAAACCAGTGCTACCCAGCTTAATGGCATATACTGTATTTATAATTGGTCACTGTTTTATCTGTAGCTAGAGAAAACATGTTTTGATAATATGAAGAACTTTTTAACATTTCTAAAAATGTATATAAAGCAGAACTTTCTCATGACATTTGTATTATGATGAAATTGGCACAACTTCCGAAAGTCCTTTTCCAAGCTCTGTACGCCCTGTAATGTCAGCACAGAATAATATAGACATTAAACCATTGAGCATGGTCTATCTAGACACGCACACACACGCACGCACGTACACACACGTGCACACACACACACACACACACACACACACACACACACACACACACACACACACACACACACACACACACACACACACACACACACACACACACACACACACAAATAATATAGACAAACCTAATGGACATTGAGCATGGTCTATCTAAACATGCACGTACACACACGCACGCACATACAAAAGTATGTAGATCGACCTGATGGACACTGAGCATGGTCTATCTAAACACACCCGCACGCACGCACACTCACACACACTCACTCACTCACACACACACACACACACACACACACACACACACACACACACACACACACACACACACACACACACACACACACACACAGACACACACACACACACCATTATCACGCTCTCTAGTCCCTTATCTGTCACAGACTCTCTGGCTGGTCCTCTTCAGGCTGTGTCAGAGGCCCTACTCCTCACAGGTGAGGTGAAGTGAAGTGAAGCGAATGGCAACTGGATGATTGTTGAAGCCAAGCAGCCTTCCTCTCTCTCTCTCTCTCTCTCTCTCTCTCTCTCTCTCTCTCTCTCTCTCTCTCTCTCTCTCTCTCTCTCTCTCTCTCTCTCTCTCTCTCTCTCTCTCTCTCTCTCTGTTATTCGGTCATGTGTGTGTTTTATTTTAAGTGTTGCTATTAGTGGATGGGTGTGAGGGGTGGGGTGGGATGGTGCGATGTTATTGTTGGGTGAGTGTGGGCGATCGGTTAGTGGCATACACTGGGGTTTGACCAGGGGTGTGTTTCTCAAAAGTGTAGTTGCTAGCCAGTTTGCAACTTGAGTAGTTGCCAATTGGAAATTGCATTGTGAACAACAAAGTGGCTAACGTAGTTAGCAACTATGTTTTCAAGAAATTCACCCCAGATTTGGGCCAGAACTGGGATAATGACATGTCTCTATGAGCTAATCGCAGAGCCAAGCTAACAAGTCATTACAAGTACATAGTAACGCCCCCTAGGGGTTAAGGTAACTGTAGGAACATACCGCAGCCTGGGCGAAAGTCGACTGTTGACGCCGACATACTCTGGAACAAGCTAAGTGGAATCTGTTCCCATGGAGTGTGGGACCTTTCTCTGTCATTTAAATTCGCCACCACTTTCAACTGTTTGCTGATTGGCAGAACTGTGAATGCACCGAGCTAGGCGGGTTGGGTCAGACTGCTGTGCCAAACCGCTTGCTCTTTCACACAAAATCAATTCGTTCCACCACTTCCCACGTTTTCAATGCCCATGGTATGTTCCTACAGTTGATTGGGTGTTAACTGCCTGTTGGTTGCTCATCTCGACTGGACATTACTCTTTAGCTGTGTATGATGTTCATTATGTCTAAGAGTTAACCAATTCTTAAAGTTTCTTTTATTTCAGACATGTTAAAGTTTTATCTGACCTTATTTACCTGACGGTGAGACTTCCGTCTTCATCAGAGGATCACATGGAAGTTGATGTGTGACATGCTTTTAAAAAAACTGATGTTGTGGAGATGTGACCTTCCTGTTAATATTGCCGTTCAATATTGCTCTCCCTGATAGAGTTGAATGAATCTATGAACAGGAATGAGGGGGAATACATGAAGAGCTTCTTTCCAAAATGAGATATATCCATTTTGTAGAATGTTTGTAAATTGACATTTTTGTATTGAATTGCATTGCAAAATGCATTTTTATAGACGTTTAAAAAAGTATGTTCTCAAAACATTTGAATGGCAGGAAGTCAAACATAGATGATATGACTTCTTAACAGTCAATTGCAATATTAAAATGCAAAAAGTAAAAAAATGGTGCATATCGCATTTTGGAAAGAAGCTCTTCACATACCTCTTGAGACCACAACTCTAACGGCAAGACGTGTGACCAATCTGTCAGGTAAAGGATAAAAAAGTTAGTGACACTTTACTTGACGCCGGCGTCATATGGATGACACAACAGTGTCATAATAGTGTCAAAACAGTGTCATCATACAGTCATAAGTGAGTCATAAACATAGTGCCAGTGTCATAAATGTTTTAAGTGTCATGAAAAGTTGACATTGGTAGGGCTGTCTTCGCCATAACAGAATGTCATTTAATGATAGTCATTAAATGTACATGACATTGACATAATGTTTATGACACATGAATGACTGCATTATGACACTGCTATGACATTATTATGTCATGCGTATGACACCTGTGTCAAGTTAAGTGTTACCAAAACGTTTATGTCTGAAAGAAAAAAACTTTAATAATTAACATTGGTCTTTCCCCAGAGTCGGCTGCACCGTGGTGAGCATGTGAAGTAATGAGAAGGTTAAACGCAGATGTGTTTTATACTTTCTGAAGATGTTTTAGACTTTGTTCAATGGTGGCCAAATATTGTGTTCTTGCTACTATAAATGTATGCTGTAAAAGAAGTTTGTTTTTGTTTTTGTATGTTTTTATTTCCCTACTACTTCCTTGAGCATAGCGGTTATGTGCTGTTTGGATAGTGCAGTGCCCCTCTGAGTTTCATGGCTTGTCTGAAAGCTTTTTGTGTGCAAAAGCACTAGATATGATAGTGAAATAAAATTATGCTCCTATTATCATCAGCAGGTGCGCATTGTTTTATTGTGTGTGTGTGTGTGTGTGCGCGCGCGTGTGTGTGTGTGTGTGTGTGTGTGTGTGTGTGTGTGTGTGTGTGTGTGTGTGTGTGTGTGTGTGTGTGTTTGTGTGTGTGTGTGTGTGTGTGTGTGTGTGTGTGTGTGTGTGTGTGTGTGTGTGTGTGTATTTGTGTGCGCTTGTATAAGTGTGTTTGTGGAGGAGGTGGGGTTATCACTGTTAATAATGTGTTCTGCAGTAACTGGCTGCTGGTTGTGTGTGTGTGTGTGTGTGTGTGTGTGTGTGTGTGTGTGTGTGTGTGTGTGTTTGAGGAGAGGCTCCTGTGTTGTTTATTTAGGGGTATATCTCTATGTGTTCAAGTGTAATCTTGTTGGTGACTCTCTGCTTATTCAGGACATCCCTATTCCGAGGAATGAGTGTTCCACATGAGGGCATAGGTAAATAGGGTGTGTGGTGTATTTCCTGTGAAGTATCTCTCTGAGACACACACACACACACACACACACACACACACACACACACACACACACACACACACACACACACACACACACACACACACACACACACACACACACACACACACACATCAGCTTTTACATAATCACACAATCTCTCTCCCACAAACATACACCCACACCCACACACAAACACTTACCCTTTCTGTTAACACATTGTATCGTTATCACACAATCTCTCTCACACTCATACGGTACATGCTAACACACACACACACACACACACACACACACACACACACACACACACACACACACACACACACACACACACACACACACGCACAGACACACACACACACACACACAAACACTTACCTTTCCAGTTAGGTTTGCATCATGACTTACAGGTTCTGTGTGCTTTGGGCTAGGATTACTTTGTTAAGCTTTTCTACTCTAGTTTCTGCAGTAATACCCTGTTTAACGATGTGTCAAACACTCATGGCTGTATAATATACATAATACTGCCAATTAACTGGCCAAACCCTGTCAGTTCTCAAGGAAGGTTAACGCCATGCAAGGTATCTGATTGCGACCTTATGTCCCAGCCGGGAGGAAGAGGATAAGTAAGTAAGGTACTGATTGAAAATGGCCCTGCCTGACTTGCTGGTCAATTGCTTTAGTTTTCCCCATATGGGAACAAAAATTACTAGAAACTTAACCCTTGTAAGGTTTTCGTGGTTTTGTCACATAGAATGTGTTCGGGTCATTTTGAAAAACAAAGAAAAAAAGAAAAAAATATATTCATCCTCATGTTCCTTCATCATGCTTGTTAATTTTTGTGCATACATGTTTTTGAGAGTGAGAGATACAGAGAGGGAAATATAAGGAGATGGTGAAGAAAGTGAGTGAACTCAATCCAAGTTCTCGGATCGAGCCACCAGCGGTCTTGTCACGCAGGGTGGAAACAGGGATGCAAAACTGAAGGACCAAACAATATCTGCACTTTTTCCAAATAAGTCACCCTCTGCCTTGTCTGTCAGAGAGTTTAGAAAATATTGATGTATTTTATTTATGCCCCCCCAAAATGATACGGGTCAAAATGACTCGGGAACAACTCCTGTGTAATAGGGATGTGCGGGGGGGTGCACTAGATTTTTTCAGATTCATGTTCCTCACAGAAAATGAGCCAAATCCAGTGAATCTCAGTGTGAAAGAATAATAACTGATGCTATTTTTCTCAAGCAAAAAACTGGAAACGGGTCAAAATGACCCGAACACCTGGGTTAAAGGTGCACCGTGTAAAATGGTGGCAAGAGACGGTACTGTTGCTCACTGAAACTGTGCTGCCTATTGCCAAATTTGATCTTTTCATGAGTATTTACCAAATGATAAACTCTCCTGAGATTTGAAAAAAAAGTAAATAAAAAGTCTGCTTCAACCAAGAAAGGTTTTCAAAAAAGTGGGAAACGAGATAGCGTAAAAAAAAAATCCCTGGTTGAAGAGCCTTTATCATTTTATTATCTTGTTATTTGGTTGTCCTGCTCCCAGGTCAGACGTTTTGGATGTGC
The DNA here is from genome assembly GCF_034702125.1 of Engraulis encrasicolus. Classification (NCBI taxonomy): domain Eukaryota; kingdom Metazoa; phylum Chordata; class Actinopteri; order Clupeiformes; family Engraulidae; genus Engraulis; species Engraulis encrasicolus. The sequence continues at coordinate 33,094,630 of NC_085878.1, forward strand.
AGGCTTTAAAGGGGTATGCCACTATTTTGGGGCTTAATACAGTTAAAATCGTTGGTCGGGGTTTATAAAGGTGATAAAGTGTCTTGTTTTTCATGTTAAGCGTTGTCTTGCTTTAAGACAACTTAAAAGAGGGAGTATGTCGCTAAGCTAGCGAGAGTCAATGGATCTGTGTAGCATGTAGCGTGCTACACGGATCCATTGACTTTCACTAGCTTAGCGACATGCTCCCTCTTTCAACTTGTCTTAAAGCAAGACAACAGCTTACATGAAAAATAAGACACTTTACCACCTTTATTATCCCTGGCCAACGATTTTAACTGTATTAAGCCCCAAAATAGTGGCATACCCCTTTAACCTACTCCTTCTTAGTTTTTTCCCGAGGTCAAACCCAGTGTGATGGTGCTGACACACAATCGCCCACATCCTGAGGTCCTCCCTCCTCTCCTCTTCCCTCCTCTCCTCCTCTTCCTCCTTCTCTTTCTTCTTGTTCTTCTCCTCTGTGGCTCTGGTGAACAGTAACGGGTGGGGCAACTGCGGACAGATGATGAAGTGAGCACAGGTCATATTGGTGCCTTCTTTTGGTGAGCGAGCAAGGTGTGTGTGTGTGTGTGTGTGTGTGTGTGTGTGTGTGTGTGTGTGTGTGTGTGTGTGTGTGTGTGTGTGTGTGTGTGTGTGTGTATATCTCTCTCTCTCTCTCTCTCTCTCTCTCTCTCTCTCTCTCTCTCTCTCTCTCCCCCCCCTCCCCTGTATGAGTGTAGTGAGTGATGGATGGTCAAGCCCTCTGTCCTGGGGGGGCAGTAGCTGAATGGCCACTTGTGGAGGCAATTCCAGTCCGCCAGAGGGACGCACAGGTATGCATTGTTCTGACAGGGGTCAGTCGCCAGAGAGCACCCTCAATTAGGCCCAACAATGGCTGAAAAGAAGATAAAATAACCAGGTGCTGGAGGAAAGTATCGGTTTGGGGTCATATCCCTGCCGCCGTGTGTGTGTGTCACACTGTGTGTGTGTGTGTGTGTGTGTGTGTGTGTGTGTGCGTGTGCGTGTGCGTGTGTGTGTGTGCGTGTGTGTCAGTGCGTCAGTGCCTCGCAGGCAAAGGCAGCACTGCTAGATCTGATAGCAGTGCTAGGCTACACAGATAGCATCAATAATCACAGGTCACCTCCAGCACTTCAGCAGTATAGGGGCCCTGCCCAGTTGCACTCACTCAATGAATAACAAAAAAAAGCCCTGAATACAAGCTACACTAGCTAACGCGGGATCACATACAGTACCGTACACCGTACAGTAATACCTCTACAAACAGCCCAGAGAGCTAGCAGGTAGCATGAGTCATAACAAACACGTGAACACAATAGCTGTTCTTTCCGAAGTCCTTCTTTTATTTAAAACCTTGTTCCGGGTCTATACGGTTTCATGGATTAATGGTTTAGGATTTCCTGATAGCGCTTTTGATTCAAATGTCAGGCCATAGAATGGTGTTTGTTTTACACTTAGCTCCATTTATCCTTGATGTTTTCGTATTCACGGTAACACCACTGACTACTTGTTTTTATAGTTGGTCCCATTCACCTAAAAGAGCTCATGACTGCTCCTCGGTTTCAATCTTCACCTATTCCACACTTCCACCCTTTCTACCATTCTACCATTATTCTCTCTGTCTCTGTCTCTGTCTCTGTCTCTCTCTCTCTCTCTCTCTCTCTCTCTCTCTCTCTCTCTGTCTGTTTCTGTATCTGTCTGTCTGTCTGTCTGTCTGTCTGTCTGTCTGTCTGTGTGTCTCTCTGTCTCTCTCTCTCTCTCTCTCTCTCTCTCTCTCTCTCTCTCTCTCTCTCTCTCTCTCTCCCGCTGTCCCCTGATCTGAGTGATGGGTCGGCGATGTGGGTTGACAGTGTGTCCCCTGTGTGTGCCCACAGCTGTGTGGAGTGTGGAGTGGGGAGTGCTGTGGGCACAGACAGCATCTCTCTGCCCCTGGTGAACATGTACCACAGGTGCTGTCAGGCTTCTCCCTCTCTCCTTTTCTCCCTCTCTCTGCATCCTCCTTTTTATTATCTCCATGTCTTTCTCTTTTCCTCCGTCTCTCACTTTGTGTCTCACCATCTCTTCTTTCACACGGACATGGTGTACATACACTACAGTACAGTGCGTCACTGTCTCATCTCTTTTCCTTTCCTTCTCCTCCTTTGTGTCTTTCTCATACCCAGAGGCGTATTCCAATAGGCAATTCTAGGCAATTGCCAAGGGCCCTGATTAAATCTGTCTTCCATAGGGGCCCTAACAGTCACACCACTTTCGGGAAACACAAAAAATAGGCTTTGTCACTTATATAATGTAATCGAAGATATATATAGTGAGACAAAATATTAGCAAAACACAGAATTGTATGTCCATATAATGACTTTTGAGGGCCTCATGTTGATGTTTTGCCTAGGGCACCAAAATGGCTTGATCTGCCCCTGCTCCAGTGATGTACCCGAACGCGTTCAATGAACGAAAGTTCATGAACGAGTTCATATTTTGAGCGAACGTGAACTGAACGGACAGTATTTTCTAGATGATGAACGAACTATAGTGAGGCATGTTAAGTCAATATTCCATAAGAATCTTTCACTTGGTGATGCAAGCACCAAATCAGGTACACAGGTGCTCCAGGGCCTACTCTCCCAGAAAAGGTCGCTATCCAGGTGAAAAAACAAGATGGCGGCCATTTTTCAAGATGGCCGCCTGATTAAAGGTGAAAAAAGCTGTTTTCGTCTTAGAATGCCAAGTAATCAAGACATCTGAGTGATGGAAATATTAAAATGTATGAATTCTGACCAGGACAACTTAATAGTATCAATATTTCATCACAAAATGGCCACCACTTTTCAAAATGGCAGCCCTTACATGACTGAAAATGCATATTTATGACATACAGCTGTCCGATAGCAGGTATTCAATAATACATACTAACCTTGCCATCACTGTTGGACTACAATGTCGTAAAAACAATTTTGTTTACATTATGTATGAGAGTGATGTTATAGCACAACCAGGGCACACTGGTGACATCACTGCTTTGAGACTCAGCATGGGGTTCAGTGTCGGCTTGTGGTACAATAGCTGTAGTTGTAGTTTACTAACTCTTTTAGTAGTATACTCACTTTAGTTGTTAGTTAGTATAGTTGTTAGTATCCGGGCTTCAGTTACCCGGATGGTGTACAGATCGCACAGGACTTAAATGACACTGGATGAACGATCGGGCTGGGTGTAGGGCAGAAGTTGCCTGATTTTCATAGACTTCAGATCACGTACTGTGATTCTGGTCTGACCAGGACTATAACGATTAGCGTTTCCATACAGGACGAACTTTTTTTCCATGGCCTGGTTAACCCGCCTCCCTCGGTTTGCTACTGGTTGAGGGCTGTGCCGAAGTTTAAACCAAACATTTCTTAGCCCAATAGAACGTCTCTGCTTAAACCACGTCACTGCCTTGAACACGCCTCTACCCAGGACGGTTGGAAATGCTCAGTTGATTGGTTCCAGACAAAGTGGGTGGAGATCCCGCTGTAGCGCCATAGAGCAAGCTCCTGGCCCTACTGTGTGTAGCTGAGTCGAAGGCGTTGCTTCACCAGTAGGGCGGAGCCCGGCTAGGGCAGGGAACAACACCTCAAGCACCCTGATTCTGAGCACGGGGGCCCCGCAAGGTTGTGTGCTCAGCCCCCTGCTGTTCATGCTGCTGACACATGACTGCACAACGACCCACAGCACTAACCATCTGATGAAGTTTGCGGACAATACAACACTGGTGGGCCTCATCACTAAGGGTGACGAGACTCACTACAGAGAAGAAGTGGACTTGCTGGCCAGATGGTGCAAGGACAACAACCTCCTGCTTAATGTCAACAAGACCAAGGAGATTGTTGTCAACTTTCAGAGGGGCCAAAAACAACTGCTACCACTGACCATCGACGATGATGTTGTGGAGGGAGTGAGTAGCACAAAATTCCTTGGAGTGCACATCAGCGACAACCTTTCTTGGACCACAAACACATCATCACTGGCGAAGAAGGCCCAACAGCGCCTCTACTTCTTGCGCAAACTGAAGAAGGCAAGTGCTACACCCTCCATCATGACAGCATTCTACAGAGGAACCATCAAGAGCATCCTGACCAGCTGCATCACAGTGTGGGGAGGAAGCTGCACGGAGCAAAACAGGAAGACACTCCAGCGCATTGTGAACACAGCGTAGAAGATCATTGGAGCGCCACTCCCCTCCCTGCAGGACATTTACACCACCCGCCTCACCCGAAAAGCACTGATGATCACCAAGGACATAAGTCACCCTGCACACAAACTGTTCAGTATCCTGCCCTCTGGAAAGAGGTACAGGTGCCTCCGCTCCCGTACCACCAGGCTGGCAAAGACCTTCATACACCAAGCAATCAGGATGCTGAACTCTTAACCCGCCCTCCTGTCACTGATAGCCCCCCCTCAACACTGAATTGTGATTGCACATTCTACTTGCACTAACTCAAATCACACACACACACACACACACACACACACACACACACACACACACACACACACACACACACACACACACACACACACACACACAAAGACACACAGCAATGCATGCATTCACACAGGAATCCACATACACATACAGTATGTACACACTCTCACACATAAAAAACACCCACACGTAAACACACTCATGCAGATAACAAGAAATCCGCCCACATGTGCAAACAACTGACCCTTACAGGCAGTCACACGGGACACACCAAATACAATAAAGACTTCATCTATACGCTATATAACACTGAACTAACTCAAAAGCACACACACACATGCACACACATGTTGCTGCTGCTTCATGCCTGTTATTTAATGACTGTACTGGAAAACTAGCTACCAACTAGTTGTAAATATTGCACATTACAATTGCTTACTTTATATTTATTATTATTTCACAATGCTACTATCACCATGTCAGAATCGTTACAATAGGACATAACTGAAAATGCACAACGATACCTCTTCTTAATAGATGTTCTATGTATGTCTGCTGTTGCCCAGTCTTGCACTTTATATGTCTGTAAGGGTATTGTATAGGTACTCTAGGTGTAATGTATGTGTACTGTCTATGTCTAATTGCCTAAGTCAACACCTAAAATCTAGGTCTACAGTATGTCTGCATGGAAAAGTAAGAAACGTAATTTCAATTCTTTATATGACCAGTACATAAAGAAATTGACAATAAACCCGACTTGACTTGGCTACTAAAACAGACTGGAAGAAGTGCTGCCTCTGTCAGAAAGAAAAAAAGAGGAGTTGAAGTCTCCCCCTACCCATTACCACATGCTAGCCACAAATATACCACAATTTCAAGAGATCAACATGCTGCCTTTCTGAATTTTGCAATTCTCCAGGATGCAGGATTAGAGATGATGTGGATTGAATTCAGCCATGGTCATTCCATCAGGTGGCTGCCAATTCATGACATGGTGTTGAATCTTGGGCCTGAGAAATCCAAAAACATGATGTCCTTCCATTCTTTCACTGGCTGTGATGTTGTATCAGCTTTCCATAGCAAAGGCAAGAAAACAGCATGGCAAACATGGGACGTCTGCCCTGAAGTGACTCATGTCTTCAAAAAGCTCAGTTCATACCCAGCAGGAATTGATACTGACCTGAACCTTCTTGAGAGGTTTGTCATCAATATGTATGACAAGAACAGCACTGCAGACAAGGTTGATGAGGTTAAGACTGGTTGATGCCATTCCACCGACAAGTGCATCTCTTGTCCAGCATGTTAAACGGTCCGCCTTCCAAACTGCCTGTATATGGGTCCAGGCTAATGTGTGCAAAATGAAAATTGAAAGCCCTGCCAACTGGGGGTGGCAAAAAGATGGTTAGGCCTGGAAAGTTCTTTGGTAAACGCTTCCTGCAGTTGCGGAGAGTTGCCAACTGACAAAATGTGGATGAAATGTGGACTGCCGAGGAAGATGCAAATGCTATTGCTTTAGCCTGAACTGTACACAGTTATGTTCCTGCAAATGTGAGGACTAAAAAGAACTAATCCAACATGTGCATCAGAGAGTTTTCCTACCCAAACAACAAACATGTAATCATTATAAGCCTACTTCTGTTTTTGTAATATTTAGAATCATTCAGTGAGTGTTATTTATTTACATGTAATTATGAAAATACTATAGTTTTTTTTGAGTGTATAATTGCATTTCCCATGCTCAACACAATATATTTCCATACATAGCTATTCAAAATATGATCAGTCAATCAAAATATACATAAAAGCCATTTAAAAGCAGTTCAATTGGTGGCCATCTTGGAAAATGGCCGCCATTTTGTTTTTTTCACCTGGATAGCGACCTTTTCTAAAAGGGTAGGGTCTGAAGCACCTCTGAACCAAATTTGATGCTTGCATCACCAAGTGAAAGATTGTTTGAGGTATTTGCTGCACTACTATGAACGCGTTCATCTGGAGCGTGAACGTGAACGTTCAGTAGTTCTCCATTCCGTTCATTCCGTAGTTACCAGATTTCATTAATATTTCTGCAGAAACCGCTACTGAACACAATGTCAGAGAGTCTTATCCATTCTCTCTGACAGCGTCAGACACCATTCTCTCCGACTGTCTTTAGTCTCGTGCAAAGAGGCGGGACCAAGCAAACAGCAGGCATCGCTCTATTTAAAAGTCAGAGCAACCAGCCAGCAGTGTGCGAGTTTTCTGATTTCCGGTGACTTTTTAGATTAACACCTCTAGCGACCGTCTTCTGGGCGTTCGGCATAAGTGTGGAATGCTCTTGCTTCACTATTTAAGTTAAAATGCGCCGCACGCCGCACCAACAACAAGAGAAAGCTGCCTGCTGGCATGTTGCAGGATGGCAACTTTTGCGCATGAGACAGAGAACAACAGTGCAGGAAAACGTTAGTCCACGCACCCAATTTAAGTCCAGTCCATACAGTAACAGAAAAGAAGTGAAATCGCTCAGCACACAGTGTCTAAACAACAAACACTCTAAAGGACTACCATCTAGGCCTAGGCTACTGATAAACCACTCTTAATGCAAAACTAAAATACAGTAGACTAATATCTAACAATCTCATTGTTAAAACTAATTTAGGCTTTAGGCCTACACTTTTTTCAACATGGGGGGTGAGCTGTGAACTGAACAATGAACTAGTAGAAAATTTACTTTCCCAACACTGCAGAAAACACAGTTAAGGATAGGCCTACTCTCTAGGCCTATTATACTAATAATAAACCGCTGCTCTAATGCACAACTAAAATACCGTTATATCCAGCAATGTCATTGTTAACACTAATTAACCCATTAAATAATGGCTATCTGTGAAGCATTTATATGGGCTTTTTCAATGAATTTTGATTTTGGGGGGCGGGGGGATGAACTGAAATGAACTAGTTCATTTATTTTGTGAACTATGAATGAACTAGTTCATTTTGAAAAAATATGAACTATGAACGAACTAGTTCATTCTGAGAGCTGTGAACTTGAACTTGAACTAGTTCACGTACAAAATGAACTTTCCCAACACTGCCCCTGCTCATACCCTCTCTCATACCTCTCAGATACACACTTCCTACCCCCACCACCTCAATCCTTTCCCCTCCCTTTCCCTTCTCCCTTTCTCGTCTCCTCTCCTCCTCTCCTCTCCTCCCTCCATCTCTCTCTCCCTCCCTACGCCTCATTGCTGTGACCCTGTCGAGCATGTCCATGCTGTCTGCCACCTGAGCGTGGTGTCTTTGTGTACCCTACCTGTCTGAAGTGCCTCTCTCTCTCTCCGCTCCACTTTGCCACATTTACCTTATAGGTCGAAGGGCCCACGTGGAAATGTCAGAAATATACTCTTTTTCATTTTACAGTAAGTGTTTGAAAACGTGGGATGTATGACACATTTTTTTTTTCTTTTCTCTCCTGTCCTTGTCTGTACTGTGTCATTTGCACACACAACTTCTTGGCTTTGCTGCACTTCGCTATACATTTTCACTAGGCTAGGCAAGGCAAAGCAATTTTTATCTGTATAGCACGTCATATGCAGATGCAGTTCAATGTCCTTTGCAATTACATAAATAAAAATAAACTGAACAAATAAAAGCAGCATGACATTTAGCAGGATATGAAGTCCCATAATGCACGCCGTACCACCAGTGTCACGCTGTAATGGTCATTGAAAGGTTAATTACCATAGTATTACTCTTGCCCTTCTGGAAACAGGAAATGTATAACGCCATGTTTAACGGGCTAAAGAATGACTTCAGCCAATTTCAATATGCTGTCTTATTGCTCACGCTATCCTTGACTTGTCAGTACCCGGTGATGCTGTATTTTTCAACTCATCCCT
>NC_085878.1:33110499-33112999 GCF_034702125.1 Engraulis encrasicolus
TCTGCACGCACGCACGCACGCACGCACGCACGCACGCATGCACAATTCAACACACACATACACTTCCCTTTCCTGTAAAGTGTGAATCATTAGGTAGTACACACAGTCACACAGACATGCTTACACATACAAATACACATGCACACATACAAATATAGTCTACAACCAGCCCTACACACACACACACACACACACACACACACACACACACACACACACACACACACACACACACACACACACACACACACACACACACACACACACACACACACACACACACACACACACACCTTTCAGCATGTCCCGTCAGACTCAAGGCTTCTCGAGCGAGCCTGCTCTCTCTGCTAATGGTTTTCCGCCAGTAGAATAAAACCGCTAACGTGCCTGCGCGGCCAATCAATGGGGTCGATGGAGGAAAGGCTCCGTTTATAAATCTGTTGTCAGCCGGGCCCCAGCTTGTCGTCAGGGCAAATGTACCCGCCACCACCACCACCACCACAACATCATCACAGGAGCACACACTTAGACATGCAGCACACGCACACACGCACGCGCACACACACGCGCACACACACACTCACACACACACACACACACACACACACACACACACACACACACACACACACACACACACACACACACACACACACACACACACACACACACAAACACACACACACACACACAAACACACACCAAGACATACACACTAGGACACATAAGCTAGGACACACACACACACACACACACACACACACACACACACACACACACACACACACACACACACACACACACACACACACACACACACACACACACACACACACACACACACACACACACACACACACACACCCTTCCGCATTACACAACTATTCCTTCCCAGTCAAGGCAATGAACAAGAGACTTGCTTGGGGCATAAGGTGTATGTGGTGGGTAGTCGTGCACCAGTGCCAGCGTAAAAAAAAGAGAAAAAAACAACAACATTCATTTCATAAGCCCCCCCATATTACTGAGTTAATGCTGCTGTCACAGCGCTCCACCCCTGCCATTGATTCCTGTTTAAAAGGCTATGGTTAGTCAATACCACCTCCTCCTCGCCATCTGTCTCTATTTACTAATAAATAAAGTGGAGAGCATTGACGGGGCGGGCGGCCGGGCTGGCTGGATTAGTCATCTGGCATAGCGGGCATTTCCCGGTGGGCCCCGCACCCTCGTGGGCCCCTATTTTTCAGAAGTATTTAAAAATTAAAAATAAAAACTGTTCGTGGGGCCCACCGGTGAGTCAATTCTGCGCCGCTAATTATGCGGGGCCCCTTTAAGCCAAACGTGCTCGGCCCTGTTCCTCCCCCTGCCCAGCCCTGCTGGCTGGCTGGCTGGCAGGATGGCTAGATGGCTGGCGGGGCGGCGGCCGTTTCGCCTGTAAAAGCATGCATGCTAATCAGGAGTGGGCCTTAGAGCCCTGTGGCTAAACACACACAAAGTGGAGACCCAGCAGTGGCTCAATCGGCTTTGGCACTCGACTGCTGCGCCTGCGGCCCGAGTTCGTTTTCGGTTTTCCTGGCCCGGTGTCATTTGCCGGCACGGTGTCGTTTGCCCATCTCTCTCTCCCCACCAGAGGTGGAAATAAGCACCCGTCCACCTGCCAATGACGGGTACATTTTAGTGGTGACTGGTACATTTTTCAACCCACCAGTCACTTTGACTGGTAAAAAACAGTGAGTGACTGGTAGATTTTGAAATCTACCTGCCACCGTGACTGGTGGGGAAAAAACTTAAGTTCCACCCCTGCTCCCCACTCACTTCCAATCTTCAATGTCCTGTCACACAATGGGGGCAAAAAAATCAGCTGTCCTAACCCGCACCATACTACCATACTGGCCTGCTTCAACATGGACCATGCTCTTCCCTCTTTATGTGTACAGTCACACACATACTTTACTGGATACAGAAGTATGCAGCCATGGCAGCCATGGAATGGTTAGGGAGGTGGTCCTCTGACCAAAGGGTTGCGGGTTCAAATCGCACCCAGTCCTTTCCGTCCACCACCATCCATGACCTAAGTGCCTAACCCCACATTGCTCTAGGGACTGTAACCAATAACCTGTTAAAAAAACCCTGTAATTCGCTTTGGATAAAAGTGTCAGCTAAGTGTAATGTAATGTATTGTAATGTATTCTAACACACACGTAGCAAACCTACACACATGCACATTGTACATATATCCCCTGACCACCACAATACCACATAGGCCTACTGCCATTCCATGTGTTGTCTACCAAGTCACAAACATAGAGCATAGCCTATACACGCACAGAGCAAAGCTACACACACATTGTACATATTGTATAGACACAACCATACTGTATATAAACAAACTTGCACACATGTAACCCCCCCACACACACACACACATATATGAACACGCATGCACAAATGTAAACACAACACAACACTCCCCCCCAGCCCAAAAAAAACCCACACTCACAGG
>NC_085878.1:33115499-33117999 GCF_034702125.1 Engraulis encrasicolus
TGTGTGTGTCCACCCCAGGGAGGCCGACAAGGAGGGTGGGGGTGGGGGGGGGTTCAAAGGGGCCAGTCGTCCCAGGCCCAGGGAGAGTTGGGGGCAAAGAATTGGGTCCTCATTACATTGTATGTTTTAGTTGGGGGGGCCTTTTAGATCACTTAGTCCCGGGACTGGCCAAAGCTGTGGTGGTGGTGGTGGTGTGTGTGTGTGGTTTTTTTTTGGGGGGGGGGGCATGTTTACGACTGGAGGGATGACTCTCTTCACCTCGCTGTACCTCTACAACCCACAAGATCAGCTGGAAACAGGCTGATTTATGGTAGTAAAGGCTACATGCACATACAAGCAAACACTCAAACACACAAACGCACAGACGCGCGCACAAACACGAATGCATGCATGTACACACCAGTGCACGCGCCCCCAAAAAACATACACACACACACGAGCACACCACACGCACACACACACACACACACACACACACACACACACACACACACACACACACACACACACACACACACACACACACACACACACACACACACACACACACACACACACACACACACACACACACACACACACACACACACACATATACAGTAATGTGCAGTTTTATATTGGTCACCAAGTTCTGCTCTATAACATATTTGAGATGACTACATGTGGACACACATGCACACGCATGCACACACATGCACATGCATGCACACACACACACAAACACACATGGAGTGCATTCAGGAGCATATGTCTATATGCACACATATACAATATTCATTCATCTTTCTCTGATTTCCAGTGACCAGTGTGAGTAATGATCACATGTGCTTACAAGGGCATGCATTGACATGAAAGCCCATATCCACTACTAGGTGTACATGAACACTAGACACGCACGCACGCACGCACGCAGGCACGCAGGCACGCACGCACGCACGCACGCACGCACGCACGCACGCACGCAACTCATCCATCTTACAGGATTTTCCCCCCCTCTCCTCCTCTCTGAACTGCGAGGCACAGCACTTCTCCAGACTGGAAATACCAGCACAGTGGAAGCACTTCCTTCCCTCCTCCGCTTCGCTTCCGGATCAATCCGTGTGTGTGTGCGCATGTGTGCGAGTGTGTGTGTGTGTGTGTGTGTGCGTGCGTGCGTGCGTGTGTGTGTGCGTCTGCTCAAAGCCAAGCGCTCAGGCTGCACTTGAAAGGTCGGACATCACGGGTGCCAGGGCCGCATTAAGATGGCTTGGGACCCCTTGGCTACAGGATGCTGTGGGCCCCCCGGAAGCCAAATTTCGCAAACAAATTTACAAAGACTCATAATTAGATGCTAGGAATTAAGGCTGACATCTCTACCAACTGCACTGAAGATAACAGATTAGTTGTTTATTATTAATTGCATCTTGTCACAATTCTGCAATTTTTCACTTTTGGCAAGTCAGAGGGCCCCCTGGCAGCTGGGGGCCTCTAGGCTACAGCCATATCTAGCCTGTACGTTAATCTGGCCCTGCACAGTGCCTGCTCTTGAAATGAGGGCCCATGTTAACCTGCAGGGATCTTACATTGCACTTTCTGTTTTGTGTGCCTTTTATTGCACTGCAACGCTGTGTGTGTGTGTGTGTGTGTGTGTGTGTGTGTGTGTGTGTGTGTGTGTGTGTGTGTGTGTGTGTGTGTGTGTGTGTGTGTGTGTGTGTGTGTGTGTGTGTGTGTGTGTGTGTGTGTGTGTGTGTGTGTGTGTGTGTGTGTGTGTGTGTGCGTGCGTGCGTGCGTGCGTGCGTGCGTGCGTGCGTGTGCGTGTATGCATGCGTGCGTACATGCCCACAAACCTGTGTTTTATATTTGTGCATGTCTAGAGGTCTATAGATGTGTGTGCATGGGAATGTGTCTTTTATGGCGTATTTCACAAAATGTATGCATACATGTACAGTATACTGTGCTAGTACCGACCCACTATTGAGTTATTACGAAAACCATATTTATTCATAAGCAGGTGGTGAGCTGCTTGGTGTTTGAGGTGATTTTTAGTCGTGCCATGCATCATACTACAGTGGCGGAGTCCAAAGTGGGACGCTCCCAGCTCAACTGCTGGCCTCTTCTCTTTGTTCATGCCTCCCTGACAGGTGTGGCAGCTTTCATTCAACTCCCCTCTTTCCCATCCTCCTTTTAATCTCCCCATCGCTCTCTCTCTCTCTCTCTCTCTCTCTCTCTCTCTCTCTCTCTCTCTCTCTCTCTCTCTCTCTCTCTCTCCCTCTGTGCGTCTCTCTCTCTCACACACTCTCTGTCACTCCTTCTCTTTCTTTCTCTCTCTCTCTCATTCTCTTCCCCCTACTCCCTTCATTCTGCTTTTCATCCTCGTCCCTCTCATTTTCTCCCTCCATCTTTTTTTTCTTTTCTCTTCTACTATCCCTTCATTCTACGTCTACTTTTCATCCCCCTCCCGCTCTTATTTTCTTCTATCTTTTGTCTCTTTTCCTTTCTGTCTGTTGTGCTGCTCTCTCTC
>NC_085878.1:33120499-33127999 GCF_034702125.1 Engraulis encrasicolus
TATGACACACAAATATGACACGCAAACGTGCGCACGCACGCGCACACACACACACACACACACACACACACACACACACACACACACACACACACACACACCACACCACACACACACACACACACACACACACACACACACACACACACACACACACACACACACACACACACACACACACACACACACACACACACACACACACACACACACTCATACTCACCGGGCCTGTAGAAGTAACCAACAGCCTGTAAGGCCAATGGCCAATACACTCACATTTTTCTGTCAGTACTGCAGTACTGAACTGGAGGAACAAGAGGAGTAAAAAAAGTGTTGTTGGAGTTTGAGAGGCCGTAGTGAGTGATGGTGGTGGTGGAGAGAGGCAGGGCTGACTGGGAGAGAAATAGGGCCCGGCCACTTTTGACTTAAAGGGGCCTCTCATAATTAGCGGCACGGAACTGACTCACCAGTGGGCCCCGCACCCTCGTGGGCCCCTATTACATTTCTGGAAATAGGGGCCCACGAGGGAGCGGAGCCCACCGGGAAATGCCCACTATGCCAGATGGCCAGTCTAGCCCTGGGGAGCGGAGAGGAGGGGGCGTAACAAATGTTTTGGCTGCCGCCTCAGCTCCAGTCCAAAGCTCCGAAGTAGCTCCGCTGCTTGCCAACAACGGTAGTGTGTTTTCATTCTCATTGACCCCCTGGGAGGCTGACCTCTGGATTTCCGGCCCTCCGCAGCATGGCGGCCAGTTCCACTTTCCCTTCTCCAAAAAAGAAAAAAAAGAAACAGAAGAATCAGAGAAAGAAAGAAAGAAAAAAAGATAGATAGACTTCAACAGAAACAACAAGTGTACTCCAAGATTGAATAAGTGAGCAAGAGAGAAAGAAAGAGAGAAAGCTGTGAGCTAAAAAAAAAGAATGCAAAGTAGATTGTGGAGAAGGCAAGAGGAAATGACTTGCTGTAAGTGTACACCCCCCTGTGATTACAAGAATGGTCTCTGTATGCATAAGTGAGATTGAAGTTGTGTGTGGGGGGGGGCGTCCAGGTGGGGGTGCAATGGTCAGATTAGGGCTAATAATTCTGTAATCTGCACATGGAAGAAGGCCAGGAGACGTTGGCAGGGCTGAACCAGAGATTCTTTAAGTATATAGAGATATGCCAATGTAATAGGTTGCTATGGGCACCTAACATGACCAGGTTCCGGTCTGCCTAAAGGGGCGTGTCATAATACTCCTAGCATTGAATAGAACAGTCCTTAGATCTGCCTAGGTCTGCCTAAAGAGGGATTCCCGCCCTCCCCCTTGCAATAATAGAACATGGAAACAATGGGCCAATGGAACCTCTCTCTCTCTACTCTCTCTGGCTGAACTGGTAATCTGTCATACATACTGTACAGTACAGGGAATTTCCCAGTGGGCAGATAGTCCTCAGGGCTCTGGGGTCGACACTGTTGGTTTTTGTTTATGTATTTTAACTATTAGAGGCCCACTATTTGGAGAGGGCTGTGCAAAAAATCCTGGGTCTATTTTTGATTCCCAGTACTGTCCTGAACGTTGAAATGTGGGGAAGAGGACGAGGAAAAAAAGAGTGTGAAGAAGGTGCTTTATGGAGGGATGAAGAGATGAAGGGATGGAGAGATGGAGTGATGGAGTGATGGAGTGATGGAGTGATGGAGTGATACAAGATACAAGATACAAGATATTTTATTTGTCATGTGTATATATATGAAACATATATATACAATGAAAAGCTTCCCTGCTCTGGGAGTCCCAAAAAAAGGTTAAAAA
The DNA here is from genome assembly GCF_034702125.1 of Engraulis encrasicolus. Lineage (NCBI taxonomy): Eukaryota > Metazoa > Chordata > Actinopteri > Clupeiformes > Engraulidae > Engraulis > Engraulis encrasicolus. Next base: position 33,122,288 of record NC_085878.1, read on the forward strand.
GAATGTTAAAAAAGAATGTTAAAAAAGAAAAAATATATATTTAAAAAGTTGAAAAAATGGCAGGTTGGAGAAAGGGGAGATGTGATGAGTGGATTTCTTCCTATGTTGGTGATTTTGTATTCAACAGTCTGATACATTGAGGGAAGAAGCTGTCCCTGAGTCGGCTGGTGTGAGCACGTAAGCACCTGTATTTCCGGGCAGATGGTAGAAGGGTGAAGTGTGTGTAGCTGGGGTGGTATGGATCAGCTATGATTCGTTTGGCCCTCCTCAGACACCGCTGGTTGTAAAGATCCTGGATGTTAGGTAGATCTGATTGGATTGTCCTTTGAGCAGATTTGATGACTCGTTGGAGGTCTCTCCTATCTTGGGCAGTGGTGTTACCATACCAGGCTGTGAAATTACCAGTTAAAATGCTTTCTATTGTACAGCGATAGAAGTTGGCCAGTATCCTACTCTCCATTCCATATCTGTGCAGCCGTCTCAGAAAAAACAGTCGCTGTCTAGCCGTCTTAGTGATGCAATTGATGTAATGAGACCAGCTGAGATCCTCCTTGATGTTGACTCCTAGGAATTTATAGCTCTTAACCCTCTCCACTGCAGTATCAGCGATGTAAATTGGCTGGTGTGGCTGGTGTTGTATCCTCCGGAAATCCACAATCAACTCCTTTGTTTTGCTGACATTCAGGAGTAGATTGTTATCCACACACCAGGTTGACAATGCCGCCACCTCAGCCCTGTAGGCCGACTCATCTCCATTTGTGATGCAGCCAATTACCGTAGTGTCGTCTGCAAACTTAATGATGGTATTGGAATTGTGAGTGGCTGTGCAGTCATGTGTGAAAAGGGAATAGAGTAGGGGGCTGAGCACACATCCCTGGGGCGCGCCGGTGCTGAGGCAGAGTGTGGAGGAGGTGAACTTGCCCAGTCGCACTGCTTGAGGCCTATCGGTGAGAAAGTTTAGAATCCAGCTGCAGAGTGAGGGGTTAAGGTTTAGAGATTGCAACTTTAATACTAGTTTGGATGGAATAATTGTGTTGAAGGCAGAGCTGTAGTCAATAAAGAGCAACCTCACATAGGTGTTACTGTGATGGCCGACATGGCCGTAACTACCATTGAGGACACAGAGGTCATGTCCTCTGTTTATTTTCAGTAATGTAAAATGTATCTACATTATGAAAATCGATATATACACGTAGGTTGGTATATATAGGTATATAACAATGGGAAATTCAGTTTGCATACACCACCCCATTTATTCTCAAGGCAGTGATTAATGAAAACAAACGTAAACGTGTTTGAAGCATTCTGAATGTACAGTATGCAGTACAGCACACAGTATTTGACCCCAGTATTTGAAAAAGTCTGGTTACGGCCCTGATGGCCGGCTGTACCGTACGACTCCACTGCAGGGCAGAGGTGGTCAGAAGAGGTCACGGCCACCTCAAGCCTTCATTGACCCTACAGTAACATGCAGGCACACATGACATGCATACTACACACACAGACACAGACACAGACACAGACACAGACACAGACACAGACACAGACACAGACACACACACAAACACACACACACCACACCCTCCACTTCCCTCCTCTCCTCTATCTCCCTTGCTCTCCTCTCCCGTGCTCTCCCCTCCCAGTGGTGTAAATCAGTTGTGAGGAAGTGAGGTGACACTTGCTGTGGGCCGTGCTGACACAACGCCTGCTATAATTAGACCTCGCTCTCCTCTCCGCTCCGCTCCTCTCCTCTCCTCTCCGCTCCTCTCCTCTCCTCTCCTCTCCCCTCCTCTCCTCTCCTCTCCTCTCGTCTCCGCTCCTCTCCTCTCCTCTCCTCTCCGCTCCTCTCCTCTCCTCTCCTCTCCTCTCCTCTCCGCTCCTCCCCTCTCCTCTCCGCAAATCTCCTCTCCTCTCCTCTCCTCTCCTCTCCGCTCCGCTCCTCTCCTTTCCTCTCCTCTCCTCTCCTCTCCTCTCCGCTCCTCTCCTCTCCTCTCACCGGCCCCAGCACGGCACGCCATGGCATGGCACGGCACATCGCTGTGGGAAGGCACAGGGAGGGTAAAAGCGTGAAAAAGTCTGCTCCAACCAGGAGAGAGAGACAGGGTTCTATTTCTAAAATCTTTATTTATCTTTCAGTTGGTATAAAAATAGACTTCACTCTTTTGTTTGTTTGGTATGAAAATATTTCTTTCTTCAATAGTTAAAACATTCCCTCACATCATGGTCAAGTACGTTCGTTGGCACCAGCCTCAATGGCAGGCAGGGACGGCAGCCGGTTCAGCCCCTATAACTAGATGACCTGCTGGCAGGATGGGACACCCTACCTAATTGGAGTTAACCAGGCACTGAATGACAAAAGCCCAACAAAGGTCGGCTTCTGCGCCTGCGCCTGCACTTAACACCCGTGTATTGCTTGGTGCGTGCACTCCCAAAAAAGTAGTAATCACTCAAGATAATAGGAAAAAAACAGACATTGAGAATGGACTAGCTCCGAAACGTCTGTTTCTCCAGTTAAACCTCAGACTTCTGTTAAATTTCGGCTTTAATACACTTTTTCACACAAGCCTTGTGTGCGCCTCCTTTTTTCCTATTATCTTGGGTGTTACCCAGGCACTGAAATCAAAATAAGGAAAAAGGAAAAAAAGATACACTGCAAACCAAAATAAAGAAAACGGAAAGCACTTCACACCATGCAAATCAAAATAAGGAAATCAATAAATAAATCATACACAGAAAAGTCAAGAAATTAAGGAAACACAGCAAACCATGCACATAGCACAGGGGAAACTACCAACAAAGGGGGTTCTGGCCCAATTGCCGGCCAATTAGGTGCAGGGCAGGTAACGGGGTGAACCGCAGTTTAATGGCAGTAGTACCACAAGCACCTCAGGCCATGGGTGATGGTCTGGAGGAGGCGCTATCTCAACCTCAACTTCAGCTTCAGCCTTACCTCCACTCCAACACCATCAACAACAGCACTGCAATCAGCACCACCACCACCACCACCACCAAGAACCAGTTGAAGTAGTAGCACCAGGAGCACCTGAGGCCAAGGAGGAGCCATCAGCCCAGGCCATCTCTCCTCACCTCAATCTGAGCTCTACATCAACACATATCACCACTGACCTTACTGCTACCACCACCACTACCATAACCTCTCTCTCCCTTTCTCTTTCAGCCTCTCTCACAGTTAACATCACTCGGTTTCCCTTGGTGCTGAAGGAATCACCATCTCAACCTCAGCCTCAGCCTCAGCCAAAATATTGTATCACGATTTTCTTAACATAAAATCTTATCACGATTTTGAATTGGGAAAAAATAGAAAATAAAATGTTAAGGCTAAAACCCCTTCTGAACACCTCACCTCAGCCAACACATACCACTGATATAACTACTGACCTTACTGCTCCCCCCACCACTACCTGGAAGCAGCATTAGCAGCTGTGTCACAATCACCTCAGGCCATAGAGATTACAGCTACAGTTACAACCCTTTACTACTGCACTAGCTAATTAGTCCAGGAAGGAAGTTGCACACTCCACACTAAAACATCTGGCTATCTCGCTGGCTTTATCTCTCTCTCTCTCTCTCTCTCTCTTTCATAGCCTACTCTCTTTCACTCTCTCTTTCACACACACACACACACACACACACTCTCTCTCTCTCTCTCTCTTTCTCTCTCTCTCTCTTTCAATCTCTCTCTCTCTCTCTCTCTCTCTCTCTCTCTCTCTCTCTCTCTCTCTCTCTCTCTCTCTCTCTCTCTCTCTCTCTCTCTCTCTCTCTCTCTCTCTCTCTCTCTTTCAATCTCTGTCACAGTTAACATTACTCTGTGTCCCTCTATGTATGCCATCCTTTTTTTCTTTCTTTTGTATCACTTTCTCATTTCCGGTTTCTATAATGGCAGATAACCCCAACTCTAACTCCATCTGCAAGAGAACTCTAGCCATCGGTGATGGGGCAACACACATCTGGAAGCATCCACTGACAATTACAGGCAAGACAACAGATAGAAGCGTAGAGGGACTCCAGCAATTGCCAGTGGACTACAAGCACCACCAACACCAATGTTTCTGCGCTGTTTCTTTTGGCCCAACACGGCCTGGCCCTGACCCAGTCCCAATTCGGCCCAGATCCGGTCTTTATTCGGCCCAGACCCGCCCCCAATCCGGCCCAGGCCTGGCCCCAGTCCGACCCATACCGTGTCCGGCAGCAACCCTGTTTCTGGGTGCTGTCAGATTATGGGAGATGAAACGTCTCCCTCAAGGTCCCTCATCACTAATGCATGGAGGTGCACAGCACACACGCGGCACGCACACCTACAAACGACCTTCAGATCCATCCGAGAGCCCAGCACAGAAGCAGCCCAACGCCAAAATGTTTAGAAGGGGGTGCTCATGATACACTCAGCTGACATACAGTACAGTACAGAAAAAGAGAAGAAGGATTTTGAAAAGAGAATACATCTCTCCTCGTCCTCTCATCATCTCTCCTTTCATCTGCTCTCTTTGCTTTTCGTTCCTTTTTTTGTCTATCGCTTCTGTTGTGCTGTATAGTTGTTGATTCTCTATTTCCCATGTGCTGTTTGCAACCATCTATCTCTCTCTCTCTTACTCTCTCTCTCTCTCGCTCTGTCTTTGTCTCTCTCCTGCTCTCTCTGTCTTTCTCTCTCTCTCTCTCTCTCTCTCTCTCTCTCTCTCTCTCTCTCTCTCTCTCCCTCTCTCTTACTCTCTCTCTCTCTCTCTCTCTCTCTCTCTTTCTCTCTCCCCAATATCTCCCTCTCTCTATCTCTCTCTCTCTCTCTCTCTCTCTCTCTCTCTCTCTCTCTCTCTCTCTCTCTCTCTCTCTCTCTCTCTTTATCTCTTGTCGATCTTTTGTGCTGCCTCTATCTTTCCTGTTCTGTTCTGGCCTGTTCTGGTCGTAGTCCTGAGGTGCTATCAGTGTTGCTTCAACTTTACCAGATACAGGAGCAGATAAAGGGCCAAATAAATGGAGTTCTTTTGCCACTGGACACAGGTCAACAGGTGTCTCCTTTTTCTTTGTTTGTTGTGTGTTTTTTTTCACCACCTCTTTCTTTCTACTTGCTCAGGGGTTTTTCCTTTCCCCTCTTCTCTGTTCTGAGTTTTTTCTCTCTCTCCCCCTTTCTCTCTCCTCCACACCTCATGTTTGTGTACGGAGGGCAAGCGAGGCGATTTGGGAGGGTTTTTTTTCGGCATGTAATGAAGGTATTGATTTTAATTTCTTTTTCCGCTGCACTTTTGTCCAGCTCGCGGATCCTTCAGGTGGTTCTGAGCTGTCAATCATAAATAAGTAACTTCCGCCCCGCGCACAAAGCTGAGTGAGGCAGCTTTTGGAAATTGTTTTTTCATAAACTTTCGCTCGACCACTTTGAAAGCAGCTCACTCTTGCGTTTTCAAAGCCGGTGGTGTTTTTTTTGTTTGTGTTTGTGTTTTTTGTTTGTGTCCTTTCACACATAAACAGAAAAGTTTGCTGAGGTGAAGAGATTTACGCAGCCGTATGAATTATTTGTGTTAAGGAAGGCGTGTTAATGTGTGCATTTGTATTTAATTATTTTATTTTTTAGTTTTGCTGTGGATATTTATGTGTGTGAGTGTCTGTCTGCAGCGGTCATAATCTACCAGGGGGTCGTTTCTCGACAGTGCCTTTGCTAACGACTTTAGCCATTTTGTTCGTTCTTAAGACCAACGTTTTAAC
>NC_085878.1:33140499-33145499 GCF_034702125.1 Engraulis encrasicolus
AATAAGTATCGAGCGCAATACATTATCCCAAAAAAAGGAAGGGGCTGTCAAATTGTTGAGGGGGAAAATGTGCGGTTGAGCATTTTGTGGGTTGCGTGCGCCCCAAAAGAGCACTGCTACTACTTCTTTCTGGGCGCTTGACTACTGCGGCTGGCGCTTCGCAGTGTTTGTTTGCTCAGCTAGGCCGCGGAGGATTGCACTCGAAATCTCTTAAGAGCATAAGTTATTATGTTGTCTTTGCGGAAATAGAGGGGAAAGAAATCCACGGTCGTTCAGCTGTCTATTCTGTTGATAGGGGGCTGTAGGAATGTATCTGCGGACGGCTGCTGGACTCCAGCTCATCTCTTCGTCTTTTTTTTCCTCCAGCTTTTGTATTTTCCAAAAGAAGATATGTTGTGTGCTTGGTGCCTTGCCTTGCCTGCCTGCCTGCTTGGCTGCTGGTTTTAATCGCGAGTGGATGCACACTGTGAGCTCCTCGTTCCAACACACACACACACACACACACACACACACACACACACACACACACACACACACACACACACACACACACACACACACACACACACACACACACACACACACACACACACACACACACACACACACACACACACCCTCCAAGAAAAGTCATTTAATGTCTGACAACAATGCGGGGACCCTTATCAGGCTTAGCAACACCACTAAGCATGTTGCCATTCAGCATAAGCAATATCAGCTTAAAAAAATGAGGCAGCGATCGAAGCCGGCTGGCATTTCAACTTTAAAAGACACCCCATAATCTGCCAAGAGTCTATTTAAAGGGTAAATCAAATATTGTTCAGGATAATCATTTTATCTGATATGTGAGGATTCCAAGGAGCCTTATCAGCTGCACACTCACAGTTGTTTTTGTCTTTTTTAATCCCGCATTCTGTCGGCAAGGTTTTAATTGATTCTGTCTCGGAGAGGCTTTTCGGCGTGGAGATAATGCCATTTGCGAACATGATGTTGGAATGCTTGTTTTTGAAGCGCACTGTATTTGTCTGGTGGTGCTTATTTACTTTTGCCCAGTTGTCCTGTCCTTCAAAATATCAGCTTGCTTTTTCAAGGGGACAGAACAGTAGTTTTCCCATGGGGATGAGTTATTCCAACTGTTTGATTTTTATTCCACTTCTTCTTCTGTAAGTGTTTGGTACTTACCCTGTTCACAGTCCATGGCTGTTAATGATAAATGTTTGTAAACATTTTGAAAGTAAACTCAGTCCATGGGTATTATGGTGAATGCTAGCCTTGCGTGCTAAAGTACACACAGCCCCATGAATGTTACGGTAAATGTTAGCATTATGTCGGGTTCATAGCTGGTAGTAAATGTTAGCATTGGTGGCTACATTATGCAGAGTTCATGGCTGTTATGGTGGGACCTGGAACCATGAACTCCAAATTTAAGCCACCGAGACATGCTAAAACAACAACTGCAATAGGCTTTCCTAGGCACCAGTTTCTGTTTTCCTGGTACACATACATATTTTACATCTCTGCAGACACACACCAGAACATAAGTGCAAACCCTGCATAAAAACTGGGGAATCTTATTAGCTGATATGAAATAAGCAAATACAAACCTTAAAGTTTTAGAATGAACTCTTGGAACCTCGAGGTTTCGCGTTCATCCCTCCAGTGTTTGGGGGCTGATAACGCCCAGCCAGCCAATCCGCAGGCGGCAGACCTCTCTCACCTCACCTCCTCAGCCCTAGGCCCCAGCCGCCGCTGCCTGCCTGCCTGTCTGCCTGCGAGAGGTAAAGCTGTTTATCCCAGATGCTGGCTAAGTAGAGGCCTGCCCCGGCCCTATCCTCAGAGGGTAACATGTGATGAGGACAAACATCAGCCTATTTAGTCTGCTCTGAAAACCCGTTGGTAAACAGCACAGAATGGAAGCAGCTGTTTGTTTTTCCATGGTGGCCTTGTTTTTCTTCTTCTTCTTCTCCTTCTTCTCTCTTTCTCGCTCCTTCTCTCTGTTTCCCTCTCTCTTTCCCTCTCTCTCTATCTCTTTCTCTCTGTTTTTCTCTCTCATTTTCTCTCTCGTCTTCTTGCTCATGTTGTTTTTGAGACAAACAACCTTGTAGGTCGTGACTAATTTGGGAGAATGTTGTAGAGGGAAACACACTGGCCTTTCCATATGCAGTGAAGGTTCCCTATATCAGAGCGCTGTGCTGTGCAGGATACTGGTGTATGTACCTCATGTCGCTGAAGCATTTATTTGTTTCCTGCGTGCAGAACATCCTGGTTGCTTTGGGAACATGTTTGAAACATATTGTGTTTCACTGCAACTCCGACATTGTCAAACCGAAGATGAGTTTTTTTTGGAAACTCAATACAACAGATCCTGTGACATTGTGTGGAGTTATGTCAGAAGACTCAGTTTAGCATAATGGGCGATTCCTCAAGCAGGCAGTGCGTGATGGGAATGCGGGCAATTCTGTCTGCCAAATTCCATGACAAGTCAGTCAGTGGCACTCGGTGGCAACAAACGCCTTATTAAATTCCGCTCAGATATTCGAACACGGACACTTGCGCGGTTACGGCGTGTCATTTCCTCTGCCTAATCTCCTGCGGCGCGTTTCACGCCCTGTGGGACGGCACAGGAAGGCCATTAACACAGCCGGAGCCATGTGACCGTCACATGATCTCTTGCTGCTGTGGAAAAGGCATCTGCGATGGTAATCCACAGATCAGTGTCCCCGTCGTAACACAACCGCTGCATGGGCCCCCTTCACCGCTGAGGAAGGGGGGGGGGAGAAAAAAAAGGGGGGAAAAATGGCCACAGATGGGCAAAAGCTTCTATTAATCAAATATTTAATTGACCCCCGGTTGAACACATAAAAAAACTGCGGTAATGCTTTTGGGATTTCTTGGTTTTCTTTTCCTGTGTGTCTCTCGTTCCTCGTTCCTCTAAGGAGCAGATGTGACTGAGTAGTGTAAAGTGATAGTTAGAGGTCTTGCCTGTCATTGCACGATTACCCCCACTCTCTGACTTTTGTGTTTTATTTATTTATCTATTTATACTAAAGAGGCCTTTAACAGTGGCTTCATCAGCCTGTTTCTTGTATAACTCTCGTTGGCAGCCTCTCGTTGGCAGTTTATCCCCCTGTGTGGTTTGGTGTGGCTGTGGTGTCTTTTTGGTAAATATGGGTGCGGATCAGCTTTTTAGGCGTCTCTTTACCTTGGCACTTCAACCTTGTTTCGCTACTATGTTAGTGGTGCAGAGCCATCAGCATTCCTGTGTTCCTGACACATAACGATTTTGACTATTCTGTGGTCGTGTCACTCTTGTGGTGTTACGCCTGAGAAAGACTGGTGTGTGTTCGTTGTCTCAAAGCACCCGCACACCCACACGCCATTTCCCTCTCACCCACTTAACTTCTCCCCAAAAACTCCAAACTTGCAACCCGGACCCCACCCACCCCCACCCCCACCAGCAAATCCACCAGCATACCCACCTCAGCCAGCAGTCCTAAGCCCCCCCCCCAACCCAGCATGTAGGGGGATTCCATGGGCAGGACCGCTTACCGCTGATTACCAGTCCCAAAAAAAATGGAAGGCTCCCCATCCCCATCCCTACCCCAATCCCCTATCCTTTCCTCCCCTCCTCTCCTCTCCTTATTCCTCCCTCCATTCCCAGTGTCTGGAAAGAGCAACAGCAGCAGCAGCGGCGGCGGTGGTGGTAGAGTAGAATCAAAGGCCTTCTCTGTTATTAACCCAGCGCAGCTCTTGAGGAAAAGAAAACCCTACTGTGCGCTTAAAAGAGAGTTGTCTCATTTGATCATTTATTACACATTTAAAGTGGTTTTGAACTGGCTGAGGCCGGTGCGGTCTGCGTCCCCTAATTGGACTTCTTTTTCTCCCATTAATACATCCAGACTTGTGATCCCGGGTGCGGTGCGGCGCGGAGCCGAGCAGAGGCACGAACGCGCCCCAACAAAAGCACTTGTCAACGGTTAACAGTTGTGCTGTTGCCATTCAGGGATCAGATTTGCGTTTATGCGCAGCTGTCGCCAGCTCCCCCCCACCCCACCCCCAAAAAAAGCAGCCCACGCTAAAGCAAACTTACCAACCAGAGACATTATCGTTCCATGTTTTCAGAGCCACTGATTGGTGCAGACAGCTTAAGCGCTTGGCCGACGCTCAATTGAGTGAAAATATGACAATGGCAGGGATGTAAAGCTTTTCCTAAACTCATCACGAACTTGAGATGGGTTTTTTTTACCATCATGGTATGGATCTTTTATGGTGATTGCTCTTCGTGAGATGACTTATTGTCGCTCCCTTTAAAGAGAGGCAGTGTAGTCGGAGCTGAATTGATCGTGTTGGATGTGATGTTATTGGCTAGCTGGGCTATGCGGGATCCATCAGTGGCCATCAGTGTTCTGTCGTGTGATGTGTGTACACTGCTAGGCTCTGTTCTGCTCTTCTCTTCTCTTCTCTTCTCTTCTCTTCTCTTCTCTTCTCTTCTCTTCTCTTCTCTTCTCTTCTCTTCTCTTCTCTTCTCTTCTCTTCTCTTCTCTTCTCTTCTCTTCTCTTCTCTTCTCCTCTCCTCATCAGTGTTCAGGCCCACTATCTTCTTGCCTCCGCTCTTCTCTTCATTCATTTCCTGTCATGTTTTTTTTGACCTCCACTTCTTATCCCTTCTCTGTTCTACTCTTCACCAACTGTTCTCTCATCTACAGCTTAGCTCTGCATTTTTGCAACTCTTCCAGTCAACCCCTCCCCCTTCTCCACACACACACACACACACACACACACACACACACACACACACACACACACACACACACACACACACACACACACACACACACACACACACACACACACACACACGCACACGCGTACGCACACACACACACACACACACACACACACACCCACACACACACCTCGTCCTCGTGCCTCAACCCCGCCTCCAGCCCCCAAAAGTTCTACGTACTCCCTGAATCCAATCTGCCTAATAATTCACCACT
>NC_085878.1:33152999-33157999 GCF_034702125.1 Engraulis encrasicolus
CACACACACACACACACACACACACACACACACACACACACACACACACACACACACACACACACACACACACACACACAGACCAAAGGCACAGTCTAGCTCCTAGGATAAACTGTCTTCCCTATAATAAACCTTCGTATGGAATGCTGCCAGGTGAGATGTTTAAAGGATTTCTCTCTTGTCTGAGTATCTCTTTCCAGTATCTCTCCCCTCCACTTAAGCTCTGTCATTCATTTGCTCTCTCATTTACACACACACACACACAAACGTACACGCACACGCACACGCACACGCACACGCACACGCACACGCACACGCACACGTACACTCACGTCAGTTTACTTCTGCAATGCTGAATGGTGTCCGATTTCTCTCTTGGCCATCTTTGAACTACACATCTTTTCTCTGTTTTTCTTTTTTTCCTTCCTTGTCGTTTTCAAAGGTATTCCTCCTTTAAGCCATTCTTTGAACACAGATTTGACTAAAAAACCTGGTATATCAGCACCATTATGTGCAATTTCCTGTATTTCATAAGGTACATTTACAGATACACCACAAGCCTAGCATGCTCTCTCCCCTTCCCTTCTCATCTCTCCTCCGCCGTCATGATCGGAAAGTTCTCCCTATCTGTCTTATTCGCTAACCGCATTTCTGGAAATCAATATCAAGCCAGACGACAGAGCAGCCAGTGGTAGACAGGGTTGGACTGGCCATCTGGCATAGCGGGCATTTCCCGGTGGGCCCTTCACCCTTGTGAGGCCCTATTTTCAGAAATATACAAATAGAAGTGTGTGTGTGTGTGTGTGTGTGTGTGTGTGTGTGTGTGTGTGTGTGTGTGTGTGTGTGTGTGTGTGTGTGTGTGTGTGTGTGTGTGTGTGTGTATACACACAATATATATATACATGTGTATACATATATATATAGTTATATATATATATATATAACTAGGGGCCCAAGAGGGTGCGGGGCCCACCGGTGAGTAGATTCTGTGCCACTAATAATATTATAAAGGGGCCCCTTTAATCCAAAAGTGCCCGGCCCTATTTCTTCCCCAGGCCAGGCGTCAGTCGCTGGGTTTGTCTCAGGACAGCGGTGTGCAGCAACACAGTGATTCACAAACTGGGGGGTCAGGACTCGAGACCAAACAAAAGGGTCGCGAACAAAAGGGACATTGCATAAAAAATGGGAAATTCAGCAAACATAATTCCATTAATTGGTTAGTAACAGTATTCACTTGTACGGTTAATAGATGTATTTGCTGTCCTGTGGATTTCTAGCAATATCAGCAGAAAAATGGAAAACTCTCGCAATATCAATGGACAAAATCCCATGAATAGTTTATCCTCTAATATTGCTATCAAATTGCTAGGCTAAGACTATGGTTGGTGGGGGAGGTCACTAAAAAATATCCTGAAGTCCAAAAGGGGGGTCCCCCCACTGAAAAAGTTTGGGAACCACTGCAATAACAGCAACACTTACATAGCTTCTCCCCCACACAGAGACTTCATACGTGGATACTTTTTTGATGTGACCTGCACGGCGTAACTCGAGGCTGGAATCAATGATCTCCTGTGGTTCGTTGCCAGGGGGGACTTAAGAACTGGAACAATAAACATTCAAATAGGCTTTTATGAAAAGACGTAAGCGCCGTGTTTTCATTTCACACTGGAAACCCATGCAGTAGTGAATGTTGACTCTTCGCGTTATAGACTTGGGACTTGTAACGCAGCCTTAACCGTGTGCCTATGCAACTGCCATGGGTGCGTAGGTATCACTGACAACCATCATTACGATATAGATTTACTAGGCCTATATCAATTGAATGATCCCTGAGATTTGTATTTTCTCACATTTTCTGCGGTTATGGCAATGAGGATACTTCATTGGATTGTGTTTACGTAAGGATGATAGGCATAGGGCATCCTTCCATTCTAATCTCTATGGCTTGACATCCTGCACACAAACAGAGAAGTTTTTCTTAATTTCTCTTTTTTTGTCTCTGTCTCTCTCTCTTGTGCTCTTCTCTTTCTCTGTCAACATCTCGTTAAAAAAGTAATACAGTGAAAATGTATCTTGGCCTGTCATGGTGTGTGCATAGGCCTTTGTGTGCGTGTGTGTGAGTGTGTGTGTGTGTGTGTGTGTGTGTGTGTGTGTGTGTGTGTGTGTGTGTGTGTGTGTGTGTGTGTGTGTGTGTGTGTGTGTGTGTGTGTGTGTGTGTGTGTGTGTGTGCGTGTGTGTGTGTGTGTGTGAGTGCCTAATGTGTGTGTGTGTGAGTGAGTTAAAAGGGTGCGTTGGCTTGATCTGCATCTGAGCCTGTACTGGCCACGTACATGGAAAATCCTGCTGTGACATTCTCCATGACTCTCCGTGAGATGAGGCTGCAGCCGGGGGAAGCCACAACACAGGCCAGGCCGACAGTAGGAGCTTGGGGCTGGGGCTGATGTGGTCTTCTGGCATAGGCCCTACAGGGCATTTTCCCAGTGGGCCAACAGTCATGAAGGGCCGATGCTGTTTCTTTTTCGCTTGTTTTGTATGTTTGTTTAAATATTTTTGTGGAAAGAGTAGAAGTTCCACTATCAGATGAGCCTTTGTCCTGCACCTGGCCTCAGAGAGGTGGGATGTGCATACTCTTACTCTTATGAAGTATTGACATGTTTTTCCATAGAGACTAGCCCTTGATTTAGATGGGGCAACCCATTGTCCTATTTTAAAATCAGACAGTGGACTAAGCGAGTCATATGCTGGATTTCAAATGGTGCACTCGTGCACTTGAGTTCAGTGTCCATGTTTTAGTGCGTGTGGCGCATTAATTACATTCTCTAAAGCCACAAGTGCACCATCTGAGACACAGCAATAGTACTGTAGAAAAGCAGGGGGCTATGTGAGGTGCTGGTCTATGCCAAAAATGCCCGGGCCAGTTGTTTGGCCTCAGCCCAGCCATGGAGCTGAAGTCTAAAAGCCGGGGCCTAGGAGCTGTGGATGCCTCTCTTGGGAGACCAGGAGCTGGCTTCAGGGCCACTTACTGCTTTGTCTGGGCCCAGGACGAAGTCATCTGAAAGCCGCCCCCCCTACCAATACATACAATGTAATGACACCCCAATTCTGGGCCCCCTCTGTCCCTGGGCCTGGGACAACAGTCCCCTTTGTTCCCCCGTCCCCTGCCAACTTCCCTGGGTGGGTTAGGTAGGAGGTGTAGAGGTGAACATGGAGCTTGTGGTGCCAGGCTGGCTCCACTCTCCGTCTTCCTCAAAACCGCGTTGCTTGGCTTGACTCATAACTCCCCCATCATCCAATCTGGGTTGCCTGTTAGCCTGTCAGCGTCTACTCTAGGCAGAGAGAGCAGAGAGCTGAGCTCGAAGCCAGCTTGAAGCGAGCTTAGCGATGTCTGCTGCTGCTGCTGCTGTGTGTGTGTGTGTGTGTGTGTGTGTGTGTGTGTGTGTGTGTGTGTGTGTGTGTGTGTGTGTGTGTGTGTGTGTGTGTGTGTGTGTGTGTGTGTGTGTGTGTGTGTGTGTGTGTGTGTGTGTGTGTGTATTTGTGTGTGTGTATGTACTGCATGTGTATGTGTATGACTATCAGCTTCAGAAAGATCACAGCGTTACCCACTCTCTCTCTCTCTCTCTCTCTCTCTCTCTCTCTCTCTCTCTCGCTCTGTCTCTCTCTCTCTCGCTGGAGGGAATTGAAAATGTATCATGGTAATCATCACGGCAGATATATGGCATATTTGCAAGCTGCCTGCTGGGACTCAATGGTCCATAACCATTAGTGAAGGCAACTTATTTATTTTATTTATTTTAGTTTTTATTTACTGTTGTCCCCTAGAGGCTGTCCCCGGCCTGACCTTTACAGGGGACTTCCATCTCAGACTCCCCCCTTCGTTCCAGCAGTGAAGCGCCGCTGGACTATTATACATTTATTTCTAAAACATATATTTATATTTAACGCAGACTTCCATCATGAGGCCTGACCAGTTTAATTAAATGTTAAATCTGCCACTCATTACGGCGTGGCGATGGCAAATTTAGAGAGGGCAGAGAAAACGAGGCTGGGGTGATATGGTTGTTGATGTGAGGGTGGAAGGTTGATTGGCGTGCGTGCGTGTCTGTGTGTGTGTGTGTGTGTGTGTGTGTGTGTGTGTGTGTGTGTGTGTGTGTGTGTGTGTGTGTGTGTGTGTGTGTGCGTGTGTGTCTGTGTGTGTGTGTGTGTGTGTGTGTGTGTGTGTGTGTGTGTGTGTGTGTGTGTGTGTGTGTGTGTGTGTGTGTGTGTGTGTGTGTGTGTGTGTTTTGGGTGGGCAGAGGTTGTGGGAAGGGGGGTTGTTGTGAGGAAGAAAGTCTGTGCTTGCCATGCTGGCGTTTCATTTCTGCAGCCCCCCTCACCACAAAACAAATACGGAGTTTGGGTTCTGTTTGATACTGCGGAGTAGATATTTATTTTGTCGTCGGAGAGCGCTACAAAGATGGGGGCAATACGAGAAAATGATAATGGCCTGCAGCCTTGTCGCTTTATTTAATTTGTAACTCGGCATGGAGTCATCTTGTTTAAAATTATACACAGTGTAAACCCCTCTTTCCCCTCTCTCCTCCTCTCTCTCCCTCTCTCTCTCTTTATCTCTCTCTCTCTCTCTCTCTCTCTCTCTCTCTCTCTCTCTCTCTCTCTCTCTCTCTCTCTCTCTCTCTCTCTCTCTCTCTCTCTCTCTCTCTGAGTTCGTCTCTTGCCTCCCTGATTAAACCCTCTGCTCTCTCTCTCTCTTTCTTTCTCTCTCTCTTTCTCTCTCCCTCTTTCTCTCCCTCTTTCTCTCACTCTATCTCTCTCTCTCTCTGCCTCTCTTGTAGAGAGGGGGCCTTAAATGCTGTTGTGCCCCCCCGTCATCTGGTTGTGCTTTTCTGTCCCCTCTAAGCAGGCGTAGAGACTCTTATCTCGGCCGTGCTCAGCCCACAAGCCCATGATGGTGTGGTTTGTCTACTTTGCTCGCCGATAAAAGCAGCAAAGTGGTCCATTTGTAT
>NC_085878.1:33167999-33190499 GCF_034702125.1 Engraulis encrasicolus
ATCTTTTATAGAGTTCATCAGGTGTCATCAATTAGTGGCCAAGGCCTACACAGTAAATGTGTCAGTGTCAAGACTTACAGAGTGTAGCCAGCACTACGAGTGTGAAATATTGACACTTTCAGTGTTGAATGAGCACTGCAAAATATACGGGGTCCTGGATGGACTGAAGGAAAGAGGAAATCAATAATCAATCAATCAATAAAAAATCCGTAATCAATGTATGACTTGGAAATAAGTTTGCGTGAGCAGCAGTAACAGCAGCAATAGCAGCATCGTCAGCCCTCCATTCGGCCCTCACACCAGACATATCGACCACCAAACCACACTCATCTGCCACACATAGACGGCAGAGGACATCAAGTGCCTGTGTGTGTGTGTCTGTTTGTGTGTGTGTGTGTGTGTGTGTGTGTGTGTGTGTGTGTGTGTGTGTGTGTGTGTGTGTGTGTGTGTGTGTGTGTGTGTGTGTGTGTGTGTGTGTGTGTGTGTGTGTGCGTGCATGCATGTGTAGTCATAGACAGCTGTGCTATGCCCTACAAATAGGAAAAAAAAACAAAGAATCACTCATTTGTTTCCCCCACTAATGTAAAACGTGCGGGAGAGAAAATTATTTTTGTCTTGATTAATTTTAAGAGCATGCTGAAATACCTGTCAGTGAAGCCGGCTCTGTTGGTTAACATTTGTGATAAACAGCCTTGCTAAAGTTTACGTGATGGATGTCAGTGTTGGAGGTGGTGATCTGTCTGTCAGAGTCCAAATTACTCTGATCAAACACATGGCAGCCATGAGCTCATCGACTTTCTGGTCCGCCGCCAAGCTGCGAACAAAACAACTGCACACTCAGCAAGACCAATGCAATATGCTTAATTTGTTCGTCTGTCTCTCCCACCTCAGTCTGACTTTTCAGTTTTCATAAGCACACACATGCAAACACGCTAACACACACACACACACACACACACACTGACGTACGAATGCATACATGCACGCACACACATGCACGCACGCACGCACGCATGCAGGCACACACACACACACACACACACACACACACACACACACACACACACACACACACACACACACACACACACACACACACACACACACACACACACACACACACATAGCATTTCTGAAGTAATGGTCCAATGTAGCCACGCCTAGATTTACATGCAGTAAACCGCACTACAGGCATTAGCTTGTTGAAGAGATCCCGTGCAATTATGAGGCTGTATACGGACCAGAGATTCCAGTGAGCAATAGAATATGTATTAATGACTTTCTCGCATGTACAAAAAAGCTAATATTGATAGACATTGCCAGCAGTGAATAGGTTTTTGATTATGGGTGTGAGTTGCTAACAGGGACTTATACAACATTAATCCTGTACCTCGGAGACTCTTTGTAATGAGAGAGAGAGAGAGAAACAAATGGCTTTTTAATGCCTTCATATTGTGCAACACAGGGACACAAAAGCGGAATGGCACTTATTGTATCGGGTGCTTGTACATTACGGGAGGTAACTTGCCGAACTATACGCTGTGCGCCGCTGATAGCGTCGTGATGAATGGAGGACGTCGGACAGATGTTCAGACTCGGCTATAATGTTAGACGAGATCAAAGTGAAGGAAAAGTACCAGCCATAGTCAATAAAGTTTTTTTCTTTCTTTCTTTCTTTCTTCTTCTATCTATGTCTCTCTCTCTCTCTCTCTCTCTCTCTCTCTCTCTCTCTCTCTCTCTCTCTGTGTGTCTTTCATTCTCATTCTCATTCTCTTTCCTCTCCCACCACCTCAACATCCCCCATTACATTACCATTATTAAAAAGGAAAGAAGTCTGTTTAATAAAGTCCATTAATCACGCGGAGTGAGGGAGTTCATCGGCTCACCCCCAAAGCCTTAGTCCCTAATCAATCACGCTATAGCCCCTGTAATGTATTCATGCACCAGTGTAAGGAGAGACTTGTTTGACAGAGTTCCAAGAAGGGGGTTGTGGAGGGGGAGTGTTGGTTGGGAGAATTTATTAAGTTCCCTTCACCAGCCAATTCTGAAAACTATACCCACAATCGATACAGTTACGGGTGGGGTAGTAGAGGGGGAGGGAACAGATGATATATGTACGAATCTTATTGAATGTGAACAATATATCAGTTGCACGGGATGAATAGCATTGCTTGTTTCAGGAAAACCAACCTCCACAATGACTAGCTCCAAACCCACAAAATGTTTAATTTTTTTTTTTTATTCCTTTCGTTACCGACACAACTTCGTCTGTTGTCTACACATAACAAGCCACTTGTTTCCCTTGGCCACAAGCACCATCGGTCAGCTCAGCTCTGGGCTCAGTGTTTGTGTGTGTGTGTGTGTGTGTGTGTGTGTGTGTGTGTGTGTGTGTGTGTGTGTGTGTGTGTGTGTGTGTGTGTGTGTGTGTGTGTGTGTGTGTGTGTGTGTGTGTGCGCGTGTGTGTGTGTGTGTGTGTGTGTGTGTGTGTGTGTATGTGTGTGCGTGTGCACGTGTGTGTGTTTGTGTGTGTGTGTGTGTGTGTGGTGTGTGTCAGGCTCAGAGAGCAAGCTTCTTCTCTCTAGCATGCGACCATGGTCTCCGGAGCGAGAGAAACTATGTCTTATTAGTTCACACGCGGCGTCTAAATTCCGAGCTACAATGCTGACTTATGTAGAAGGCAGAGGAAAAGAGTCCGGCTTCCTGCTCACATCAATGACGTATTCGCACACACTGATACACACACACGCGCGCGCGATCGCACACACACACACACACACACACACACACACACACACACACACACACACACACACACACGCGCGCGCGCGCGCGTGCGCGCACACACACACACACACACACATGTGCATGCACACACACACACACACACACACACACACACACACACACACACACACACACACACACACACACACACAGACAGACACACACACACACACACACACATACGCACTGGAGTGAACAGTTATTTATTTATTTATTTCTCTCTCCCTCTCTCTCTCGCTCTCTCTCTCACACACACACACACCCACACTTTCTATCTATCTTTCATAGATCTCTCTCTCTTACACACACACACACACACACACACACGCACGCACGCACACACACACACACACACACACACACACACACACACACACACACACACACACACACACACACACACACACACACACACACACATTTATGTTATCTCTTTCTTCCCCTCTGTTTAGTTCTTGTCTTTCGTTCTCCGGCTCTGTATATTTTCTTTATTCTCTGTGAAATAACACAGCTGTTGTCCAATGATGTTCAGTTGGAGAATATTTAGAGAGTCTTTATGAATGTGGAGGCCTGTCTTGTCCTGTGTGTGTGTGTGTGTGTGTGTGTGTGTGTGTGTGTGTGTGTGTGTGTGTGTGTGTGTGTGTGTGTGTGTGTGTGTGTGTGTGTGTGTGTGTGTGTGTGTGTGTGTGCATGAGCGTGTACGTGTGCGTGTGCATGTGTGAGAGAGAGTGTCTGCGTGTGTGCATAAGTGAGTGAAAAAAATATTTGATTCCTTAAGAAAACACTGGAAATTGTGTGGGGAATCGAACATGACTCTGAACCAGACAACCACTAAAAGGTCCTGGGAAATACACAGCACACGTATATAAACACGGCACACACTTCTAATTTAGCTCAAATAGTTGACTAGGTTTTCTGGTGTAATCATTTTTCCTCCCCTTTTCCCCTGTTGACCCATATATTCCAGTTAAGACAGAGAGAGAGAGAGAGAGAGAGAGAGAGAGAGAGAGAGAGAGAGAGAGAGAGAGAGAGAGAGAGAGAGAGAGAGAGAGAGAGAGAGAGAGCAAGAGAGAGAGAGAATGTGGTGTTAAAAGAGAGATGAAGAGAGAGCGTGAAAGAAACACCAAGGGTAAAAAAGAAATAAAGCCCCGACATTACTCTGTCAGATGGAAGAAAACAGAGGGCGATTTTTGCCCAGCTTCAAAGCCCCATTTCCATAATTGCCCTGTAACTTGGGCAAGATGAGTGTGCATGCGAGGCGGCTGAGAAAAGCACAATCTTTCAGATGAGTGAACGGCTAAAGCCACATCTTCTCCACCACCTCCTCCTCCTCCCTCTCCTCCACCTCCTTCTCCCCATCCATCCCTTGCTCGGTCCCTTCACCGTCCACCCCAACCACCCCCCCCTCTTTTTTTTCCAACCTCTGTCTTTTTTTTTTGGCCACCCCCGCACCCCACTTGTTGCTATTCGGATTCAGTGAAAGCATTCCTCTCCCTAACCTCTGTCAACAATAGGCATGAAATCAGTGCCCTCCTCCTCCTCTCCTCTCCTCCTCCTCCTCCTCCTCTCCTCCTCTTCTCCTCCTCCTCCAGCCCCGGAGAATGTCAGTCTCCGTGGGCCTTTGTCCACAGGTCTGCCCAGGAAAAACAAACCAGACAAAAAAGGGCCCACTGAGCTCCCTGCTACATCTGTCCGCCCTTCAAGAACTCTCACAGAAATGCGCCCAACAAGAGGGATCTTTTTTTTTTCCTTTACCCCTCCTCTTTCTCACCCGCGTCTTTTTTTATATTCCACCATGATCTTGACAGGACTGCCACAAGCAACCGACCCACAAAAAAAAAAAAAAAAAAGATGGAGGGATGTGAAAGTTGATGCACATACAATAAACATCATTAACCTGGCAAAATTATCCAAAAAAAGATTATTTGTAATTCATTTCTCTGGTCTCAGGTCTCATCAGGAATTTTCATGGTTGGTAAATGCTACGTGGACCAACTCAAATAGTAGAGTGCCCACACACAGTTCTAAATCTCCCACACATTGTGAATCCTGAAGCAAATGGGTCTTCCTCAGGCGAATAAGACGCTTTGCCAAACATATGCTTCCCTCTGCCCTCTCCCTGCTCCCCATCCTCAGCACCGCCATCACCGACTCCCTCCATCTTTCACCTAACATGCCAGTTAAAGCTGGTTTACAACAAAAAAACAGGGCGGCCATCGAGATGTGATGTGATGTGTGGTGTGGGGTGGGGCGGACAATCAAGTGAAGGCTTCATAAAAGGATTAGCACCCGGGACAAAGATTGCGGCGGGCTTCAAAGCTGGAACGGGGTTACAATGGGAATGACATTTGTCCATCTCGACGGAGAGAGGGAGGAGGAGGAGGAGGAGGAGGAGGAGAGGAGGGAGGAGGAGGAGGAGTGGCTGCTGTCCAGAGCACTGAGGGGGACAATGACAGAAGGGGAGGACGAGGTGACAAGGCGAGAGCCACCTTCTCCTTTTCAGGGGGAACCTCTGGCCCTGCCAATGGGCCCCGGCTCTCTTGTTTATTTACTCCGCGCCGTGGCCCCCATTCGCTCCATTCACCGCCGACCCTCTGATGGCTCCATTGGATGCTCACTCACTGGGGCCGGCTGGCCAAAACAGCGCAAAAAAAACATCCAGCCCCCCGTTTCTGGATCAATGGAGAGGCAGAAAGACAGATTACAGTTCCCTTTTCCTTTCTAATGATTCCGTGCTCCTTCACCATTTTTGTCACCCTCCAAATTGGTATTTAACAATGCATTCCTCTCCTCTCCTGGGTAGCAGAGTGACATTCTGTAGCGTGATGGGGAGGAGAGGCACTTGAATCCCAGCAGGGTGATATCAGTGCTGGTGAATGGCTGGGTTGAATGCAAGGGGCAAATACAAATAAACCTAAATGGAATGATATTATCTTGCACTTATATTAAAGTGTAGATCAATGTCTTCTTTGTACAAAATGACATTGCAATACTAGACCCCATTATTATCATTATTATTATTATTATTATTATTATTATTATTATTATTATTAGGGTATTATTGTATTATTATTACGATTATTAGTATTGGTATTATTATTATTGTTATTATCAATAATAATAATAATAATAATAATAATAATAATAATAATACATTGATAATCATCATCATCATCATCATCATCAGCTTACATTTGCATAGGCCTCTGAGTGGAGATTTCTAGCATGCAAGGGGTCTTCCAGTGGTCTGTTTGCAACCTTAAAGCAAATATTCCATTGACCAAGTGAGACGGTAGCCTATCAACAGGAGCATTTAACATCGCTTGGAGCGAGGAAATAAAAATAGGACTCGGTGTTGATTATTGCTCATTAGTCACAAGGACATCCACTTAACGGGCGGATAAATGAGTGACACACGATGTCCCACAAGGAATGGCCTCCGTGTTGCTCAGAGCGAAATGTTGGTTAATGTATTCCACTTTGCGCGGCAGAGAAAAGCAGGCGTTGGACACATAGGGCTATGTTGACATCGCAAACCATGATTACTTTGTTTCTTGTGGGGCATTTTAATCCTTAATTTCATGCAATGATCAGAGAGACGCCAAGCACAGCTGAGGTGAGTGCATGCCAGGCTTGTTTCATACGATTCCCAGTCATCAAAACAAAGTGTGCGGTCCCTTTGCGCCAAAAGCAGACTCCCAACACAAGAAACAATCATCAATATTTATAACAATAACGACTGGGCGGTGCATAATTGTTGGATGAGTTTGCTACGCCAGTCTTGTCAGCCAGATTTTTGGCCACAGCATTAAACATATCCCAAATGCTGCTATTTAATATTGCTGCCGTGCAAAGCAAAACAAGTTTAAAGCGTAGCCTACGTTTCGAAAGCAAGTAGCCTACAGTGCCTTTAATTCTTTTCTTAGCGCTATTCAATTGGGGCATTGTATTGTGGAACTACTTGTGGCTGCGCATTCAACAGACCATTGCAAAACATGCTGAGAATCTGTGCGGGTCTACTATGGGAATTGCGTCCTGTCTCCCCTGACCTGTACTGGAGTGTATGAGAGCGGGGCAGCAGTGACTGGAGATGTTAGTCACACCAAGCGTCGTTCGTGCTACTTCCTGCAACCAGGCCAGTGGTGCGTTTCCGAGTGAAAGCGGGAAGCGACTATAGCTAGAAAGATGATTACATCAATCAGTGTCAGTGACGGATGCTGTGGCTTATGAATATGCATAGCGAGTGCCCAGTTAGACAAGGGGTTCTTAGGAAGATAATTGATTGGACAGGAAGGCTGCATGGGGAGAGCCGCTAGAAAAAGGCCAGTCTTTTTTAAAGGGTTGGTGGGGAGTGGAATGGGGGGCATTTGATTTCAATAAGACTCTCTTCCCCTCTCGGGGTCTGTAAGTACTACATGGCATAGACATGACATCACGGCTTAGCACAAATTTCGTGCCTTTTTCATGTTGGCAACCGACACACAAAGACTGACTAAAGAGCACAGGATGAAATGACTTGCGTTTGCCTGTGGTTTCTGTTTAGCCAAAAAGATGCCTTAGCCTTATGAACAAAAAAAAACCCTCCGTTTTTTGACCATCATAACCTACAATGTTATTCGACTGTGGTGCTCAGACGAACCGAATAGCCTGTAGAGCCTAATAAAGAATAGCCTATTTATTATGTCAAATAATTCAAGACCAATGCTTTGTCTGCGTGTAATAAAGACTTGCTTCACTTCAATTGTGCATTCTTTTTCACAGGTAGGCCCATCCTATTTTGTATAAGTTTTCAGCTTTATTTGCTGGTTTAAAGAAAATACAAGATGGTATAGGCCTACTTCTGCACTTAGAAGCCGTTTACAAGATCTAACCAACGCAGTAGCCTATCTAGAACTAAAACAGGAGGAACAGGGACTCTTCAATGATTACATAAAGAGTTACGCATACATTCTAAAACAGGCTGGAAAACTAACTTCTAATTTCTTAATTTATGATGTCATCCAGTGCAGTCTTAAAATTGCAGCCCAATTTATCTTAATATTATGTACACACACTCCTTTTAAAACGTCTAGCCATAAGAGTAGGCTACTAATGTATCGTGGACTTCTTCACGTGCCCTGTTAGTTCTCTGTTGATGTATCCTATTGCAATTACTTTTCCAGATACCTTTGCTCTGAACGCGAGGAAATACAATATGTGGCTATTTATGGACGACAAGGAAATTACTTCATGAATGCTAATGGAACATTATGATCAGTAGAAAACGCACTGGTGAAACCACTTTCACATAACTTTTACCCACCAATGCTCAACGCATCAACGTTTACGTGAATTTATAGTGATTTTGGTATTGTCTGTAAACATATCAAAATTGTTTTTTTTTCTGAGACTCTGTGTTTGTTCTTTATCAAGGCCCGGCTGACATGAAAGCAAAGCAAGGCGAGAAGGGACTACCACAGACGGCTGGCTGCTTGGAGGTGAGTGGGAAGCGTGATCAGATTTAGACTCTAGAGGGAGCTCCAACTCCAACTTTTACGCAAACTTTCTCCACTCTCTAACAAAGCTGCTGACATGCAAATGATCTCACAGGGAGAAAACAAACACAGATAAATTATTTCACAATGTATTGGAGGCATATGGTAAGTAGCGCAGCACCAGTGTCTGATTAAAATTCATTATACATTTTTAAAATAACAAAATCAGAGGAATATCACACGATTCCCTTGCTTATGCAAATCATACACTAAGGACAGCATTTAACCCCAAAGCTCCAGATTTTTTAAGGTTGGAATATTAACACACACTGACTGGTGGTGAACTTCATACAATTCCAGACCAAAATGAAATAATTATTCACTTCAAATGTGTCTGTTCCGCCTCAATGAAGCTAATCCTGACGCGTTAATATCCAAATATTTACAGCTAATTGCAGTTCAGTCCCTAAAATATGAAAATACTTCCAATCCTCCTCATAGCCAACATACACTGTACCACCGCTCCTCCACCTTTCCCCTGCAAATGAGCGCCCCTTCGCTCACTGTGCACAGCCACGGTTAACAGGGCCTATAGATTGTGAAGTCTACGATTGTCACACCAAGTGAGAACCACCGCATCAAAAACACGTATGAAGTTATAAAGTTGCAGCAGTTCATTTATTAGCCAAAATATAGACTTTCTTGTACAATTTGGTTCACAACTATATACATTTTCTTTACGTTATATACAAAACATTTCAACATCAAATCCTCACGGAACTTACAAAAAGAAAAAAAAGAAAAAGAAAACTCACAGACTACATGTTCATACATTATAACATTAGCAGTTTTACACTGGACATGCTTACAAGGTAAGTATACAGAGGTGTAATATTCTTAATTTACATTCCTTACAACAGATTAAAAGGGAAACAAAAGAAAAACCACAAGAGACCCTACGAGGAGGAGAGCGCGGATAGAACCATCGCCGCTTCGAGTTGGTTCTGAGGCCTGCAATGTACAGAACATAGAATAGAAATGTGTAAAGGAAAAAAAACGTAGAACCCAGAAAGAAAAAGAGTAAAATGTATCCTGGTCAACTGAGAATTGCAAAGAGTATTTAAATAGAAATAATTTATTTCCAGTCGACGGGTTATTATAGCCTCTCTGACCACTGAGTTTGCACAACAAAAAAGTGGAATTAACGTTTGAGGCCACAGGGTGACACAACGGATATAACAGACTGCGCCTATTTTAGGCCCTAATTTTACAAAATCGGTTGAAATTAACCATGGATGTGTAAAGACAATGAATGAATTAGGCCTACTGTAAAAAGATGTAAACTTAAGTAAGGTGACTCTGGTCTTACCGTCTTTGAACTGGATGGAAGGCTGTTTTTAACAACTTTGTCTCTGCTTCCAAGGCACTAGATCTTTCTGAAATTATAGTAATAGAACAAAAGAAAAGACATCAATTTAAATGTCTACCTACATCTATAAGTAACAAATGTGTTTTCCTCAAATAACAGCCTTAGATAAGTACTACAAAAGTCTGCCTCTGAAAATGAGGAGATATCATAATGGCCTACCACACACAGGTTCAAAATATGGACAAGACTCAAATCTTGTGGAACAGAATAAAACGTAACACTTGCAATAGGTTCTGGAAGATTCGAAACAGGGCCTACAGCTAAAAAAAATGCAGGCCAACTGTTTGATTGACCGACATTTTTAGAAGCTTGTGAAAAGTATCCCTCCATCTTTAACGGCCTTTTATGTATTTTGAATCA
The DNA here is from genome assembly GCF_034702125.1 of Engraulis encrasicolus. NCBI lineage: Eukaryota > Metazoa > Chordata > Actinopteri > Clupeiformes > Engraulidae > Engraulis > Engraulis encrasicolus. The sequence continues at coordinate 33,178,047 of NC_085878.1, forward strand.
CCCTTCAAAACAGCAACCTTATGAGAAGGCTATACACCGATGTGGTACAACATTGAATAGAAGATTTGCAACAAATATTAATTTCTACATGTGTGTAGTAGTCTATAAGTGGGTCTCTTTTTTCAGAGAAATAAACTCTGATATGAAACAATTGCAGGCGTTTCAGTCACGTCTCAGTGAGGATGACAAGTACCTTTAACAGTTGAGTCTGAATTATGACTCTTTTCCTCTGCATGCCTGCTGTAGAGGGCTAGGCCGTTGGCCGAGGCTTGGTTGGCCAGTCCGAGGTAATGGTTGGAGTTCAGTAACGCAAGCTGGTGGGCCGAGAAAGCACGATTTGTCCAGCTCTGGATTTTGCCAACAGGACATGAGATAAGTCTGTGTGGAGTTATGATGGTTTGGGCGGCAGGCCCAGCGGAGCCCCCATTCATTAGTGGAGATTTTCTAGGATTGTCCGGGGTTGTGGCTGTTTCAGCCAGCGACCAAATCTTTGGTTTCTGGGCAGGGGCCGCGTTGTTTTCTGAAGGAGGAGAGTTGGTGGATGCGGGTTTCATTTGGTCGCCGTTTGGCTGAGGCGCTTTTATTTCAAACGCATGATGGTGGTGGTGGAGGTGGTGATGGTGGAAGTGGTCGTCCCGGTCCACGTGAATCTCTTTGCCCTCTTTCACCACTGATTTTAGAAACCTTTGGTCTGCCCCCGGTAAATCCTCATAGCCGTCCGAAATTTCCGAGTCACTTCTGCCGTCTAATTTCAAATCGGCATTCAAGTCGTCCTGATCGTCCAAATCATCCTTGTTTTCGATATTTTCCGTGTCAATGTTTTCTAAGTCAATTTCCTCCTCGTCTTCCCTCTTGTCCCCCTCGTCTCCCTCGTGATCGCTGGTGTAAACATTTCCCTCTTCGTCAGTGCGGGTCCTCGGGGTCCAGGTCATCTTGTTCTCCTTCTTTAGTCTCCTCCTGGCGTTGGCGAACCAGGTGGACACTTGGGTGAGGGTCATTTTGGTGATGATGGCCAGCATGATCTTTTCCCCCTTGGTGGGGTACGGGTTTTTCCGATGCTCGCTGAGCCAGGCCTTGAGGGTGCTCGTGCTTTCCCTGGTTGCATTTTTGGGTCTGGATGGGTCACCAAACTGATACTGGCCGTACGGGTAGAAGGCTGGGTGGTGAGCGAAGCCGTGGTGCTGAATGCCTGGGCTGTCTTTCATCTCGTACTGGGCACCCTAAAACACAAAGAGGAGACCCAGACAGGACATGAGATAAAGTACACATAAATGATTCACAGCTGACTCAGCTCCAAGCATGATCTTAGCCTTAAACAATAGCGTTGTGATTAGTGTAAATAAATAAATGATTCGGCTTCGGAATGATAAAAAAAAATAACGAGTCTGACAAAAGTAGGCTAGAACACGCTACTTTTTTTCCCCTCTCCAAACATTTACGCACGGGGAATTACGTAAAACGGCAAGAGCCACAACGTGCGTTTGAAAGTAGTGTGGTGCAGTTTTCTTGAAATGAAAACAATGCCCCGTCTGCACTAAGCAATTGAACAAATCATGGTAACACGAGACTGTAGGTAGTGTTTGGACAAACAAAAGTCTACTGAGATCAAATCGCAGTGGTAATGCGAAGTCTAGAGCAATGAAAAGTTATTTGCTGGTAACGTGCGTAAAGATGGAGTTCTTTCAGTGGGGACTTTCATAAAAAACGAAGTCACCACACACATGAACTTTCTTTATTCACGCCAACATACAACTACTTCAATGAACCATCGTGAAATAATTTTAATATTTTGAGAAATCATTTATTCCACCTTTTTAAAGTTGCTATTGTTGACTATTTACGATAAATATAAGCGGTAACTCACCAACTGGTTGAAAATGGAGAGATCATTAGAATAAGGAAGAAAGGCTCCATAGCCCTGCGCTGCAGCGAAAGGTGATCCGTACATAGTTGAGAGAACGTTGGAAAGAGCCCCGGACGGACTCAACTCTGTCCCGGGTCGGGCGCTAGCGATCCCTTGGCGGTCCTGTGGGTATATCGGTCGGATGTACTGATATCCCAGTTGCGGGAAAGACATTGTCGCGGGGAAAACAGCGTGCTGCAATCACGAAAAACGGGAAGTCAGCCTCTTAGTGCGTTCTAAGATATCCACTTTACAGTGAGTACAAAGTGTAAGGGAAGTCTATATTTCCTCTGAAACAGCCAGTGTAAATGATCCGATTGCGCTTTCCTCCCTCACTTCCCTATTGATCTGAATGGACTAAGGTCAGGTCCTTACAGATTGCCTTAGATTATTGGGACTCCTTGCTCTGATTGACATTTCTAGTCGTTCACAAGCCCCTCCTATTTCTCAAGTCTCACCCCACATACACTCCCTCTCGCGCGTCTCTCTCTCTCTCTCTCTCTCTCTCTCTCTCTCTCTCTCTCTCTCTCTCTCTCTCCTCGCTGTGTGTCCTGTATTTCGTCTGGATAACTGCACTGACGTCGCGATCTCTTATTTGAATGGATTTCAAATCTCATTTTATGGCTCGCCAATCAGTTCATTTGTTATTTGCTCACCGGTTTAGACCTACCTTATTTTAGCGTTAATTCACAATTTGTGGCGATCCAGAAAACTTGGTAAACATCTCAGTCTTTTTGAGTCATTAGTTTACTGAAGGTCCTGTCTGCATGTGAAAGTGCTAAATGTGTTATGTGAGTGTATCGACCCGCTCTGCTCTGCAAATATACATGGACAGTAATGCCAATTTTGGCACATATTTATTGTGACCACTAAACTATTCAGAATGGGCGACAAAAATGTATTTTATGCATTAATTAGATTGCTGTTCACACGCGACTCGTAGATGCTGTTAAAGTGAGAGCAGTTTCTCTGCTGTAGACCGACTTCAAAGAGGAAACTGTCAAGAAATGAAAAGGGAGGTGATTAACGCCTGTGAACACTTGGACACACTGCCACCTCACACAATAAACATTAGTTGTGTATTGGAAAGTGTTTATCGCTAAATGACAAATATAGGCTAATAAAATGTAGGGCTATATTATTATTATTATTATTATTATTATTATTATTATTATTATTATTATTATTATTATTATTATTGAGCATATGAAATTGTCCTCATATTTTGTCAACAACACGGGAAATAGTTCATCTTATTGTGTACTCATGTGTAAGGGCACGTTCTTCGACAACATTTTTCTTAAAGATAATAAAACCTCAACAGATTATCCGACAAATATCTATTGGGTGCATTTGATATAACCTACTTGTTCTCTGGCTAATGCGGATTAAGATAAAGCAAGATAATCAGAATTGAAATTCCCTGAATCAATATAGGAAAATATGTTACGGACATTTATAATCGTATTATTTTTCCACTTGCTATCATCATATGTTTGTTAATCGTCTGCGTAACAGCGACACAGTTTTATCGTTTTCAGTATATTTGATGACTAGCAATTCGGTAGTGACATCAAGATCTCATCAACTGCAGTTGTCATGCAGGATGTGATCTGGTTTCACTGTTCCAAGAAGTATAAACCTATAATCTTCTTTCCAACTGATACTTATCATTGTTTTATACTTATCAGAATTGATATGTGAGCTGTTATTTAAGTAGAACCTACCATATGGTAGACAATGAACTGTATTCCAAGAAGAGATTTGGGGATTTTTGTTTTCATAAAATGTTCTGCCATTTTACCTTCTAACAGAGCTCAGGATTAGAGGTTATTAATTAGCGGCGCTGAGGTTCAGCCATCTACGGTATAACCCCAGATAATCACTAGGCAGACAGTAATTCTCTAACAGTAACCTGATTATGGGGGGATTCAAATAATGTCGTTGACCAAGGGAGAAATTGTCATGGGTATTGTGTGACAGGCAGAGGCCAGTGTCCTTCCCCACTAAAATTGTTATGAAGCACCCAAAGCATTATTTTACAACTGAACTTAAGCGTCGCTGTTTATCCACACTTTGAGCCCCACTGCAACTGATAGTTTACACCGAGGTCGGCTTATAAGTCAAAGGCGCTCAGAGTGTGTGGGGAGGCAGCTGTGTGCATGCGAATGAACTCAGTGGCAGACGAGGCGCATGTGTGTTGGTATCCGCATTCCGCACTGCAATGCATTGAGTTCGGATGGACACGTGTCTCATCCCCGGGACCTGTCAGGGTCCCAAGGTTTGGCTCTGATTTATTACCCCAATCAAACACACATGCACTAACTTAACACTTTCACACCGACCCGGGAAACTGGCACAGCCATAAAAGCATTAGGACGGCTCCCTCCTCTCCACGCTGCGTCTCGGGGAGCTTGCCCTCCCACACGTCCGGTGAACCGAGCTTCATTGTGCATGAGCTAAATTGCAGATTTTTACCATAACAGTTGAAATACACTTGTTCACGGATATCACTGAGAGTGACATGTAAACATTTACTGTTGCAATGTCAGTATCCTCTCCATAATGAATAGCCCAAAAGACGCCACTCGCACGTTTACACTTAAAATAACTATTCATTGTTGTTTTAATATCTTGACAAAGCAAGACAAAATGTTCCATAACAGGGTATTCTTTCAATTCACGGAAGCCATGTAGGGATAAGGGCATTCATATAGGCCTAGCCTATATTGCAAGAAGGGTGATTTCTCCGAGCTTTTTTGGGCAGTTACGCAGGTGACACAAATGCTTTAACAAGTATGAAAGTATACACGGAGAGGCGTTAGCGTAGTTCCCCAAGCAATACACAAGACGCCTGCGACACCTCGCAAAATGATGAAATGCCAAAGAAACAGGCGAGATCAAAGGCTTCAAACGGAGGCTCTTCAAATTACACGTTTGGATCTTTTCCATAATGCCAAGGCGACAGAAAACAAGTAACACATACCCAGTCACACATGGAATCCATTTAGACGAGCCTTCTGATCAAAATCAGTTAATTGTGGTGACAAAAGATTTGAAAAGAAAACACAATTAATGACCCTTGGTGTTAAGGTTGTTAGTAATGGGGGGTGGAGAGCTAGGCTACAGCTTATGGCACTTGAGTAGCTTAGATGGTATTTTCTATCCCCCTACAGACAAGGTTTTGTTTTTGCTTTAGGTTTTGTTTTTTTTGCTCTACTACATGCAAACACTGTAGTTTGGGCATTGATTTAAAGACTGTGTTAGTTGTACTTCTGGGTTGGCCTAGGCAAAGTTGCATGTGCGACGACTCTGTTACTTCTCTATTTAACTCACCCAAGTTAGCTTTATAGAGATTTATGAATTGTTGGGATTTTTCTACTCCCCCCAAATGCCAAACCTGGTTATCCATGTCAAACACTCTCACACCACACCTCGAGGAAACCAAAGATTGAGCAAGTCTTGAAAGATCAATAATATTTCTGACCTTACATACCCCTGCTGTTACAACTTTCTGCAAGTTTTTCTAGCGCTTGGTGAGAAAACCAATCGCGTTATCTCTTGGCAGCTATTTCTCTTCCACGTGGCATTAAAACGCAATAAAAGAGCCACAAATCTCACTGTGTATAAAGAGCGACAGACTTAATCCATGCATTAAATGAAATAGTTTCAAAAATTAATTGTCGCCCGTACTAAAAGCAAGTGTACTTTCATAACCGGTTAAAAGTATTTTTTTTTATTGTTGGTATAATTTAAATAATATGATTTTAATTAGGCCTACCTTACACCAATCAACCATGCATATTAAACAGATAAATTCTGTTCGCATTAGTGTTTTTAAGCAGAGAGATTTGAATAGGCCTAGGTCTTAGACGGCTGTGTGAAGAAAATGAAAAATGGGCCTACAGTCAATGGACTGCAACGCATTAAGGTAGCCTACTTTAACAACTCGTGCAAATATCAAGTTTAAATGCAATCCACTGTCGCTACTTTAGTTAAACTGGCACAAACAAGTTACATACAAAGTGTTACCATATAGAGGCTATATTCGGGTGGGGTAAATGTCGCCAACTGATTGATTGACGTCTGGTTTAATTAGGTAAAACACCACTGTTCTTGGAAGCCTCAGCGAAGAACTTGTCAACAAAGACAGGTTCCCTGCCGGCCCAGGCGGCAGCCTCACTTCAGTCCATAGCATAGCACCCTCGTCAGGCCAACACTATAACTTAAAATATAATTCCACACATGTGCTTCACTTGTGCTAGCCAGTTATTCTCGGTCATATGAGCCCAACAAAAATAGGCTACTAAATCGATGCTCGTATTTCTACAAATGCCAATTTGTGCCAGTGACAGCACTCGGTGTAGCCTTTATCACTGCGCAGTTGTGACGGTTATCTCATTAACCTCTTCACCCAAACTCTGCTCTCACAACAGGAACAGCTAAGTACAAGCACACTCGCCGACAAACGCAGCCGTGTTTATTCGCAGGCTGACTTATGTATCAGAGTAACCTCCTCGATCTATGTCGAGACGCACTCTAACCACTGCTACTTGAATATTCTTGTTCGCCCTATCGTGCGTCAAGATGACTATCTGTGGGAATTATTCTCTGTCGCCCAATCAGAAGAACTCACAAAAGATTCAAATGGATTCGAAATGGAGTTCATATAAAGTCCGAATTTGTGCGGTTAAATAGTGGAGCTACCGGCAGCCACAGGCAGTAATTGATTTGGGAGGTCAGAGCGCACGGTGTCAGATGGCCTCCTCTGCTGCTCTGCTCTGCTATGTCTCTCCCTCTGGTAAATATTATTATGGCCGTGGGGGTTCAGCGTTGGGCTGTGTAAGGCATGGTTTACTCACTTTTAATACACGTCCCTGTTACTCCTCGTCGAAAAAATATTATTATTATTATTATTATTATTATTATTATTATTATTATTATTATACCATAGGAAAGGTTAAGGGTTTCCTTAGGTATTCAGAAAGTTGTAGACAATAAAACAAAGCGCCAAGTCCTTTTTTGAATTCATGACTTACTATTATTATTTCAGACTCTTGCCTTGCAAATGTGTTTTCCGCGCCCACGCTCTCTTTTCAGCAGCCCTCCTTCCGCACTCTCCCTGTATCAGTAACAAACAGGCATTGATTTTACGGTAAAGTCACTTTGCAAAGGGAATGAGTTACTCTAGGCAGCGCTATCACTGTATTACACGGGTATAGCCCAGGTAACAAGATGAACATTGATTCAGCATTACGGTTGATCGATAATGAAATAAGTAACTTCAGGGCCGAATTAAAATGCAAGCTAGCTTTACGCGTGGTGCCAGGATCTCCCGACAAGTGACAGAGAGAAGTGCTGTGTGTGTGAGAGTGTGTGTGTGTGCCTAGCTCTGCGCGTAGGAGGAGCTAGTCAGCTGAAATCCCATCGTAGCGCACACCCCCTTCATCTCTGACTGACGCATACACCACCAAATCACTCCGCGTGACTCATAATTTTAAAGGTGGTTAATGAGGGCAATGCTAAATGTGTTTATCTTAAGTAATTAAAGGCATTTACAAACGTTTGCTTGCAGATGTTGCAAGTCAGCACATGTGTACCACGCTAGACGACAAAGAGGCCGGATGAGGAAATTTTGTTTTGTGTGGTCTCAGCTGCAGGCAATGCCTGCACATTAGGACAGCTTGTTTACTTTTTTGTGTAGACCTACCAACACTTTGTATATTCAGGTGAAGCATTACGTTTATTCCCTTCATTATGCTTTAGTGGAGCTATATGAACCAAATAATTTCTATGCTAAAAAAAGAGAAGTATAAAAGTGATGTTCAGCATCCACGGTATTGATTTCCGGAGTACATAGACCATACCCTTGTCCTTGCTGAAGGCTAATCTGGAAATGACAGCAATAACCAAGCAAGCTAAATCTTTAATGAACCCTCTTGGCTTCTGAGCATGTCAGCTAATAGTTTGTGTGTCATTGAAACAAGGCTGTAGTGTAAGCACTTTCTGTGAAATGAACTTTTTTTTCACCCAACCCAGTCCTCTGAAACAACACTTGATATCTGCACGCATAGCAGGCACTAAAACTGCCACTGAAATGAATCTGACAAGCGTGACTAAAAATGACGGGTATTGTACTCATAAACACTACTCATTTTTTTTCTTTTTAAAAACATTTTTTTTATTAAAGAAAGCTGAGCCTTTTTCTGCTCCTGTTGTCTGCCTGTGCACTCGGATAAAACATAAACTATTTCTGTTCTGCAGAAGATACCCCCCTCCTCCTCCTCCTCCACACACACACACACACACACACACACACACACACACACACACACACACACACACACACACACACACACACACACACACACACACACACACACACACACACCCCACCATCTCTTCCTCACCCAAAAGGGTTCTTGTGCAAACAGACCGTGGGCCGATCTAATGCAGGGCACAGGCAGACAGCCATCCAGCCAGAGTCGGAGTCAGAGAGAGAGAGAGAGAGAGAGAGAGAGAGTCAGTCAGAGGCAGAGCAGAGCAGACCAATATCAGATTGCCCGCCGCCCGAGTTTTCATCCCTACAGGGCCAGACAAAGCATCCATGCTCCAGCTGTTCCCCGAGCACTGCAGCCGCCACAGCTGCACTAACACAGTGCTAAAGGTCCCCGCTGAACTGCTGGGGGTCAGGCCAGCCACTGGCTTAGCAAACACACCACGACTGAGAGGTGCCAAATGGGAAGATTACGAGGGCCCTGACCAGTGTCTTCTGAACTGCTGGCTTAAAAATAATCATAATAATCATAATAATAATAATAATAATAATAATAATAATAACAGCAATCGTAATAAGCACAGTCATAGCAATGAAGATAGCAGGCAGCTTGAAGAGATAATTTTCTGCGATGATGATTTGTATTCTGTATTGTTTGTGAGCAATTTTGCTGCTGAACTGTTCTGTCTGTCTGGTTCATAATCGACATGAGGCTGTGCAGTGCACTACTGCTTTGCCAAGATTCTGTTGGTATGCAGTTGGTGCGCAAGGATGCTTATTACTCCCCCGTGTGTGCATGTGTGTGTGTGTGCGCGTGTGTGTCTCCCTGCATGTGTGTGTTCATCAGTGTGCAGAGGTGTGTGTCTGCGTGTGCATGTTCGTATGTGTGTAGTTATGGGTGTGCAGAGGCGCGTGTGTGTGTGTGGTTTTGTGTGAGTAGAGCTATGTTTGTGTGTGTGTGTGCGTGCGCCCGTGTGCTTGCGTGCCTGCCTGTAGGGTGTGTGTACACTGCACTGTACCCCCCCTCCACACACACACACACACACACACACACACACACACACACACACACACACACACACACACACACACACACACACACACACACACACACACACACACACACACACCTCATTCCCTTGCAGCGAAGCCACTCTTGCTTAGTCATCCTTGAAATGTGCTGCACAAACGTTATACTTTATTGACAGTCAGGTTTAATTACTGTGAATCGAGTGTTTCAGCTTACCTGCGCTTAATTTAATCAGGAATGTTGCAGAGGGACATGGAAATGGACTACATACCTTCTACCGGGCCAGGAACACGGGGAGAGGGGCTGGAGGGCTGTGGGGGGATGGAGGTGCAGGAGGTGGAGGTGGTGGAGGTGGGGAGGTGCAAAGTGTTCGACTTGAACAACTTTGCAAAAACTGTCATGAAGCGTCCCCCTCCTAACCACCCGCCACCCGCCACCCACCCTAAAGCCATTTGCACGAAGAGTATTGAGTTTTTCCACCCGGCGCCGGTCTTTTTACATAGTGTTTTAATGATTTTGCTTTCACGCACCATCACGGTGGAGAGAGCTAGCTGCTGTGTTTTTCTGCTCTTGCTCCCCTCTGTAGACGACGGGAGGATGGACGGACGATTGGGGGGGGCAGGGGGGTGGGGGGCAGGCTGGCAGGCAGACGGCAGTTATCATGGGCGGCCCGCAGGTCTCGTGTTCATAATCAGCTGTATTGAGTGGTCCCAGCATGCCAGCCCACTGAGGTCAGAACAGTATTTACAACCACCACTTAAAACCTCCGCCGTGGCAGCTTTGATAAGCCTTCGCTTCACCTAAACACTGTCCTCATTAATGCAGATGACTGACTGCATGCTAACTGGAAAGGAGAGAGAGAGAGAGAGAGAGAGAGAGAGAGAGAGAGAGAGAGAGATAGACAGAGAGAGAGAGATAGACACAGAGAGAGAGATAGACAGAGAGAGGGGGGGGGAGCTAGAGGGGGAGAGGAGAGACAGAAGTAGAGACGGGGGCAGGGAGGAGAGAAGAGAGATTTTGTATGGGTGGTGGTGCGTGTGTTTATCTCAGAACCTGTGAGTGAGCTTGCATGCTACGCATGCATGACATTCACCCCAGGAAGAAGTATTGGGACACAAAGCAACGAGAGTTTGATAGTCCTAGCAAGCTGCGATAAAGAGGACGAAAATAGATGAACTTCAAAGGACAGCTTTTATGTCATATCCACACACCTCCGCTCCGTGCCCAGTCAACCCCCTGAAATCCATCCTAAACAGAAGATTAAGGTTCAGGGGGAACAATGTGCATAAAACTGCTCCCGTTGTTAAATAAATAAATAAATACATAAATAAATAAAAAAGTGACATAATTCAGGCAGGTGATTTATAATTCTGTGACTTTAATGGGAACCATTCCTGTCATTCGTGTACTGATGAAAGCAAAACAGTTTTTGATTGGCTATTGACTTGTGAAACGGAGCGCACGTTAACCCCCTCTATTTGTATACGTGTGGGCGTATGTTGTTCCGCAGTCAGTGGAGCAGGACGGGCCTCAGCTGGCAGGTCAGCGCAGTCATAAGCAGTAATGATTAGATGCACACAGCTCCCTAATTCACCCTTCACGACAGTACCCGCCTCTTACGCCAAGAACAATACATTCATGAAGGAACCTCATCATCACCGCACACGCCCTTCTTTTATCAGCACGCACAGCACAACACCCCCTGTTCGTTCCCCAAAAAACTCTGTGTGTGGCGTACACACGAACGCATGAACGCCTGCTAATCTTGCAAAAAAAAAAAAATTCTGTCACTTTTTTTTTTGCCCCTGAAGCGATGGTTGATATGTTATTCTTCCATTTCAGGGAATATTTCCCCTCTGCTGGGCGTAGATTACAGTGGCGAATCAATACGCGCCGGGCGGGAAGCCATAAGGCAGAAAAAGAGGTCGGGAGATTTCAAACGGACATGGCCGTGAATCATAGTAAGCAGTCTGGCCTAGTTCTCTCATCCTTCCCCAAATGGCGTCCTTGTCAGGTGATCAGTTTTCTTTTACTTTCCCCCCCACCAAAAACCCTCTCTAAGCCCCCACGCTCGCCTCCTCACTTTGTAAACAAGTCGGCCTACTCCACTTGGGCCTGTAAACGTGCGTTTATTGCACATTTAAACACGCTTATTAAGCTGATCAGAGCTAATACTGAAATCAAAGGTAGTCGACGTATAATAATAATAATAATAATACGAAAAAAAACCCAGAATGATATAATTGCCCCCAGTTAGAGTTTCAATAGGAAATGAAAGGCAGTGCAGTGGATTAGTTTAAGAGCAGGGGAGTGTATAATCACGTATATACACACACACATTATTATATATCGGATAAGTGTCTGCCGAGACTATTCCCCAGGCCCCTCTAAGCCTCTGGACTGGTAACGCATTCATACTGAAGGGAAAGGGAAATCACTAATGCTCTTAGCATCAAACAATAAATCCTCAAGTTATTTGCCACCATGTTTAATTAAATATTTTGAGAAGAAAACCACCGTGATTGATTTTCCTTCATTATTGATCGGCTATTGATTGGCCCTCCCCGTCCCGTCTTGTGGCCGGGCCAGCCGAGAGCTACTTGCTAAATGGTTCTGGAGAGTATTTGAAATAAATTAACCGCTACATGCAAAAAACAACAACAACAACAACAGAAAAGAATGTTTATTTGTGCCCTGCACAAATTGACCTTACCTTTTTAAACTGATCCAGAAATTTGTTTACACTGTGTTGTCGATCGAATTATGTTTCGTGTCAAGCGCTGGCCTTTAGTGACAACTGAAGAGCAAAGCAATTGAACAGCAGTAACTATGGAAACGGCATTAGCAGTAACAACAATGATGGCAATACTATTGCTGGTAATAATATTATTATTATTAATGATGATAATTCAGATTATAATGACTGTTGAAAATGGTAATAGCGAGCACTGTTTTATCTTAAACAGAACTGATTGGCTCCACATAATGACCTTTGATTATGAGCAATATTAAAAGCATCTGGATGAGGAAAATACAATTTTAATCCTATTAGAATTCGTAATGAAAAAGTTTGGGGATTAGCTGTGATAATAGCACATTCATTATTTTCAAACTTAATGCGCACCGAAACTTAAATTGAATTTACAATTATTGTTCTTTTTTTGGTTGTCTCGGCACGACATAGATTATTTTAGCTGTGTGTGTGTGTGTGTGTGTGTGTGTGTGTGTGTGTGTGTGTGTGTG